>NC_137456.1:262997143-263342652 GCF_964235325.1 Thermobia domestica
GTGATGGTAGATGATGGTAGTTGACGGCTAGAATATTAGAAATATAGTTTGGAAAATGTTGCTTCTCTGCCTGTGGTCGATTATGAATATTGATGTCTGCCATGATTATATAATGTCTGAACGTATTGTCGATGTACTGGCAAAAAATAAGGAATAGAGTGGCCAGGTCTGACATATATGGTACAAAAAGTAATGATGTTTGTGTGAAGATACAGTGTGACTATGGAATATTCTGGGATATCATGTGGTTTTGGGAAAGTATGAGGACGCACAGGAATAGTGTGATATGTTCTCATTGCTGCGCCATTATTTGCTCGTTGATTGGTCTAGGACAGTTATGAAGTAGTAATTGAAAATAACGAAGGTGGATATGAGTAGTAGGTTTGAGATAAGATTCATTTAGGGCAAAACCTTATACTTTTCCTCTCGGAGAAATAGTACAAATACTGTTTTGTAAGTGACAACAGATCGAATGTTAAGCAAGAGGAAGGTCATGGCCATGGTGATTGATAAGTTGAGAAATATTGCTTGGATAGGTTTTGTATTAACAAAGATGGCCATTCTGGATCTACTTTTGCAGATGTTATGGAAAAGTCAGCAAGTAGACCTGTATAAGTGCAGAAAGATGTAGACCAAATAATTGTTGAGCGATTTGATCGACCTGTATAAGAATGTGGGGGCATAAGAAGGGGAGGATATTTTGTAGAATGAGCGTCGTGAAGCGAAGCAAGTCTTCTACTCATACGGGTTCTCTTAGGGAGTTTGTAGGAGGTGTAGCGGAATAAGTCGTGCGGATTCTAACTGATAGTTAAGGTTTGTCAGTTGGTGGAGCAGGTTTTGATTGCATTTGTAACTGTAGATCGGATATTTTTGATGGCAGGTATTACATAGAGGTTTTTGTTTAAGGTTGAGGTAGTTGTTGGTTGTATGGTCTTCATTACAATGTTCACACCGGGGTGAGTTAGGATAGTTTATTGTTAGGTGTGAGGCATGTGACAGCGTTAGCAGCGTATATGAAGTGGGGGCGTTATGCGGGATGGTTCTACCCTGTGGCGTCTGCGGTAAATATAGGAATCATTTTTAAGCAGATCGTCTAATGTTTCGTTGGATGCTGTAAGAGCTCATACAAGATAGATAAGGCCTGATTGACACTTGATACGATTTCATTTATGTACTTCTTAACATTCGAGTCGTAATTCGTCAAGGATTTCTTCGTCCGAATAGGCTGGTGGAACACCTTTCATCACTACTGACAACATGGGCTGAAGTCTAGGTGGTGGTGGTTGTTTTTTTCTGGTTTCTGAGAGTGCTTGAATGTTGACTTTGTTGCCAAAAATATGAATGCCTATTTTGTTCCGGATTGTAGTAACGAAGTTTTGGTCTGGAGATTTGATGATGATTACGTTTTTAGTGAAGACAATTTATGATACATTGGTTCTTGGATACTATTTCATAAGTTGGATTAGGATATGTTTTGGATTAGAGTATTTAGTGTCAGCATTGGTGAGAAGATAACTGAAGTTTAGTGGAGATTGGTTTGAAGCAAAGTCCATACTTTGATCATCTATGTCACTTTCGGATGTTTGACTGAAAGGAGATTGTGATCGAGTTTCTTTCTTCTTACTTTGTGAATGTAGTGCATCATCTGATCTCTCCTGAGGACCGTTTGAAATGAAATGAAATCTTTGAGTTTTACGTCCCACATTTATGCCGGTTAGGCTAAAGGAGACGGTGATGAAGAGTAATGAATGAAATGATGGAATGAAGAAAATAGGAGGAAACGGGAGAACCCCGAGAAAACCCACGCACACGGTGTTTGTCCACCACAAAGTTCACTTGGATCGAACCCGGGAGCCGGCTGGGATCGAACACGGGACCCCAAGCACCAGAGGTGAACGCTCTACCACTGAGCCACCGCGGCCCCTCTCTTGAGGACCGTTTTGGGTTTGGCCCCCTTGGACTTCATCGAGCTCAGAGAGAATGCACCCCGCATCTTCAGGATACCGATATTGCCGAAGCCAGTATAATGTGTTAAATGTGAGCAGGATGAGAAAAGAATAAGAACGATTAAACTGTCAGATGTCCAAATGAGGTGAGATGATCAGACAGGGTGCAATGATGATGATAGGATTCACCCTCCCCCACTGAAAAGTTTTGTCAATGCAAGTGAGAGCATATGCATGACGGTCTCAATTGTGCATATGCTACACAATATCCTCAAAGGTATGTTAACACTTCCCAGGTAAGCTAGGCTTGGTCAGAAACACAACGTGTGACATATGGTACATCAAGCTGATGACAGGGAGTGTTTGCAGTTGGCTTTTTTTTATCATGCAAAACCCGTAGAAGAGAATGCCTTCTCTTGGGAGTGAAGTTGAGTGTATAAGGAAATTAAAGATAAAGTGGAAGGACAAAGAGATTTTATTTCATTTATTTCATAACATATCATATTTCGTCCATTATATGGGGATCTTTATTCATCAATTGATTAATAATCGTCATCCATCGTATGTTCATTATTTGCCACTATGATGGTATGAAAGATGCAGTGCAAATCAGACGCCACAGCATAGTGATATTGGTTAGTTCGACAGATGAAGAGTTATCTTCTTGTGCCGGGGCGACTCAACACATAATGAAAGGCCATATGATTCACTTGTTAGTACGAATTAAGGTGCAAAAATAGATAGATGTTGGGTTATAAATCTGGTAGTTTGTATGCTAATAGAAAGTCGACTCTGTGTTCGTGAGGGTGTGTAAGGACTTACATTGTAATTAAGTGCTGAAGGAGTGTAGGTTGTGGACGGGGTGGAACGTCTTGTTCAGCATTGATGCGTATAGCACTGCGAAGAATGGGATGGCCTTGTCTCCAACGAGTAGTGGTGAATCTGGTACGCAGTTTTTCTAAATGAAGAAGGAGATTTGGAAGGGGAATACAGAGAGTAGCCGGGTAGTACTAGGAAGTTTGATGCTATATTCCAGGCGTAATGCATGGCTTTCAATTATCTGAAGGCGGTGTAGAATTTGTTACTGGTACTAAGCCATGCGATGTGACCATGGAGTATAGATGGTCGTAAGAAGACTTTGTAAGTGTTCAACACAGTATCTTGATGAAGGCCCTATGGAGTGCGGACTAACCCCTTCAGAAGGTCTATTTTTTTTTCGCCAGAGTTATGAGATACTGAAGGAGTCCATGCCATAAAAGATGGTCATCAAAGATAGCACCCAAATATATCGTTGTACGTATGACGGAAATGCGTGTACGAGCTATAGAAAGATGTAAAAGTGATCTATTGAGTCGTACCCGACTGGTGTATCCAGATGGTGTGATGACAAGTGCATGTGTTTTAGTGGAGTTCATTCGGAATCGCCAAGTATTACACCAGACACAGAACTTAATTATTACCTCTTGAAGTATAGTATTGATATGCTGCATAGGTTTCAGACAGTCGATGTTAGCAGTATCATCCAAAGTAAAGCTTTGGATAGGGTCAGTCAAATTTCGAACATATTGTATATATAGCATGTTGCGATAACGCTGACCCTTGGGATACAGCACTAAGTGGGAAAATAGGAAAAGATAAAGATGAATTAATGTAGACATATGCTAAGTGATTGGTAATTTAGTGATAAATTAATCTGATATATGCGAATGGTAGTCGTAGAAGATGAAGTTTGTAAAGTACTCCATCATGCCAAACTGCATCGAAAGCCTTTTGTAAATCAAATAATAATAAACAGGGAGGTTAGATGCTATTTTAGTGGTTGGTAGGAATAGTGGTAAGTTTGAGTAGATTATCATTATACTGTAGTTAGGACTAAAAGTAGTTTCGTGTAGAGGAATTTGATTGGGGAAGAAGTGAGTATGTAAACGTGAAAATTAGATGCGATCGAGAGAAATTTTCAGCGTAGACATAATTTCTATTAGACGGTAATACTCTGCTTTTGTTATCTTTATGCAGCTTCAGAACCATTAAATCTTTTGAAGATTTCCAAGACGCCGGGTAATCACCTGTTTGAAGTATAAGGTTGTAAATAGCGGAGAGTATGAGAAGAACCATCAGTGTGGCCTCCTTAATACGTCGATAAGTTACACAATCAAAACCAGGAACTGTATTCGTTTTATTGGCTAAGATTGTGGTGATTTCCAAAGGTTTAATTGGACGAGTAAGAGGACGATTAGAATCTAATCGGGACAAGAAAGAACGCAAAGATGTAGTTGATGTGGATCTGTTACGTTGCATATTCTAGTGCTTAAACGTTTCGGGGTGTAGGTGATCAGTGATGGTGTAAAATGTTTTGAAGTGATTGACCAAACACATTAGCCTTCTCTGTAGCAGTTTGTGCTGAAGTCTGGTTGACGATGAATGGATAAGAGAGAGAAGAACGTATCCCACAGAGCCTGTGGAAGGCAGTCCAGTACCTGGCAGGATTATGTTCTTAATCAAAAGGGTTAACTGTTTGGATGGAGTTACGTCTTTTATAGGCAATGATGTAATGATGGATTTCCTGTAAATGTTGGCGCTGTAGTTGTAAAACCCACGGATCACGCGTGCGAAGATATTCTTGCTATACCTGCCGTGGAAAAGTAACTATTGTGCGATATTGAGGAGGAAGTGCGGGTATAGCTTAATTAGATTTAATCGTGGTTATATGCTGATGGCTACTCTGTTGTTTAGCAGTAGTAAGTGTATCAAGGGTATTATGTAAGTCAGAGTGTTGTACTCGAGTAGCCACGTTAGATAAGGTAGTACTGTATTCAAATCTTCTTGACATTTGTTCTAGTCGACATGGCAAGAACAGAGAACGGTAGGTGGTGGCGTGTCAGGACCTGGAAGGTGGTTTGGAAAATGTAATGTAAATTTCAGTAGGTCGTGGTCATTACCGATGGAAGAGAGAACATGACAGTTTAAGAATTGTTGTAATGTAGAGGAAACAATAACTGCGTCAGGTGTTGTATTCGAGGAAGACCGGTTATATCTTGGTAATGCGCATAGTTCGACACTTGTGGGCAGCATAAGAAATTGAAAGAATTTCCGTCGTTGCGTAAGAGTGCGACTGGATAGATTGAGATCGTTCATAATAATATTATGACGAAACGAGGTGTACATGTATTGGAAGAATGTCAAAAGAATTTGAACATTGGTTGTAACATATATAGTAGCAAAAGCAATAGTACATGGAAGAAAATAGATGAGAGTGATGTGTTCCGGAAGAGGGGTCTGAAAGTAATGCGTGATCGTGACTTGAGGTAGTCTACTTCGTATTCATTTTAAATTCCGCCGTTTCCTCGATCTCCAGCTGTATCATCGCAACGAGAAAGGGTACATGGCTGATAATGTACATGTTGGTGAGGCAAAAGTCTTGTTCCGTTCAAGGCAGAGGCATGTATATTTTCTTCGAACAGTAGAGTGTGGAGTAGTACCTTGGGAGTGTTGAAGGAAAGAATGTTTAGACATAGAAATGATAAATCAATGATTATATGTATAATTTTAGACAGGTGCCGAAACAGGATGGAGTTGAAAGTGAGCATGTTCACCAGAATATGTAGCAGCAAATTGAATGTTGTATAGTTGCTTGGTTGTAAACATGGCTTGGTTAAGAATATGAGTACGCAGAAAGGGATCAATGTTTTGGATTGTTACTGTAGAGCAACGACGCATATATCCAATTGTAACAGAACAAGGTAACCAGTTATATGGTGGCGTTGGACGTTCAGACGTTCTGATGGGTAGTGTAAGCTCTGGTTGAGTATGATCTATAGGCTTGGCCTTACACTTTGAATTGTAAGTAGGATGTTGAGCAGAGCATATGTTGTATTTGGGATTGGTATTCCCAATAGGATAATCCTGAGTACAGTAGCGACAAATCAAAGAATTTTTACAAACTTTGGTCACATGCTGATTGTGTATTTGACACCCTTTACAACGTATAGGCTGTGGTGGAGGAGTTTTTGAAGATTCAGCCTTATGTGTTCGTCTGTAAATGTATGCTCCTGTAAGAAGCAGGTGATCAACAACAGATTGTTCATGAGTTAGTACTCGTACTAGGTAGGTGGGTCCCCGGTCATTCCGGATTCGAATGCATTTATGCACTTGAACCCTTTCCGCTTTGAGCTCTTCCTCCATTCCACGTGTATGAATATTCAGGGTCAACGCCCTTGATAACTATTGATAGCATAGGAAGCTGTCGGGGAGGCGGAGGTTGTTTGTTTTGTCCGGGTTGGAGTTGCATTGTTTTGGCGTTCTTGCCAAAATATTCAAACGTTGCTTTGTTAAGCACATGGCGATGGAAATCCGGTTTAAAATATTTAAAAATGACTCCATTATTTCGGAAGATAATCACACTGATTTCGACACGCTGAGCATGTATTATAATTTGCAGGAAGACGTGCTTTGGTGTCATGAATTTAGTGTCGAAATTAGTTAGTATAAATTTGTAAAGACTTGGCTGTTAAAGATGGACAAAATACAGCTGTATTGTACGTCAAGCTGGTCAGAAAGTCAATGTGCAGCTGGGTATCCAAGTGGAGTCATATAGAAATTTACTGAATTTACTTAAGTAAAAGGTAATATTTTTGTAAAAGTAAGGGAAAAAATAAGAAATTATATTTTTCTAGACAGTTATTATTATTCAGAATAAATTCTGCATTCAAAATTTGTAATCATAGAACGCATGTATTACGAAACATAACTTGCTAATTAATCCAAAATATTTGTCTGTATTATCATCTATGGACATCCGAAGTAAAGGCTGAAATTCTTCCCCTAAAATTACGTTCTTGAACAAGACAATTTTGTAAAATTCCTTCAAAACAATCGAAATTTGAGGAAAACTAATACCATATTCGTAATAATCACGTCAAAATTACTCGCTAAGTGTAAAACATTAAGATAAACAATCTCATGTTGAGCAGTGTAATAGCACTCTGATCACTCACGCTCATGACGCGTCTGTAACCATATATTCCCAAGAGAGATATTTTATAATATGAAATATTAATATATAGAACAATTTAAAAATACAATTTCGATATAATAAAAGTAAACTATGCAACTCCACCTGTTCAAATATTTATTACAAATCACTAACACCAAAATAAGAGAATACCTACCAAGTACGCTAAGCCAATAACGATTGTACCAGTTTTGAGTGAACAGTCACAGCAACTTTTTTTCACGGTATACCACGCCATGTTGTCGCATTTGCACTCTGAAAATGAAATAATATTCCTTTTATGTGAAGTGAAATCAATTTCATTAATATTTCCAAAAGAAAATATTTACGTTGTGTTAACTGTGAATAAGAAAAAAACTTCACACTCATTAGACTTCGTCCCAATATATCTATATCTATATCTATCTATCTATCTATCTATCTATCTATCTATCTATCTATCTATATATATATATATATATATATATATATATATATATATATATATATGTAGAGTGTTTCAAAACAATACCGATAACGTTTGGAAAGTAATTCCTAATACCACAAATTTTCCTCTTGGACTTACAGCCTGCCGAGAAAATGGAAAAATGAAATTTAAACGTCCATAACTATGTTAACTACCCCAGTCGGTTCAAGACGTCACTAAGGAACTAGTATGTGCCTATCCAAATATGCGAGTTTCGGACACTGCTGTACTTCCCCAATAATATTTATAGAGGTAGTTGTTGAATACTTCAAATTATTTGCCCGTATTCAAACCCAAATTCAATGCTGCTTGTATTATCGCATTTTCAGTAAGTGATTTCAAAGCAGCAATACGGAATTCAATCTACAAAATAAGTTATCATTTGTCACCAGTACTTTTTTTATTACGATGTGTGCCATACATTTTAGAGACAAATTACTTAATATTGCATATAAGCAAAGCCCTTAATATTGAATAATCGACGGAGGAATTTGCTTATTTCGGGAGAAGGTAGCATGAAATGAAGGCCCGGCGCAAGCACTATAATTACCAGTTATAGTAGCCATTGAGAACATTGAACCTATGCAACAGGGAACATTGTGAGACAAATAAATTAAAGTAAATCAAATAAAGGGAGTGGAAATAATTACATGACATCTTCATTGCACTGTTCGTAAGGAACTGTTAATGAGTAAATTGCCGCAATTTTTGTCTAATACAGTGGAAAGCAGATCAGAGATAACAATTTTTTATACAAGTACTGTTTTAGCCCATTTCCAACTTTATTACTTTATACGTTTTTACTTTTTCTTGGCAGAGTTAGCTTGTTGGAAATTTTCCTATTCTCAGAATCAAAGTAGGATTTGAAACGAAAAATTTTGGGAGCCATGTTACACTTCTTGCCATAGAGACCTAGATGGCGAAACAAGTGCTAAGTTTAAAATAATCCCTTCATGCTCTTTACAATGACCTCGGAAGCTAATTGGATGGCACCATTAAGAGGAGGAACACGTAAATTCCACTTTATAGATTTTTAATATACTTTTTGTCTGTAGAGGGTAGAGGAGTGTCTGAGTTAAAATATATAGGATGGAATCTAAGAACAGGTAGCATAAGAAAACTGTAAGAAATAATGAGTCATTTTAAAAGAGATATTTAAGGAATAGAAGAATACTATTATTCACTTAATCTGACACACTTATTTTAACTAATTTTTCTCATGTGAATTAATTGTTATTTTCTTGTCTTTTGGTTTAAGAGACCACTGCTTATTTTCAGCCATCAAACGAAGTACTTGAATTATTTTTGTTATTCAGTGATTGAATACTCAATGAGGAGAGGCTTCGAAAACAATTGACATAAATCTGTGGTTTACACCAAGAATAAAGGGAATCAGTGGATAATACCTACTATGATGGCGAATTGAGTTCCTACGGATAGTGCATAATGTAAATGTGCTACAACATAATAAGTGATGTGCGACCGATATTGGCAGCTACTTGATCTTAGGCGTCCGGGAGTAGCATCTGCTTTAATACCAATTGCTGAAATACCTTATGAGTGAAAGAAATGAAAAGAAATTTTGAGTTTTACATCCCACGGTTATGCCGGTTAGGCTAAAGGAGACGGTGATAATGAGTAATGAATGAAATGGTGGAATGAAGAAAGTGGGAGGAAACGGGAGAACCCCGAGAAAACCCACGCACACGGTGTTTGTCCACCACAAAGTTCACTTGGCGGGAGCAGGGTTTGAACCCAAGACTCCTAGCACCAGAGGTGAACGCTCTACCAGTGAGCCACCGCGGCCCCCCGTATGAGTGAAAGACATCTGCGGCAGTAACTAGAATGGAGATATGAATATTAATACGTAGTACAATACAATTATTGTCGTCTAATAGACGGAGTGAATTATGATTTATTTTATTGACAAGAATTAAATAAAAGTCAAATTCTGTAAGACAGAAGTTAGAATATTCGCAGCTTCAATATTATTGATGCCCAATTGTTTTAGGGGTAATAGCTGGTAGATGAATTTCGTCTAAGATGTAGCGTTGTTGAAGTGAGGACAGAACAATGAAAATTAGTGTGCTAGCAGACAGAATTATTCAAATGTCTTCTATGGTTTTAACTTCTGGAAGATTACGGTTGTTGTATGTATTTGAAAGAAGAGAAGCTAGTTAATATCCGACGAGTACTGTAATTATGGTCATGATGCTTATTGTGTGATCATAAGAGAATACTATTTGTTCTAAAACTGGTGAAAAACATTTTGGAGGCCTAATTGATTTCAGATGGCCATTTATAAAAAAGATAAATGTTATCTTATATTTGAGGCTTACACCTAATGCACTAAGCTGTCATCTTAGAAGTTTGATAGTATTGGAGGATCTGAATAGTTAAGTTCTCCAGGCGATACAATTTGAAATCATTCTAGAAATGTTGTTTTTATGTCTTAGAAGATTTTAGAACGTGCACTAGCGAAAGCTCCCACACAATAATCATAAGCCGTAGAACGGCAAGAAAGGAAAGGAATTAATCTACACTGTACACTATGTTTAATGTAATATAGGCATCTGCATAGTCTGAATATTGCTCTTAGATAAGGAAGTGTTGAGGAAAGAATAAAATATTTAATTCTATAAATGTTGCTAGGAATTGAATTTTCAACCAGGTTGAGTTTACTGTTTTCCCGTTGAATAAAGGGAATCAGTGGATACTATCTACTATGATGGCGAATAGATTTCCTACGGGAAGAACAATATCTCGTGATGAATTTGTTATCATGACCCCGGTAAGGCTTACTACAGTAAATAGGAAAGTCAATAGTGAGGTTCATAAAATTGAAGGAGAACATATTATTTGTGCTCTGTGAAGAGTGGCAATTCTAAATACCTTGATTCCTGTGTGCACGGCGATAAATACTGTATAGTGCTTGCGGTAAAGTAAGCTCGAGTATCAACATCCATACCCATAGTGAATATACGATGGGCCCATACGATAAATCCTAAAATCCGATTTCTAGTATCGCATAGACAATACGTTATACATCAAAGATTTCCTTTTTACTACCTTCTTGAGTTACAACATGTGGAATTATGCAAACACCTGGGAGAATTAAATGTATGCTTCAAGTTTACAGAAGAATCAGAATAGATGTTGAAAGATAATTCAGTTTCCTCCTCCGGTAGGATCCAAGAAGGAAGTAATGCGGTTTTATCAGTTAAGAGCATTGTAATAGCATTGTAATAGTTCCTGCAAGAACAGGGAGAGACAATGAATGTAGGACTGTAGTGATTACGACCGATCAAACGTATACTGGCATTCGTTCTTAAGTTATCCCAGAAGTTCGCATGTTAATTACAGTTGTAATGAAGATTACTGCCCCTAAAATTGAAGAAACTATTGCTAGGTGAAGAGAAAAATGAAAAAAATCAACAGAAGCTTTTGCGATTCAATGAGTCTATACGAAGGAGGATACACTGTTCACCCTGTCCCCGCGCCACTTTCTACAATTCTTCCAGTTGGTAGCTTCAATATCGGTTGCTCCTAGTATTAAATGAACTTATCAATTACCAAAGCCACCAATTATAAGATGCATAACTATGAAGAAAATTATAATGAATGCGTGGGTCGTCACAACTACACTACAAGTTTGATCGTCACCAATTAGGCTTCCAGAACGACCAAGCTTTGCTCGAATGAGCAAGCTGAGGAATGTACCTACTATTCCTGCTCAAGCACCAAAAATTAGTTATATTGTACCAATATCCTTATGAAGTGAAGAAAATAGTCATCATTGCAATTTAGTAGAATGGCTTACGTTAAATAGGTAGTACATTGTAAACCCATTTATGGTGTAATAAACCTCCTATGAGGTCTTGTAGTAAATGAAATTATGATGTTGGACTGAAATTCCGGAGTAATGTTGAATATCCCATAACCTTAAATATTGCCAATTACTTGCGCCTTTGAAAGCCACTAGCGTTTTGTAAAACCTTAAGGTGTTGTTAAAGAGTATTGTTATTAACGGTAAAACAATTATTCCTCCGAGTGATGCAATAATAAGTGTTGATATGATAGATATTTCTTGATTTTTCTTAGTAAGGATATTCATGTTTGTCCATAGTGATTTAGGACTAAGGGTGCATATTCGATTCTCATGTTGTATAAAAAGAGTAATTAGTGTTTTTATTACTATTGAGGTGAGGAGAATAAATGATATATGTTAGCAGGTTTCATAATGATGATTCATTGTGTAGAGCGCCAATAAACGGAGGTAAGCCATCTGAAGGTAGGAGACTAGTGAAAATCGCTATTTTTTTGTTACATTGATTTTGTTGGAGATGTAATGACTGATATGGAATATGTATTTTATTATGAAAAGGCTGACTGCTATAGCTGAAAATAGAGCATAAAATAGAAGTGGAGGGACCATTTTATATCACCCAATAATAAGACTCTTAGTAATCAGCCGGTGGGATAACCTGCTGTAAATGCCATTAACTTACGAAGGGACGTTTGACTTAATGCACCAATTGAACCTATAAGTAAGGATAGAATTGATGTGAGGTAAATTAGTTTGGCCGGTGATAGGCTGTAAGAAAGTAGTCCTAGGGAGTGGGGAAATAATTCGTCAAGTTATTAGGATAATACAATCAGATAAAAATATTGCTTCCATGGCTTCTCACATTCAAAAGTAAAGGGGAGCAGCCCCTATTTTAAAAAGTAGAGAGAAAGAGATCAGATAATGTACACCTTGCAGGTCTATATGGAGTAAAATAATTGGTATTAGAAGTAGGCCGCTTGCAATGACCTGATGTGGAAAGTATTTTAAAGTAGATTCGCTATGATGTTGGTTATTTGTCTTTGAATTTATGGGGATAAAAGATAGGATATTAATTTCGAGATCAATTCAAGTACCAAATCATGATGAGGAGGTCAGGGAGATGAGAGCCCTTGAAATTAGTGTTGTTGAGAGTAATAGGGTTTTAGGATATGTGAGCATTAGAAAAAGAAGAACGAATGTTTATGTGCGGGTTATGAGCCCGCTAGCTTACATTAGTTTGTCTTTCTACATCTTGGTGTATGGCGCACATTGATTTTTGATATCAGAAGTGAAAGTTTAAGTCTTTTAGAAGCAAGAAGAGTATGTTGAAATATTTGATTTATCCTATCACGATATTCCTTTAATCAGGCATCTTATTTAATTGTTATTTGTGACGTCATACGTGATTTTTTATAATGGGAATTATAACTGAATAATTCAATTTAGGAACAATATACTGGAATAATAAATAAACTTGAAATCAATAAAAGTTGAAGGCTACCAGGGATACCAACTAGAGACACACTAACATGCTTAATGTATCCAATAGGTGTTAGTTTTTACAGCATATGTGTGGAGAGAAAATAAATAAACTTTTATAATATAGAATTATGTTTAAAGAGGGGGAAAATTGTATTTTATATTAAAGGGGATGTAGGTTTCATTTAATACTAATTTCTATTCATTGAGGCCAATATTAGATGTTAATAGTGCAATTTAACGTTACATTTCGATTGTATTATCCTGTCTTTTCTCCTTTTATGTTTTCAATTAGGATAGAGTGAGAGGCAATCGATGGCATTAAGGGTAGCGAAGAAAATGGCATTAGATTCCAGTACATGTTTTGTTTATTGGTTAGTTTTTCAAGCATTTAATTTTTATGAAGATGCGGCGAAATTCCTGTCAGCAGCCTCTGTGAGACAGGTTGATTGCAAAGGTCCATGTTTCGTTCGGTATGAGACCCACGAAAATGCCCTCGCCACAATCAGCAATGAAATATATTGGAAGAAAAATAATAATGTATATTACGATAATTATTTAATGGTAATGTTAGGGTAACAATGAATCACTATTCAATGACAAATTTGGTTCAATTTGTTGGTTAAACGGTAATTTTAAATAGTAAAAAGTAAGAAAAGGCTGGAACAGTAACTTTTATCTCGGACGAGTTGGAGAATCTGCTAAAGACATGAAAAAGATATCGCGAAGGGGGTGAGGTTAACGCTTCGCCGAAGCAACAGGTCAATCAAGGATTCTTACCTTCCTGACTTGCTGCTCTTTTTCCAAACGGGGAGGTTTTCCTATCGACGAGGATAATGGTCTTCCTTTCGTTTCGTTGTCTAGTTAATAAGTATAATATTGGAGCGTCGTGGACCGACAAAATCTTTTGGTTGTTTGCCAGTGTGCTGAAAAGGAAAGTTTTCAGTGAGACAGGAAATGTTATATTTTGTCTTCGTGCTACTCATAATAGCTGTCTCCAGTGGTCTGTGAAACGGGGATTTTTATTCTTTTTTCTGTGAGGTAGACAGTTACGAAAAATTGTAGCGCGAATGAGAGCCCACTTTAAAGGTAAACAAGTGCTTGAAGTTGCTTGCACAGTTCGTAGTTTGTGCTTTTACCTGCCTTTTCTGCAATTTATTTTCTGTGAAACGATTTTGTGGCCCGCGAAGACAGTGAATTGAAGGCTCTGTTGTGCTGTGTGAGCACTCAGTTTGATCATATAGATTCTGATTCCTTTTGGCCTTCTGGTTGTTTTCTAAGATACCAAATAAATATAATTTGATCCAGTATTATTTTTGTTTCGGGAACGAAGGCGCAAAAGGGACTGAACACAGAATTGCTAAATCATAAGTACTGGCATTGACCGAGTAATATGTTTTTGTGTTATGTCCAGAAAGTGTTCAGACGTAAATTCAATTACCGGAGGAAGAGCAGACACAAATCTGAAGTTAAATTGCGAGTTCGAAACCAGAAGAAGTGAGTGTGTTTTTGGCTTTTTCATTAAGTACTATGTGTGTCACGTTCAGATTGATGTGTGTCCGGTTGTGTTTTGGAATCTCAAACTTGGTTGAATTGCATTTGTCAATTGAATTCCCAATTCGCGTGCCATTAAGACTCTCCCTGTTTAAATGCAAATTGGAGAGTTGACTAATATGAGCTTAAAAAGTCACGAAACTTGAACTAACTATTGAATTCCAATATTTCAAGCCTTTTAGCTATTTCTACAGCTTGCAGAGTTATTTAACGTATTTATATCATTTTGTCCGTAATTGATAGAAAATTTCCAGAATTATTTTTCATTAACTCCAGCATTCGAATTCCACTACTGAAGAGTTTGGAGAATGAATCTAGTATGTTAATGATTTGAGGTTAATGATGAAACCGATTAAGAAATGTATAAATGTATTTTGAGTAATTTTTGTTTTTCAGTTTCTCCAAAATTCGAACTCCACTATTTGGAATTATAAAGATTGAAAGAGGCAATTTAATAATTTTTGAAATTTATTATGAATGCGATTGATAGATGTATAAATGAATCTTGAGAAAGAATTGCTTGCGAAATGTTCGTTGAAAGATTAGTGATTTTAAATTTATATACTGAGTGTTCGAAAAGTAAGGTATCCAAATTAGAAGCGTGCTTAAATATATTTTTAATGAATTTATGATTACTTTGTGGAGATTTACGTCGTTGCTAAATTCAGATTTATATTATTCCTGGATTTGACTTTAATGACTTTGGAAAAAATTCAATAAATATTTATTCGTGAAGAAAAGACATACATAAAGTTGAAAGATGTTTGGATTTCTTATGTTACTTGTTAATATCTCTCTGAATGAAATTAAATTTCAAATCTGCAGTAATTTAATTATATTTTTTATTTTTTTAATTACATTTTCTGACTATATTTATCATAGTTATTGTTGCGTTCTGTTATGGTGTATTTAACTATTCTAACGTAATATTGCAAATACGCAACCGCAATATCGTTATACCAAATAAATTGTTATTAACATTGAATTTTTTTGTCCCTTATTTGTTATATTAATACACATTTTTCATGTGTGTATATGTTTTCCTTGTGTATTCGAAATATTGGAATGAACGCTTTCTACGCGAGTGAGATGAATGTTGACCGATTCTGGTTTCCCCAATAATTCCCCTCTAACAGGTGTTAGTTGGTTGGACTCGGATGAACAACTATTATTATTATAATAATAATAATTATTATTATTATTCAGTTTGATAATAATAGCACTTAGTCTATAATCGATTTCACGATATTAGGTGGAAAGGGACGGTTACATAGAAGAACAGCAAGTCCACAAATAAAAAATTCCACTAAAAGGTCCATTAAGATAAAGTCAGTAAGGTATTATTTTACTTAGTCATTTGTATTAATTAACGGTTAATATTCATCCTAATTGTATTTCATATTCATTTGAATTGTTGAGAATAAAAATAATGTTTTTTTTAAATAAGGTTTTTGAATGAATTTTGAGAAAAACAGAATTTTTGACTTTTTCCTCCAACATGGTAGTTCCACCATAAAATTTTTTGGTGATTCAAATTCAGAACTATTTGTAGATTGATTTATAGATGTTAAGAGCGACACAATCTCTTCATTTTGAAATATTTTTCGCTTTGAAAGTAAAATAAAAATAAGAAAATATATTTTTGACCGGTCCTTAGAAGTTTATATATGCTTCAGAATTATTTCGAACTAAGAGGATTTCTATTATCTTCCAGCTCTAATTGATTCTGGTCGTGTTGATTTCTATTAGGTTTTTGGTAGATTAGAAAGTATTAGCTTTATTATATATCTATTTTTGGTTTTATATTCTTCTACTATTTTTGTGTTTATTGCGTAGTGTGTTTGAATTTAGATAAAATAATGGATGCACGACGAGATCATATCAGTATTGATATGCCAAGTGCTAATTATGTAACGGTTGACGCTACAGGTCATCCAAGCCTTGACAGAAATTCTAGTTTTGGTCGAATAAGTATGGAATTTACTCCTCCTATAGCGACTAGTTTAAATGTTAGATGTTTTAATGCTCCTGTTGATAATTTATCTAGCCAATCACTCTGGAATTCTGTTGAGTCTGATAGACCTAGTAGAATAGCGAACCGCCGAGTTGTAATGTAATGAGAAATGATCCAAGAGTAAGTTTTTCCGAACCGCCATTGCATGTTAATGGTCCGAGTGCTCCTGCGAATAATAATTGTGGTGAACGTGATTCAGCTCATAATAGAAATCTTAATTAGGAAATTACTATAAAAGAGTTTGTAATATAATGAGTTTAACTCCAAAAGTAGGCTTGTATAATCCTAGTCAAGGAATTCAAGATCGTTATTCGCAATTTAGGAATTGTAATATATTGGAAGGTGATAGAGTGTCTAGCTTTCCTGCAGTCGACCTGGTAATATGCAGTTAAACGCGAATTTAGAATATAAACTGATGATTAGGTACACTCATCAGAAATCTTTAACTTATTTAGAAAACAAATTGTCAGGTTTTAAAAATATTCATGGCAATGATAGTATACAAAGATTTGAAAAGCTATATAAGGTTGAGGAAATATTAATGGATACCAGCTATTCGTTTAGTATGGTTATGTCAGTGTTACTTCCTAAATGCGAGGGAATGATTTTGAAAGAAATAACATCGGCTTTATATAATAGTCTCAACTGAGACTAGAAGAACGACGTTGTTAGGAATCATTCTCAACGGAATGAATTCGAATCAAAGATTTCGTATGATAAATTAATATTTTCCATACAGTAGACAAGAACTTTTAGATATACCTGAGCAATATGTAGTGCATAACGCAGAGCAGTTGGAAATTAATAGATTAATGAGGAGTAATAAAGGTAACGATAAGATTTCTTGTTCGAATATTGGTACATCGATGTTTACTGACGATCAGTGTAATGGTCATGAGAATTCCCAGATTTCGAATGTAAAATCGGGTCAAATGAAGAATTTTTCTAGGATTTCGGTTACTTCAGGATTTTCCGAAAATAACAAAAGAATCTATTTGTTCCTCGAACTAATAAAAAAAAGTAACAGCGTTCCATCGGAAATGGAAGTTGTAGTGGCGATGTTTGTCGTCGGAAAATAAATAACATTTTGACTAATAATGTATCGATGGGGGATCAAGTTTTAACTTAATAAACGGGGATTTAGTGAAACGTTGTAGAGTGGAACAATATGTTCGCAGGGTTGATGAGAGAACTATCAACGCGCCATCGGGTTTGAACTTTATTACGGATGAAGAGGTGACGATAATTATAAATTTGTCCGGATTTTTCAATCTGTGATATTTCGAGTCACAGAAAATTTGCTTTGTGAATATCTGCTATGTATGCCTCATCTTCGATCTACGTCAGGTATAGTGGACTATGATAAGAACCTACTATTATTGCGTGATGGGAAGAAGCGAGTGCGCTTGAACTATCGCAGATATTTTGTGGATGCATTACGTAAGGGATTGATGTCTAGCGAGCTTGGCGGTCAGCGAAGGTGGTCTGGTGATAAATATAGATATAAGAACTTGGATTCGAACTCATCATCAGGGTTAGATTCTATTTTTATTAGAGCTGACTCATATTCCTTCGGAGTCTATGAGAAGGGTGTTCAGTGCGAACTCGAACTACAGCAATTAGAAATATAGCTTTTGACCATCAATGATCCTAGCGCTTCGCAGCTTCTTGGGTTGCGGAACTTGATGGAGATTTATCAAGTGACTAATTATATGGATAATCAGATTTGGAAGATGGATGAAGAAAAGATGTGTGCCAAGATCACTAGTGAAAACCATGAGATGTTGGGTAGTGGGCAAGATGAACTGCAGAGTATACCTTCTGTGGATTTAGCTATGGTCTCAACTAATGTAGGTAATATTGACGAGATGAATTACTCTAAGTATAAATTGTTGGTCGAGGATGGTCATCGGTCTGGATCAGGTTCAAACAAACCTGAAGTGGATCCCAATATGATTTAACTGAAAGGTTCGCGAAAAAAGTCAAGGAAGAAGAAGACGAAGAAAAATAAAAAGAAGTCTCCCAGTGAAAAGCAGACTGAGTGTGATTCTAGAGCTTTGGTTCAAAGTTATAATAAGAGAGTGCCATTTCTCTCAGTTGATTCAAAAACTGTGAACAATTTACCATCGAGTTGTTCTGAGGTTTCAGACGTAAATGTTGAACAATCGGAAAAATTCCAAGAGTTATTGAATAAAAATAAAAGTATATGTCGAAGGATATTTATCGAGAATTTGAAAATGAAAATAGATTCCAGCAGGTGAAAAACCTAGAAGTATATACAGGTCTAAAAATGAGCTAGAGAATCGTGGAGTTATCGAAATCGAGAAATCGATTTTTTCATTGATTTGATTAGGGAACAATATTCCGATGTCATAACGAATAGAGTCGCATGCATTAAAGGTTTCGTAGGCAGAATTTATTTATCTGATAACAAGCCGTTTAAACAGAATCCGTTCCCGGTACCGAGAAATAAAGAAAGGGAATTTGAAGACCAAATTCAAGAATTGATTAAACAGGGAATTCTTGTTGAAGTAGGCCACTCAAACTATGCAAGTAGCTGTTTCCTGGTTACAAATAAAAATAAAAGTGTTAGAATTGTTGGAAGCTAGGCAATAGCTAATGACTTAATAGTCAATGATCCCTTTCCGACTCCAAACATCGAAGAATATTTGGCTGGGCCGTCTGGTAAGAAATTCTATACGAAATATGATCTTATAAAAGCATACAATCAAATTATTTTGGATGACAGCCAACGTGACTTCACGACTATTGTTACTCCGAACGGCTTATACCAATATCCTAGACTCCAACTTGGAATTAAAACGGGGAGTAACATTTTAAATCGTGTAATGAACAAAATACTCGGCGATTTGGAGAGGGAAGGTGTTAGATCATATTCCTACGATGTACTGATCTTTTCTCATACAGAGGAAGAGCACAAGGCTACTATCAAAAAGGTACTTCAGAGATTTAGAGAATACAATGTAACTATATCTCCGGACAAGTGCATGTTTTCTTTCAACACAAGATTAATTACTTAGGGTACATTATATCCAAAGATCAAGTGGAAATCGACCCGGCTAGACTTTCTGCCATCAAAAATATTCCATCTCCGCGGAACAGGAAAGGTCTCATGAAGGTCTTGGTATTTTTTAGCTATTATGCTAAATTTGCTCCTGAGTTCTAGGAATTAATGAGACCTCTTAGCGAGTTGAAATCACCCAAGAATAAATTTGTCTGGAGTCTAGAACATCAACGGATTTTAGACAAATTGAAAGAGATTTTTGTGGAAAACTGTTGTTTTGAAGACCTCAGATTTAAATAAGGTTTCGTTTTGCATGTAGACGGATCAAGGAAGAGCATAGCTGCTTGTCTGTCCCAAGAAAACAGCAACGGGCATCTTCAACCCGTTTGTTTTTTCAATAAAAAATTGTCTGAAGCAGGACTAGCATAGGAGTATTTATGAAATTAATTTTATAAGTCTTGTTAAAACTATGGCTCGATTTAAACATTTGGTCGGAGAGTTCGATGTCCTGACTGATAACACGGCGCTTATCTGGATCCTAAGCAATTCAAGAAGACTATTGAAGTAGGGTCCTCTTGTAGAGACACTGTGTCAGTTCTCATTTAAAATCAAACATTTCAGACAATCCGACAATGTTATAGCTGGCACGCTTACAAAAGTATACGACCCGTTTGAATTCAATATAATAGATGGTCCTTTGGGTTTAGCGGCCTTCGATAGCAACCTTCGTCTTGCACACAGATGGAGACTACCTCTGATTCAGGAATCCATTGAAGATCTTCAAAGAGAAGATCCAGAATCAAAATCGATCATCTATCGATGGGAAAATGGCGACAATATTCCAGGATATGTTCTAAGTAAAAGATATTAATGAAAAGAACGAATTCAGTTCACAATCCCTTTAAGATTATTATCCCCAAAGCATTGCAAAGAGTCCTGATTCAATATTATCACGAAGGTAAGCTCATTTCTGGCCATTCTGGGGCTTATCGGACTCTTAAGATGCTTACGAAATGTTTCACTTGGGGAAATATGAAAGATGAAGTTACAGATTATGTCCGGTCTTGCCATAGATGCCAGCTCTCAAAGAGGAAAATAGAAAAAAATGGGATTGCTTATTTCAGAGTATAACAAACGAATCGGGTTTCGCTGGTATTTTGATATCATCGCTGTCCTGCCTAATTCCAGATGATACGTATATATCCTGATGGGGGTTGACAATGATATTCGCTTTGTCGTGCTAGAAAAGCGGCGATCTTTATCTTCAGCCTCGATCGTAGGCAAGATGTCGGATATCTGCAGCCGATTGGGATACCCAGAAGCGATTTTGAGAGATTATGCTTCTGTTTTTCATTCATAATTTTTTAAAAGATTATTGTTCGGCTTGGGGATACGACACATTAGTCTTAGTCCTTATGACCCTGAAGCGAACGTAGCTGTATGATTTATTAAAACCTTGAAATCCTCTATAAGAGCGTACTTCCCTGATTAACAACATTTGTGGGGATCATTGATACCAGACCTCCAATATACCTTAAATATTAGTGAGATTGCCAGCCTTAAGATGTGCCCAATCGAAATATTCTTAGGACGTCCCTCTTACACCCCTCTGGAAAATCGATGGGACATCGCAGATGCTGATATTGAAGGTAATTTTACCAGACATTTATGGCTAGAAGCCATGAAGAACATGGAGAAGAGCTAGATCAGGAGATAGGGACTCATGATGCAGAGAAGACGTGAAATTGTGTTCAGCATAGGTGATAAAGTGTTGATTCGTACTCATATTAAATCCTCATTAAAGGATAAGGTTGCAAGATTGCCAGGAAGTTCTTAACTACTGTCTTAATACCGGATGAGAATGACAGCCCTGATTCATACAAACGAAGCCATGTCTCTGAATTAAAAGTTTACCGGGTACTAGAAACTACTTTATCTAAATAAAATGCTGGAAGAGAGAATAGAAAATTCATCTTAATATGGTACTTTGTCTGAATTAACTAAAGGAATGAATTGTAAATAGGTATTTTATTAGTGTTTTTTTACAGCCGTGATTACAAAAATATTCCTTAAATTTATTTGTGTATTATATTAATTGAAGTATTTGTATATAATGTGTAGTCTTTTTATTTGTATATTATTTGTAAATTATTTATTGAATATTTATTCACAATTTTCATTCTAAATCTAGTAAATAAATTTTATTGTATATATTATGTATATCTTATAATAATAGTTTTTGTATATTTATAGATATGCATTAGTCAAAATTCTGGGAGAGAATTTTTCATAAAGGTTCGGAGATTTGTAACTGTCCATGTTTCGTTCCGTATGGGGTCCACGAAAATGGACTCGTCACAAACAGGAATGAAAAAAATATTGGAAGAAAAATAATAATGTATATTATGGTAATTTATTTAATGGTAATGTTAGGGTCACTATAACTCACTATTCAAAGTCATATTTGGTTCAATTTGTTTTTTAAAAGGTAATTTTAAAAAGTAAAAAGTAAAAAGGGTGGAACAGTATCTTTTATCTCAGACGAGTTGGAGAATCTGCTAAAGACATGAAAAAGATATCGCGAAGGGGGTGAAGTTAACGCTTCGCCGAAGCAACAGGTCAATCAAGGATTCTTACCTTCCTGACTTGCTGCTCTTTTTCCAAACGGGGAGGTTTTCCTATCGACGAGGATAATGGTCTTCCTTTCGTTTCGTTGTCTAGTTAATAAGTATAATATTGGAGCGTCGTGGACCGACAAAATCTTTTGGTTGTTTGCCAGTGTGCTGAAAAGGAAAGTTTTCAGTGAGACAGGAAATGTTATATTTTGTCTTCGTGCTACTCATAATAGCTGTCTCCAGTGGTCTGTGAAACGGGGATTTTTATTCTTTTTTCTGTGAGGCAGACAGTTACGAAAAATTGTAGCGCGAATGAGAGCCCACATTAAAGGTAAACAAGTGGTTGAAGTTGCTTGCCCAATTCGTAGTTTGTGCTTTTACCTGCCTTTTCTGCAATTTATTTTCTGTGCAACGATTTTGTGGCCCGCGAAGACAGTGAATTGAAGGCTCTGTTGTGCTGTGTAAGCGCCCATTTTGATCGCATAGATTCTGATTCCTTTTGGTCTTCGGTTGTTTGGTTTTAAGATACCAAATAAATATAAATTGTTCCAGTGTTATTTTTGTTTTGGGAACGAAGGCGCAAAAGCGTTTGATCAAACAATCGCTAAAACATAAGTACTGGCAGTGACCGACCAAACTGATTTCATGTTATGTCCAGAAAGTGTTCAGACGTAAATTCAATTACCGGACGAGGAGCAGACACAAATCTGAAGGTAAATTGCGGGTTCGAAACCAGAAGAGTTGTGTTTTTTGGCTTTTTCATTAAGTAGTATGTGTGTCACGTTCAGATTGATGTATGTCCGGTTGTGTTTTGGAATCTCAAACTTGGTTGAATTGCATTTGTCAATTGAATTCCCAATTCACGTGTCATTAAGACTCTCCCTGTTTAAATGCAAATTGGAGAGTTGAGTAATATAAGTTTAAAAAGTCACGAAACTTGAATTAACTATTGAATTCCAATATTTCAAAATCTTTCAGCTTTTTTTACAGCTTGCAGAGTTATTTAACGTATTTATATCTTTTTTGACCGTAATTGATAGAAAATTTCCAGAATTATTTTTCATTAACTCCAGCATTCGAACTCCACTACTGAAGAGTTTGGAGAATGAATCTAGTAAATTAATGATATGAGGTTACTGATGAAGTCGATTAAGAAATGTATAAACGTATTTTGAGTTATTTTTGCTTTTCAATTTTTCCAACATTGGAATTCCATTATTTGGAATTATAAAGATTGAAAGAGGCAATTTAATAATTTTTGAAATTTATTATGAATGCGATTGATAGATGTATAAACGAATCTTGAGAAAGAATTGCTTGCGAAATGTTCATTGAAAGATTAGTGATTTTAAATCTATATACAGAGTGTTCGAAAAGTAAGGTATCCAAATTGGAAGCGTGCTTAGAAATTTGGTTTAATGACTTTTATGATTGCTTTATGGAGATTCACATCATTGCTAAATTCAGATTTATATTATTCCTGGATTTGATTTTAATGATTGGAAAAAAATTTCAATAAAACTTTATTCGAGAAGAGAAGACATACATAAAGTTGAAAGATGATTGGATTTCTTATGTTGCTTGTTAATATCGCTCTGAATTAAATTCAATTTCAAATCTGCAGTAATTTAATTATATTTTTAAATTTTTTAATTACATTTTCTGACTATATTTATCATAGTTATTGTTGCGTTCTGTTATGGTGTATTTACACTATTTTAACATAATATTGCAAATACACAACCGCAATTTCATTATACCAAATAAATTGTTAATAAAATTGGTTTTTTGGTGTCCGTTATTTGTTATATTAATATACATTTTTTCCTGTGTGTATATATTTTCCTTGTGTATTGGAAATATTGGTATGAACGCTTTGTACAGCGCGAGCGAGATATATGTTTACCGATCCTGGCTTTTCCTATACGTCCCTTCTATCAGGTGTTAGTTGGTTGGACTCGGATTAACAACTATTATTATTATTATTGTTATTATTATTATTGTTATTATTATTATTATTATTCAGTTTGCTAATAATAGCTCTTGGTCTGGTATCGATCTCACGATACTAGGTGGAAAGGGACGGTTACATGATGGATAGGAAGAATTTAAGTGACGGTTAAAGTATAATTATATTTGTATAGGAGGACTATTTTTTTTATCCGTAGGTGGAATTATTTGAAATAAACAATTCTTTGTTTGAAGCTGTGAAGTTATTTATTAAAATGGATTTGATACCTATTAAATGTAAAGCAAAATACCTGGGTAATAGTAATTATGTTCTTGAAACTCAAAGGATAGCCTAGACTATCCAGAGGAGTCCTTCCTGTAATCGACAATCTACGATATATTTTACTTACTCTTTTATGTGCAGTTGGTATACAGGCGTGGTAAACGGTATTCAGGAGAAATTAGGTACCTTCAATATCTGAATTGAGAATTACTTTAGGTGAAGGCAGAGCTTATCAGTAAGAAGAGATGGACTAAAATAGGACATTTAGTATGGATTTTAGTGTGAAATTGTTTATATGAAGGTTAATTTGAAGGTAGTGGTATGTTATGTTGGTAACATGAGTAAGGATCTAGGATAAATCCGCATTGCCCGTCGCTCTCGTTTATTTAGATAAGTCGGAACGTAGTGGGTGTACTGGAGTTAATTCGTTAGAGTGATAATTAATTACTACCAGAAGTGAATGTTTAAATAAATATTTGAGAAGAAAACATATAACGTTGTACCTTTTGTGTCACGGGGCACTAAATGAAATAGTTATATAACTATTTCCGGAGATGGGAAAAGCTAAGATGACATGACAATGTAAGTGACAAATTATTTATTAATTTTATCTTATCGGTGAAATGCCTTTCGATTTCCATTATATCTAGTTGTACAAGAGTTGAATTTAATTCAGCTGCTATTAATTATCAATAGATTTCAATCTTATTGTAAGTCTTTCGTAATGAACAGTTACTTGGATTTGCTCTTTACTTTTTATTATTTATAATGTGTTTTTTGTATTAATGAAATATGTGTGCTAAGAAGTAACCATCAGTCATAATTTTAATAAAAAGCGGAAACAGCGATATTACTAGCAATTGTCGATAAGATACTACGCATATCTGGGAATGTACTGAACATATTAGCATATGCTGTGCTATTTGGCTTTAAGTTCAAAAAATACCAAGGAAATACTATGCACTGTAAGTTATTTTTTAATTTTTGTTACTACCTAAGTATATATATCTTCTAAAGGTAAATCAATAGGTTCGGTACATTACTAAGACCATGATTAGCGAGTGCTAAGTCACTAGAACGTTTTTCATTTATATCCATATAAACCGTTGGATTCTCTTCGATACTTTATTCAGAATCACTGTTTAGATCTATGTAACTAGACATCAAATGTTCATCCTCAACATGACTCTACTTAAATCCTCGGTCTCCAAGTTCGCTAGAAGGATTGTCAAGCACCGATTTAATTCTTTCTCGCTCCATTTCGTAACTATCCATTTTCGCTACTACACTAAAACACTTAGTCCTATTTGCTCAAATAAATTCAACTAACCCTGGTTTAACGTCAAAAAACATACAATCATAAACAACTTCTTCACCATCAAACCACTTATGGTTGTAGGCGTAAAATTAAAGGATATTGGGATTTTAGCTAATTGCTTTCAATTGTATAATTATAAAATTTATACAAAAAAGGATATTTATATTTTATCTTGTTAAATTTTATGTAAAGTTGCCTGTTTCCAAAGCATAATTCCCTCTTGAAATTTGCAGAATGTTTAGTGCCACATATTGTTCTACTCTTCAAAAAATACCTTTAAAGATTGTTTCAGCAAACGGCACTTACAATACAACACTCAACACTACAACACGCCCGTTAGCAGCCTACTCACAACAATCTCTATGTGGTTACACGTGCCGTTAGCAATTTCCTCACGGTGACCAAGACACCCCTTCCACTCCTGAACCATGTAGGTAACTGGCAAAACCGGTCAGGGTCAGGTAGAGGTGGGGTGGGTAGTGGATAACTCGATCCCTCCACCCCTTTTGTCTTAAAAGAAAAGTGCAGGCGTTTTGGGCAAAACTACGGCAATTTGCTCGGGATGCTTGTCAGGACGAGTTAATAACATAGGTATGATTGTTTTTATATTAGTGGTCAGGGATTGTGTTGTTTCTTCCCCTGTATATTTGTAAGTTGTAAATGAGATTGTTTTTAATTCTCTTCAAGGATTGAACATACAAAAAGGAATAAGATACAGCATTACACGTAAAATTCTTTACTTCTTGATGAAATTGAAAATAAAACTGCTCCCATAATTACTAAAATTCTTGAACTTAGAACAGATCTTGAATTTAGAGCTTTTGTTTGTAGTATACTACCAAACAGACACACACACACACACACAGTCACAAATAGTTATCCTCTCTATATGAACCAAATTTATAATTGTTGTTTTCGCTAAAACTATTGTTATTATATGAACTTTGATTGTTGCAAGGGTAATTGTTAAGTTTCATTAATTTTGTGGCTTGTTGGTAATATTCATTGAACAATAATGTATAACTATTCCGTGACAAGTCGTCTATAATTTTATTTTAAAGCAAGAGCAGTGCAAGAACTTATCACTAGGTAAAATGATAGTTATCCTACCTTTAAAAATCGGGTTCTGCATCTGGGACATCAACATCTGTAAAGACCGCAGCAGTTTGATTAAGAGCAAGAAGACTCTCATAAAACTCCTTTGAACCTTCCTCCGCATAGAACTTCATTCGCACTTTAAGATCATTGCACTTCTCTGTTTTCAAGGCTATTAAAGCTACGTACTTTTTGGCCGGTACAGTCAAAACTACGACGGGAGGTATATTTTTTCCTTCTCTCTTCTTCTTCTCTTTTTCTATTTCAACGTCGGTTTGCCTTACTTTAGACATCTAAAATGCTACATTGTAGGCTTTTCTAAGCTAAACTCATAGACTTTGACTTAGTGAATCACAGTTGTTTCACGTCCAACAGGAAAACAAAACTTGTTTTTGTAAAACTTCGAATACAAAACGTTGCTCCAATCATTGAATAAGGTTTGCTCACATTTTATGACTTCAAAAGGGTTTCGGTTCATCCGGGATCCCTCAAGAACTGTCCTCCACCCACTTGATGATTCGGCTCTTGGTGTTTTGGTATAAGACCCATACTTTGTCAGTCTCAATATAAGAGTGGCCTCGTACTGGAAATGTTACAACAAAAGTATAAAACTTATTTTGCATAACAGAAACGTAGTGCAAGAACTTAATAATGAGTTGGTTTTTATTCTGTCCACCACATGATTATGCAATTATGTATAGAGTCTTGACAGATTTGCTTAAATAAGTGTCAAAGAAGCTGCTAAGCATCGACGCATCATCATCCGCACCTTGTTTTCGCAGTAGCGTCGTCATACGTGTACATCACAGAAACATCATTCGACAGCAAATGCACGTTAAAAATGGAAAATGTCAGTTGGGGTCCGAAGTACACTTCACCAGTTGATATGTTTGGGGTTGGATTTTTCCAAAATCAATACATATAACTTCCACTTCATCAGAGCTTCTAACTTCTTGCTTAGCTTTATTGTTTAGCTTGTAAAACCATCCGGCTTTTTCAACTGTAGAGCTTTCTCCGTTAACAGTTTTTCCCTGCCATTTAGTAATGCTAGTTTTTCATCATTATTTGCACTGGCTGTAATTTTCCTATTAATTGCAGTTAATTTGGCTTTCTGGCCACCACACCAAGAACAGGTATTAGGGCGAGGATACCCGAATCCAATCTCAAATTCACAACCAAATGTCTGATAAAACTTTCCTAAGAAATCTCAAGACCCGTATATTTATTCGGAAAGATTCCTAGCAAGGACATAAAATTTAAATCTTCAGACAAATATTCTTTCTTGGAGTCCTTTAAACTGTAGTGAGCCTGGCAACATTTCAATGACCCTAAAAAATCAATTGCCAATTTACGTGTGTTCTGGGAAATTTTATGTTATCTGTTTGCATGTTTCTGTCTATGGTCTTTAGGGGACTGGCCTGTTAGCATTAAAGACAACCTAAAAGGTTTGACTCCAAAATTGGATTGATATCACTTGAAAGAAACTGAGACTTCGGCAGCGGAACCCTCCGGTACGACCTTAACTTTGTACGCAAAACAACCACCATTTTGCTTAGCTTCATCTTCACACTTCCTAGGCCCTCTTTGAGAAACAGGCAGTACTGAAACCAGGCAGTACCTATGTAGCTACTTTTTGACCATCAGTTTCTACTTATACTACTATTTCGTTGAATTGTTTTACCAAATACTTTCCTCAATACTGACCTTTTTAAAGCAGTCGTGCCTTTTACAACGACAGTCAACGTAGTTTCATAAGATGATGCTCTTAACTTCTTTATGAAATCAGTTATTCTACCGTTCTTTTTACGCTTCTTTGTAGATTTACATGCACTCAGTGGAGTTGAATGTTCACAATTACTAATCTTACTTTGACATTCACCATCAATCATTATGACACTATACGCATTTAAATCACAAGTAACGAAACACACAGTAAACTCACAACACAGCACAGTGCAGGACATAACCTCAAAATACCAAACATCAGATATGCGCCCAATCATTAGTCGTCTGCAGTTAGAGGACTGAGTTGTTTCATAGCCTGTACCAATTTGACACAGCTGTTTTTCCCCTGCATGACATTCCTTTGGAGTAAAATATCTCTTGACAGAGTTGCTTGTTTGCCTACTCTTTTCCGCATGTTAAAATATAAGCTATGCACTACCCGTTGCCAACATAATCTCATTTTTCCGACTCAGTTGGTTTTTCCCCTGAACCTACATTTCCTTTAGCATTAGTATGTTTGCTGTTTGTTTAACAGAAACTAATCGAACTCTTCCGACTTTGCTGAAGGGGAAACTGAAATTATATCCGGATTTAATATTGAATATAGAGCAGGAAGATTTTTGCTCTTAATTTTTATGTCTAAATATCCTAGAATTTTGTATATGAGAGTTTTGTTTAGTATTTTATTGTTGGACATGACATTTTTTCGATTTTTTGAAGGGAGGTATTTATTTCTTTTGGATTTGCTGGAGTGTGGGGGACTTCGCCTTGGTTTCGGTATGATAAGTAGATACATCAACCTTGAAAGAGTTTTTTGCCTCTTTCTCTTAATTATCTTTCTTTAGGGGCGTGAAACTGCTTCTTATTTCTTTACTATTTTAAATGCATTAAATTGAGGAAAAGTTCTTAGAGCTTTGCTCTGTTGTATGTTTTCAAAACGTATCCTTATTCTGAGCCAAAGAACTAGCTTTAATTTAATAAAATATCACCGAGTAGATAGGTTGGGTACAAATAGGAAATAGGTGAAATTAAGTACTGTAAGAATTTTACCTGTCAGGATATAAGTATCTTCTACAGGACGAGCTGAAGTGCAGGTTAAGAATACTACTGTGCATACTAAGATTCAAAACATAATTTGATTAATAGGACAGAATTCTAACTCTGGTATTATCCTTTTGTGGAAAATTAGCATAATTATTAAAATAAGAATAAGTATTACTAGTGCAATAACTACTCCTAATTTACTAGGAATGTAGCGTAAAATGGCGTATGCACAAAAGAAATGTTATTCTGGTTGAATGTGGACAGGTGTAACTAAAACATTAGCTGCGATATAGTTCTTTGGATCTCCTAGTGTGTAGTTGTTTCATACAGTAAGAAATACCGAAGTTATTATTATTATTATTATGAAGTCAATACTGTTCTTTGTTGAAACACATGGTAGCAGGGAACCTTAACTTCATTTTTATTGGGCTATTAGAGTACGTTTGACAAAGGAGTAAGAGATGTATTATGGATATAGCTGCAACAGTGAAAGATAACAGGAACTGAAAGGCCAAGAATCGGTTTAGAGTAGCGTTATCTACAGCAAACACACATTAAATTCATTGTACTAATATTGTCAGCTAAATAGAAGATGGCTGATACAAGTTTCGTAATAATTCTTGCTCCTTATAATGATGTGTGTCTGGAGGGAGGAATATATGCCACGAAGGCTGTCGCTATAAGTAAAAGCAGAATAGCAACTTGTACTCTTTAGGTGTAAATATAGAGATAGTATCCATAATATATTCCTCGACCAACGTGTAGATAGGGGCAAATAAAGAAAAATGATGATGCATTGGCGTGTACGGAGTAGCCAACCAAACCCTTTCATTTCTTTGTTAAAGGCTAATTAAAATCTTGAGTCGTAATATATTGCTAGAAATAGGGCTGCGGCAATTTGAATAATTTAACATAGCCCAAGAAAAAAGCCTAGCTTCCATCAATATGAATTATTAATTGGGACCAGGAGGTCTACTAGCGCATCATTAGTAATTCCAAATAGAGATGATGCAAGCATATTGGTGCTAACATATGTTGTATAAGGCCGAAGAGGACCTTGATTTTTACGATGGCTATTAACGTAATAAACAAGTATCTAGCAAACATAATAGTATTCATTAGAATTAATGTTATGTAAAATTGTATCCTAGGAATTTCTCCATAATTGGTTATAGATAATTGATCGTCAAAGATAGAAATTGTATTTGGTAAGGGCAATGGGTCGATAACTCAAATAACTAATGATATCTGGGTCAATGCATGACAGGAGAAAAAAAGAAAAATTGCTGCTTGACTTTTTCAAAAAAGCATTTTTTTCATGAATGTAATCCTATATCAGGGTACTTCACAACCACAATTAATTACTTTTCACAACATCAAATGGCGATGCAGCGACTGCTGCCCTTTTGCGTTTTTTTATTTAAGGTGTTTATGTTCTTTTGAATATCTCAGCATGTATTTGCTCTACCAAATTGAAAATTGCATGACTTCTCAAACTCATTCAGAGCAAAAACCTTGATTTCTTAACATTTTTGCCAAAAAGTACTTAAACGGGGTAAAATCAGCTAATACAGTAAGAAGATCTTTGGACATTGAAGACATGTTTGGGAAGAGGAAACAACTGACGTAGTGGTTGTAACCGCTTTCCGTGATCTGTCCTCCGTTGTCCTACGCATGAGTATTTTCCGGAGACTTGGACTTACCTGTGTCATTTCCGTTGAAGGACATTTCCAGAAAAGTGATGGTTCTCAAATTGCCGGTCTCAATAACAAGATGAGAATTATGTGCCGAGAGGTTCCGATATCTCGTTACGAAAACCTTACGGGCGATCAGACGGTCACTTAGACCACAAACCACGTTAACATCCATCATACATACAACAAACATACACTGGATTAAGTGAGCCATGCTTATTTATTAAAATACTATCAAAACAATTCCGGAGAAAAATATCACAACACTAAACACTCAATATATATATAGTTATTTTCATTAATGAAATCACACTTTCCTTTTTCACTACACTATAGTCCTTGGTCACTTTTATATATCGGTATAAAATATTATGATTATGATTCCACTAGATATACTTTTCTCTCACTATTAATCCACTTTGGGGATTAGCACTGGGGAGAAGTCCCGGAGATAATCACACGAAGTAATATTTTTGCTGTTCCAAGTAATCCTGAAATGTCAAATTTAATCCTGAGTAAAAATAGATAGACGATCACTAAAACTGAATGATAATGTTGGAGAGCGCCTTTATAACTTACACGCACAAGATATGAGAACCTTAGATTTCACTGATTAGGGCTAGCTATGACTAAGTCCTTGACTGGCTAATAACGCACACACCTTAGCACAACATTATGCTTGATGCCCGATGTAACGTGCGTTGTTGCTGCCTCGAAACATGGAGTAACACTTCTCGAACTCAGAGGTTCGAGATACGAGCTGCACTGACCGACTGATGTTGACGACAAACTTTGGCAATTCATTCTCAAAAGCACTTGCATTAAATCATCTCCATGTATAAATAAATATAATAAAAATAATGTTAATTTCAGTTCACCGGTCACGGCGCACGAGACATTGCGATAACTTGGGTCTGGGAGCATTTAGATAACGAACTGGTAATGTGGCTATCGTCGTTCTGGCATTAAAATATCTGGTCAGCTACTATGTCCATAAATGTTGGCAGAATACGGATGATTAAATTCCAAATAACCATAGAACATACTCTTTACATACTAATGAGTCAGGGAGAAACATGAGAAGCTTCGTCGCTCACTAAAATGTTCTCACAATAAAGTAAAGTTTTTGATATATATATATATATATAGAGAGAGAGAGAGATAGATAGATAGATAGATAGATAGATGTGAATATACGATGAAGGACTTCTTTGTTCCGTTGCGTGGGGAAAAACACAGTTTCCATTGAAGAAATAACTTATTTGCGTATAATAAACAATTTATTTGCCCAGAATAAAGTATAAATCGAAAAGTAATTATTGTCTTTACCAAATATACAGACCGTACACAAAAAATACATATATAACCTGGTGACTGTTATAGATTGACGTGTGACAAGGAACCGACCTGTCAAGTACACACGTAGAGAGGTTGACAACTGAATAAGATAATAATGTTAGAAGTATTATAACATTTGGAAAAAGTTAAGGTTTTCAGCCAAAATTATGTTTAGTTGGTTGGCAACATTGTGATATGGTGTGAGATTGACGTGCATAAAATTCAATGGTTTTTCACCTGGAAAAGTGCTATTTAAAATAGTTAAATAACTTGTTCACTCACTACAACAAAATATCCTGAGGTTACTGCATGAGCAATATCTACTCCAAATGTTCCATAAAGTAATAAGATCCTCTTGAAGGACTGGTGCAGTTGGGTTCCCTTATCTCGTGATTCTTCGTGTATGTGTAAACAAACAAAATGCAAATGCTCTCGTACCATCGTAAAAATCTCTCTACAAGACAAAATACACAAGACCTAATAAAAGAGAACATGGGAAACAAACACAAAAATATAGTAAACGATTCACAACTCTCTGGTAGGCCTGAAACATCAAAACTAAATCCCCTACAAAAGGGTTATGTCATTTTGTCTTAGGCATCTTCACCACAAAAGATATACAAAACATTTTCATTAAAGACTTCAAATTCAAAGTCATCGAAATTCCCTATAAAATGATTGTGACAAATAGTTTGAGGTATATTTGCTACAAAAATCTCAAAACGTATTAGTACATTAGAAGTTCAGTCATCAAGCATATCAGATAATTGACAGAAAGTAATTTTCATAAAACATTACGGCTTTATGCTGTTGGAAAGAAACAGAATAAGTTTATTTTTCAGGATCGATCTCGATATTCAAATAGTTTATGGGATATACCGTGACTAAAAATATAACTTTCAAAAATTAGTATAATAAACATTACAACATATTATCATACAAGTCCACACACAATATAATTACAGTTCATAAACAATAAGATATTCACTAAACTATCTCTAGACATAAAAATATACTTAAATATTTAACGTAAGAATACACGAGCTCTGTTACGGATTACTGCAAAAGGAAAAAGAGAAAAACGTCATATCCTGGAAATTCAAATTCGATATTAAGTCAAAAGCGGGTAATTGACGTAAATGAGGTTACATGACAAAATTACAATAAACACTTCAAAATGAAAATCAAAATATGAGATTAATAATAAGAAAGATATTTAAGCTTGATTATAATTGTAAGCTTCCATATTATACACGTGAGATTACATACTAAATTTTGAATTATAAACACACAAATACTAACAACTGAAAATGTTCTTATCTTGGGCATCACGACATTTCTTTTTGAAACAAATCCTTAAAAAATCAAACATTGATTTGAGATTACATATAGTTACATATAAAAATGTAGAAAGTGGGAGAAAATCCGAGAAAGAATTTTAAAAATTTAAAACACTTAATGAAAGAGTCTAAGACCAAAATATCTTCCCACACAGTAGGATGCGGAAATCTCGCAAATATTTCAAATTACTTTTAAAATACAAATCTCTTAAGTATATAAGATGCGTTAATTTTTACTAGAATTTTTAATCCAAACATTTGAAACTAAAAATTCATTATGATTAAGGTTTGCAACATTGGTATACAGTTGAGTATGAAGTACAGCACTGAGCGAAGAAAGAACAGAAAAAGAATCGATCAGTTGTGTTGTCCGTTATTCGCAAACGTAAACACAAGTAGTAATAGGGTTTGACGGCTTTCTTATCTAAACAAAAATAAAATTCATATCTGCTCTTCGCTGAACAATTATAAGTATGAAAGCATAAATAAGTTTTAAATATGCGTAGTTCTCCTCCATTTCGTGAGTATTCATCATAAGCTAAAAACAAAACAGATATTAAAAGAAATAGACTTTTTCAAGAAAAAGATTGAGTCAATATCCATAGTCTCGGTTTCTTTCTTTCTATGATTACTGTTTCAATCTTGATAACTACAGACTTTTTTTATGTCTACAATGATTACCTCTACATACAAATTTATTCTTGACGTTGTCACTGATATTATGATTCCTGTATTGTTTTTTATTATAGCTGTGATTACGTGACCGTAATTTACGACTCCTTTTATTCCTCTTACTGTCATTTCGTCTGCGGTTTGGTTCACGCGGTTTTCGTCTGCGGTTCTGATAACTTTAAATTTTGTGTTATCTACAACAGGATTTGAATATCTTTGCTTATTACAATAACTATAAGCTCGTTAGTGTCTTTCCTATCTTTTTTATGGTAGTGAATATTTTGGTACGCTTATGGACGGACTTCTGCAGCCTATAATTTTCGCTACAAAAATGTTACTACTCCTAGTACCAGTTGTATCATTGGATTGTGAAGGATTAAATAAGTGGAATCATTACCAGGTTTCTTACGAGGTTAGTTCAAAGGGTCCATTTCAGATAGGGATTCAGATTCCTGAGCTTTCTTTTCGTTAGGAGTGTCAGTCTCTCATTCAGGTTCAAGTTTCAGTTTTTTGTTTACACTAGAAACATCTGTCATTAATTGGGGTTGAAACTCTTGTGCTTCATGTTCGCTACAATTATTTTTGTCTACTTCTACTTCAGGTTCCAATTCCGATGTTTCGTTATAATAGAAGTATCTATCCCTACTTTAGTTGGAATTCCTGTGCTTGGTTTCCAGTAGGAATATCTGACTGTGATTGGGGTTCAGATTCCAGTATTCTGTTTCTGTGCTCTCTGTTAGTTGGTTATTTTCACAACACACGTCCCGTAAAGCTTCTTTCATTTGAAATAATTCATTTTTTGAATCAAAAATATTCTCTTTCAAGTGAGCAGAATTCTCTTTAAACTCAGAGCGCATCTCTTTACTTTGCTTTCTCTATCTATCGACATCCTCTTTAAACTTAGCACAGTACTCTGTATTTGGCTTCTTTAATTTTTCTAAAGTGAATTCATCTTAGTAAACAGATCTACTTTCTAGTGTGACATTTTGAACAAACTAACAAATTATTACTAAAATATATCATTAAAGCTACATGAAGAGAAACTTTTTTTGATATTACTGTTTCTAAGCTGAAAGAGAAATGATGTATTAAAATATTGATCTTTTAAGTATTCGAGTACCAACGGTTTGCATTCGGGTTGCTAGTTCGTATACAATTTAAAAAATCACTAAAGCTGAGTCCCTGTTTGGCGACATTTTTCATGTAACCGCTTTCCTTGATCTTTTCACCGTTTTCCTGCCCATGAGAAGTTTCCGGAGACCTGGACATACCAGGGTAAGACGTAGAAGGACATCTCCAAAAACGGATTAGAGGCTCGTTCCCAAATTGCTCGCGGCTCTCAATAAGGAGATGAGCATTGGGACCGAGAAGTTCGGATATTAACACTTAAAGATTTAAACACGAAGCCTCTCCAATAGTGCACTGTGATCCGAGAAGTGACTACACTGTCCGGACCATCGACCGGTTTTTCTATTCCTGTTCGAAAACACTTTACTTTCTGACATCGAGACCAACGTATTCGTGATCTACAGAGCCTACAAGTTCTGTACATACCTATATCGACCGATACACACCAGTGTAGAAGTTAGGGAGTCAACAAGTGCATTGCGTGGAGATGCCCTTTGTACGTGATTCTTAATTACAGTGAAACCTCTCTAAAGCGGACAGTCGCGGGGAATCAAAAATTGTCCGCTATAGAGAAGTGTCCGCCTTCAAGAGGTTTCAGTATTTTTATGTAAATTAGTGAGCAAGATAATATACAATTAGAAAAAATATTTTTGCATGAATCACGTATTTACGAATATTACATGCATTATTCTCTGTCATCCAATACTCTATGTTCGAGACACAACATGGAAATAACATATTATGGTTCTCTGCACTTTACACTTATCAGTACTTCCTTCTTTTTCAGTATCGCGCTTTAATTTGTGGGGTAATTGGAGTCCTGGAGTGTTCCTTTTGAGACAATATACATACCTGAGGGGAAAAGTACTAAACTTGTCTTCTGGTTGGTTAGAGACTCCAATGGGACAGTAGCATAACGTGCCATCCTAAACGGCGGGCAAATGTCAATCACTTTTATGTCTAAAACAGATTGGGTGGGAGTGAAATGCAAGCAAAGGACATAAAAGTGTTGTTAAACAGAGATGCTTCGTCTGAGTTGCTGAGCAGACACTTGAGGAGGCAAAATGCTGTCACAATGCTTCCTTGATGACACATGTATGAATTACTAAAAATTTATTTTTACTACAGATTTCAACTTATTTCTAGAGAAAGTGTCCGTAATACGGAGGTAAATGATACCCATAAAAGACAGAAAAGACTGTCCGTGTCCGTACTAGAGAGTGTACGCTTTAGAGAGGTTTGCCAATATGATTTTTCCTATTCCAGTGTTTGGGGAATACAAAATATGTCCGTTAATGAAGGTGTCCGCTTTATAGAGGTGTCCGTTAGTAAAGGTTTCACTGTATATGGAAAATTTTAGAGTTTTCTTTACGTTGGTCTATTTTACCTTGATTTGTCACTTTCAAATTTCATCCTATTTGAAAAGTATACTATCCTGAAAAGTATACTTAAGTCAACAAGTAAATAATTATATATGATAATTAAATTTAAATATAAATTCGTCGCAATTTGGCCCATGACAAACATTTTAGTATTGTATATCGTATATTTCAGATGCACCGGTATTCTAATAGAGCGGTGCTTGAGCAATGGACTGTTGAAAGTCAAACACCGATTAGTGATAATATCACAGCTTTGTTTTATTACAAGTGTAAACATGAACTTAGTAGAGACGAGGACTCGGATCGTGCTTCAGAATTGATGACGATAGTTTTTGGAGGGTCGGAGTTGGTCACAATGGTTCAGAGTGGTTCATGGTGTTTTGTGAGTCAGAGCGGGTCAAAGTAGGTCGTGAATCAAGTTTTCCTTTTCCCATGGTATCTCTGCAATCATATATGTGTTTTTACACATTTGGTTGTGGCTGTAGATCATGCAGGTTACTGACCAGACCTTGGAAATGTTCTAGAAGGGATTGTGCTATGTATAACACACAGATTTTATTCGAACTAATTGACCAACTTCGATGCCATATTGTTCTAATTTCGCCTACTGGCAATGTGAATACAATAGACAAATTAATATATATAAGATTACTTTGATGGTCTGGTAGTTAACGTTTCGGAGTCTGGCGTTACCAGACTTGGATGCAAGTCCTGTCTGAGGGACATTTTTCTTTCAAAATATATATATGTTCATATTTATTATGATTATTAATTGCTTCCTTAACCCATTACCAGCCAACCACTTGTATCGTTGTTAATGTCATAAAATGTGTTTATTCATAACTGTTTGAGATATAAAGTCGACTAAAAGCAGGGAATTTAATAGGTGAATTCTGTATCATGCAGAAGAGACTGTGAACAAATGAGAGGAAATGAAATATTGGAAGAATATCTTTCCAAACACTTTCAAAAAATAGTAAAATAAACGTCCCAAAAAAGGGACAATGGCTGATAATGGGTTAAATTGTCCCATATTATGTTAGGCTAGTGACCATGGTTTAGGTTAGATTATGTAAAGTCAGGTACATCTATGTATGTTTACACTTTCGTTTCCTTCTTTCAAAATACATTCCTATCTGTTCACGTATATTATTAAGAATATATTTCTTGCATTTATTAAAATCTATTTTATTATGCTACAGATGGAACATCCAAGAGCACTCTACCCAGGAAAATGTTCTTTTTCCTAGAACGTTGTTACGTTACTTATACCCAGTTAAGCCAATTACTAATTGCTGGAGGCATTAGGATTCTGGACGTAAACATGTCTATTGTATAATTGTATTGTATCGAAGTAACGGAGAGCGTATTGAGGTACTCCTAGTAATAGACTTTTTGTTTTTGTATTGACCTTCAAGGACAACAAGTGCCTCTTCGTGGAGTCATAAGTTCCCTTAGTACGTGATGTTAATATACAATAGAAATGAATTATGCTTTATTACTACGATGTAAAATACCTATCTAGAAAGATTTATATCAGTTTTACCTGAACACTCATAAATCTGTTAAAGCACAGAGTCCTTCGCACAACTGGTTCCAATCTGGCTTAATATCACGGCTAACGGTTTGAAGTATATACAGAAGTATCATTCGTATGTTAGTGTAAATATTTTTTTGTGGAACCGAAGACAACATTTAGACTTCAATACTATGCTGTGTATAAGCGTCGGGAGTCTTATAGAACGGCTTTATCCTTGTATCTGTTGAAAGATATCAGAGCAAAAGCAATAAGTGATATCATGAAGCGGGTTTCTGCAATTGATTCAAGTTCAAAAGAATAGGTTCCGTCTCATTCGTTAACTCTATATTCAAGCAAAAGTGGATCAAATGAGCTCTTTCTGCTTTTAACACTTAAGACCATAGATGGAAATGGCAAACATAAAGGGAGAAGCGGTTTTCTGCAAACAATCTATATATATAAAAGAGAACGTACAAATCCTTTGTTAGCTCATCACGCTAATACGGCTGAACCAATTTCTTTCATTTTTGGGGGGTTATTAAGATTTGGACCCTAGATGGTTTTTATCATATCACTTTAATTTTCAATTACCAGTGTCTTGAGATAATTGACCATTCAAGTGTCCATAACGTAGAAATCCTTTGTTAGCTCATCATAGCTAAATCTAACCGTATTTATATGCAACCCACATGACCGTGTCACTCGGCGGGTTAACATAAATGACAGGCGATATAATGTTAACATTTACTGCAATCTTCTATGGTTTTTATCATATCACTTGAAAGCGAAAAAGTAAAAATTATCTAAGTAACAAAGTTTATTGCGTTCCGGGGTGACCCCAGCGAAGCGGGGTGAACGCCGCTAGTTGCCTATGTAAAATTAATTAACATGCCATTCACAACACTCTACGAAACTTCAGATTGCTTCCAAGTTACTGTTACTTTCTGTTTCAATACCAATTTAAACTTTTATCGTTATAGCATGAAACGGAAACATAGCGAGTATTGGTTTTTGAGAACGAGTAACCGTCTTAAGACAAAATCATGATTGTCCAAAATTCTCTAGCGAAACTGTAATTTTTGAACTTTACTATTACTCCCAGTTTCAATACCGATTTCCGTAGGATAGAAATAGTAAATGCTTCAAGATGCGGTCCTTTGTAATTAATTCAACGTCCAAATAATATATAACGTTTCCTCCGTTAGCCCAACAATCTAAGTTGGTCGTACCTTTCGTTATAAGTAAAGCTTTTAGAGATATATATTTTTTTAAAAAAATTATACAAGGCAAGATAAAAAGTTACATTTCTCGTAATCCTTTATGAAAGAAATGTAATGAACGAAACGTTTGAACAGCATTTACAAGAGTAACAGTGTTGCTATCTAATGTGTTTATTTGTACCAGAAACATGGCTCATAATAATACACTCATTTACATGCCAGAAAAGCAATAAACTTCAGTAAATAAACTTTCCTTCACGTTTCCTTATTACTTCATGTAGAGTCCATATTCTTAATAACTGCCTTGATATTCCTTTGGGCATATAAACAATTGGTAAGATTCTTCGTTCTTGAAATTGTAAATGGCGTTTTTGTTGTTCGTCTTTCACGTTGTTCAGCGTACGAAATTACATATACAACCATCAGAGCAGTAGCTAGAGGGGACCAGCGGTCCGATTGCCCCGCGCGGTGATAGCAACGGGGCGACGAACGAGCAAGAGGAAAAGAAAATTATTGCAAATGAATAAACGGCCCGGCACCCCGTAAAAGTTCTGGCGCCGTATTAAATCAATATTGTTGTTGGTTAGCAAAGAAATACATTTGTTAAAAATTTTCTTGCTCGCCCCGCTCGCAACTCAAACGTTTCTTACTTATTACTTAAATAAAGTTATTATATATGATTTGGTAATGACGATGCGATATCAAGGTGCGGAATAATGTCTTATAGATTACGCAAGATGGTTTTCAAATTCAGTAAAGGCGAAAGTCTGAAATAGGTGTTCAGCGTTTTGATGGTGATGTTTTTGCTTAATCACGCCTTTCTACCCAATAGGCTTAATCACGATGGTGAGAATGAAAATTTGAGGCGTGAAGAAGAAATGCATGCTGGTGTTTGCGCGGGAATATTAAAAATGAAAGTAAACAAGAGTAATAATATTTTCGAACTTAAAGAAATTGTAAAATAGAGGCTTAAAAGATCAGAAATAATCCAACGATTTTGTCTTTTGCAAAGACTGATCACTACCAGTGATTTTTTAAAATTCAATTGGCATACGAATTGCTTCCAATTTGAGTAAATTTATTGCAATCATTTCGCCATGGACAATTTTTCTTCATAGGTATCTAGTTGTGTGATATTTTTACTTATCTACATACATACAAATATATAGACATTATGTATCCGTATCAATTTCATTACATTTCACAAAAATATTTTTACCGTAAAAGATTCGAAATTATTGAATTAATGATTATAAAGATTAAAATGCTGTTTGTTGGTGAAATATGGAATAAATTACGAAATCGATGCTGTCAGCCATTTCGTACATTTTAAAATAACATACTTTCTAATGTATTGAAATTTGGTTTCCTATGGATAGTTGGAAACGTTGTAAATAGTTGTAAAGAGCCTGAAGAAAATTCCATTCAAATACTCCTACGATAGGAAAGCCGTGTTAAACATGGAATAAGTGGACGTAAGTGGTGGCGTTGCCACGGTCGGAGTCTCCTGATCCCAGTGGTGATGTCAGAAACCGGCCCCCGACAATGAGGCTCCAGAAAATTTGGGTCTCGAAGTTTTGTGGATGGGTTCCTTTTATACGCCTACTAAACAAGGAATTCAATGCGGGCGCTGGCGTTGGAAAGGTTCGCGTCGCCTCAACACAGCGTTAATATCATAAATTGGGGCTCTTCTCTCGAAGTCCCAAAAATGAGGTCTCGAAGTTTTGAGTTTATTCTATTTTTCTTTTATGCATGGAGTTATTGGATAGAGATTTAGGTGCTGGAAAGCTCCGGACCTGAGGCCCCAGAAATAAGGTCCCAAAAGTTTGGGATCTGGACTCTTTTATTTGCTTATTAAAAATGGTGTTGCCATACTAGGGTCTTGGCGTTTGAAAGGTGGGGTTGTTTAACAAAAGCCGTAATGTCAGGAATTGGGCCCTGGCCTCGAAGCAGCAGAAATGAGGTTCCGAAATGTTGAGTTCGAGTCCATGCTATTTCTTATTTTAGTATGGAATTGTTGCATACAAATGGTGACGTTGGTATGATCCGATTGCACTCAACACACTGATGGTCAGGAATGGGGCCCCTGCCATAAGGTCCCAGAAATGAGACCCGATGTTTTGATAATGGACCCCTTCTATACTCATATTAAACATGAAATGTTGTATGAGTATGGTGGCGTTCGAAAGGTTCGGGTCATCTGAGGACTACAGTAATGTCAGATATCGGGCACTGGATTCAAGGTCCAGGAAATGAATACCCGAAATATTGCTCTCGGGTCTCTTACATTCGGCTATTAAACAATGTGTTTTTGGACGCAGGTGGTGACGTTGGAAATGTCTTCGTACATTGTGCAGCACGGTGATGTCAGAAATCAGATCCGGGTCCACAGGTTCGGGTTGTGTTATAAGCCTTTTGTTACGGCTCAATCTCAATACCTGATTTCTCGAGATAAAACAATCAATTCAGCTATTAATATGGTTTTATCTTGTACAATCAAATATTAAGATCAAGCTAGACTAAAGGTTTACGACACAAATAAAAATGGGGGCCCGGAACCAATTCCTCATCAACATTGTGTTCAAGGGAGAAATACTTTCCGACGCCTCTTCTTTCGTCCTATGACTCTAGTTTTAATGGTCAAATAAAAGGAACCCGAGCCGGGACCCCATTTCTGAGGCTTCAGGGAACGATTTATAACAATACCGCTGGGCTCAGAAGAGCCGGACCTTTCCTACTTTACTAACCTTGTCCAACAACTCCACGTATAGTAGTCAAATAGAATGGACCCATATTCATAACTTTGGGACCCAATTCTGAATCTTTGAGACCAGGGCCCGATTTCTGATGTTACTCTGTGCTCAGACGCTTTTCCAATGCCACCAAGCATGTCCAGCAACTCCATGTTTCAAATAGAAATAGAAGGGACCTGGGTTCAAAATTACTAAATCCCATTTCTGAGGGTTCGAGGCCAGGGACCCATTTCTTACTTCACAACTATGTTCAAGGGACCAAAACCTTTCCAACGCTACAAGCCTCGTGCAAGAACTCCAAGTTTAATAGGCAAATAGAATGAACCCGAATCCAAAATTTCGGGACCCCAATTCTCGGGCCTCGAGTTCCACTTCTGACATCACCAATGTGCTCATGAAATCCATACCTTTCCATCGGCACGACCGGCGTCCAAGAATTCCACGCTTTTTAGGGGAATAAAATGAACGTGAACCCAAAATTTCAGTACCCTTTCTTTATGGATTCGGGGTCCGGATTAGATTTCTAATATCACAACTATACTCAAGGGACACAGACCTTTCCAATGCTACTAACTCCGTGCAACAACTCCATGTTTAATAGGTGCATTGAAGGGACCCAAAGCAAAAACTTCAGGACTTCATTTCTGGGGACTCGAGTGCCTGATTCCATTTCTGACATAATCGGTGTGCAAATGAGCTAAAAATCTGTTCAGCCGCGTCTAACAACTCTTTGTTTAATCCACCACCCGCGTCCACCAACACAGTTTCTCTGGGGTAGGAGAATTGGCTCCATGTTCTTTCCATAACTGTTCGGCAAGTGGATTTGTATATAATCAAAAGTAATTTTGTCAAGTTTAACAGAAAATACAAAATCAACATCATGAAAGAGGTCTTATTTGTAAAAGGATATATAATGATTGCTTTTTGCTGTTGCAATGGTCTGTCCAAGAAGCTTGGTAAAAATAAAGCTTGGTAAGGTGAGTGTGGAGGATCACCGTTTTCTACTTCGCCCCGGCCTCCTAGCTGCGGCTCTGACAATCATTTATATTGTTCTCGCAACTATGTGTATTATGCGTGCAACTATAAAAGAAACAACAGTATGGTATATTTTATGTACCATATAAGGATTTCCTCGCATGATTCTGGTAAAATTTGAGGTAATGTAAATATTCTTTATGTTACAAGAAATATGTTTCCAACGCCAACCCATATTTAACTATATTTTTATGTTTCTGATGAGTTACTCGTTTTCGGAATGCATTTAGTGAAAAAGGAGTATATATGAAAATAATTTATGAATAGATCTGTACAAAAAACTTGCATCGCTTAGTAGAATGACAGACATGTCTTCGTAACAAGATATTTAATGGATCCCGCCAAAACAAATCTGTTACCAGCAAAGGATGATATAACGGGAATAAGTGATTATCATCTTTGAAAAGAAGACCTTGAAAAATATGTCTTACCCTGATATTGGTTGAAGTAATTCGTAGAATACAAATTACCAAATGATAATTAAAACTTCACATAACAAATTAAAATATATTTGCAGAGAATACGAAAACAAGTTGAATAAAATTTTCTTCCTCTTCTTTCAGAAATTTGTCAGAACGTTAATATCTTAAGATACAGAGCGACGTTCCAAGCACCTACAACACTAATGTGTGTTTCATATAGTAGCTGTATTTTTTTAATGTGTTTTAGAATATATCGTCAGAAAATTGTAAATCTACGAGTAATGAACACAGAATTTTATCTAATGGTGTTCAAATGTAGGAACTCGTAATGATTGAAGATACTCGTGAGTTTCCATATATTTCTTAATATATATTATCGGCAATGTTTTATTTCCATTGAAAAGTTGATAAAGGGTATAAAAGTCACGAATTCCTTTCACACACACCACTACTTGCATCATGTGCAAGGACACAAAGATCAGTTTCATTTATTGTATTCATGTTACACGGTGCTATTTTCAACGTACTCTAGTGCTTCCTTCAAAAATTTTCACATCTGCCACGTAAAGGGATAGTTTGATAATGATTATGAGGCTTATTCTTATCTTCATTAAAATTGCTGTCATTGTCACTGCTATTGTTCGTTAGCACTAGAACGGCGGTGTTTTTTATACTCTCTAGAACGCGGGAGTGGGTCAAGAATGACCCGTCCCATTTTAATTAATTACTTGTATTCTGAAGAACATAATGAATAGTATATATTGAAACGTGACTTCCATTCAATAAAAGAAAACACTTCTTTGAACTATAGCTTAATATTTATTGATCTATGTGTTTTTTGCCAATAATACAAATTTAAGAAATATGTTATTTTTATGAATATAATATTGTTAGAATGATATTAAATCAATTTATTATAAAGTAACATTAGTATACGCATGTAACAAACACCTGATGCAAAATAACACCATCTTTAAATAGTTAGTTGCTCAATAATTTCTTTATCACCTTGCAAGTGGATCGTGCATAAAAGTACGAGCTTTTCAGACCGAGTTTTGACAATTTTCACAGACATGAAACTCTGCCCTTGTGCACTGCTTGAAGACGAGTTTCTGGCATGAGTTAAACTTTTTGTTTGTTTTGTTTCCAGAGCATTTGCGTTTTACTTGACACCTCTTGCGCACCTCTTCACGTTTTTCCTCTTATGGACCAGGAATATTTGAATCTTGTGGTACTGCCGTCCTCAGACGGACATAGGTTTGAGACGGCTCTTCTCCAAGCTTCAAATAGAAAGTCTCGTCTTGAAATATGTCACTTTTTCACAGACCTAAAAACAATCCATGAATTTATGCCTGCAATGTCAAGTAGGTTGCAAATGTGTGCACTGGCCAGCGACGCAATGGAGCTTTGACTGAGTACTTTCTTGCCATTTGGTAGACTACGTCGACACCATAATTTGTTTCGTTGTAGAACAAAACTGTCACGGACTTCTTTTTCTCATTTGTGTCTATAGCCACATCTGGATGCATGTTGCTCAAGATTAAGATCTTTCTTTTTGGTTTACATTGATATACAATAAGAGTTACATCATTGTTTTTCAATATAACTATATTGTACAAATCATCGCAAGACTCTTTTACAAGAACTGTCACTTCACGTCTTGCTTTGTTTATTGTCCAAACAATATTTCCATATTTGTTTTTCAGTGTGTTAGCCAAAGACAGTGAGGTGAAATAATTATCACAAGTAACGGTAATTCCCTTCTTTGCGAAGGGTTCGACGAGCTGTTTCACAACACGATCGGCACAACGTTCATTATTTACACGCAGTTCATCCTTCCCTAAATATGGGAATGCATTCCTGCTATCCAAAACGTTTCACCATATTTATCGGGTTCTGATGCCATAAACTGAGTGAATTTGCACCGACACTTTGATGGGAACAGCTGTTAATCTACAGAGATGTATGGACTTGGTTTACGGCATACCTGACTGTTAGATATGGAATCATTCCATACTTGGGACATCAGAGCAAAATTGTCTCTTTTCAGTCTTTCTGATCTTGTTGATTTTAGGTCAAACCTCAGAAACCTCATAATATCTCTAAACCTGTCCCGCGGCATCACACGCTTACAAAATGGCAGTCCCCATGCATCTGACCACAGAGCATATAGCTCTAACCAGTGATGGGTAATTTCCCGGGAAGATATTTTTCGGGAATTTTCCCGGGAAGATTCCCAAAATGGGAATTTATCCGGGCATTTATGTGCAATCAGAAAGAAAATTGCATTATATTACTATATTATAATTTCAAAGTTGAATTAATTTTTATATCACAGCATATTATTACTGATGTCCACAGAGGATTCTTTAAAATCTATATATTCTGAACGGTACTATGTTACTTAATTAACACTTTATTATATTTAGAGAGTACGCATAAATGTATATTTATTTACATTTATGTTCTATCAATTAAATATGTGTGAAAAAATTATATAGTAAATTATATAGTAACAGTTTAAATTTATACTGTATGTAAGTGGATTTTCTCAACTTGTGTCTATTACTGATATTATAAACACATTAAATTTATAAATGTTATAAACCAATTAGATTGGGTAAATGCTAGAAGATACATGTCTCACCAATTTATCAACATTTGCGCATACATATTTATGTTCAAAAAAATTTGCAAGATACTTACTTATCTTTATATTTTAGCACGTAACATTGCCATACATGACCTTTCATTCTACCTATTTCTCGAAATTCCATACGTTAATTCGCATGTAAAAGAAGTCCGAGTACTTCTTAAGCAATTCAAGTCAGAGAGAGGAGACAGACCGACGTCTTTTACTAATGATGGTTCAGGGTTTATTAATAGTATTTCATCTCTATTTCTACATAATTCTAAATTATTTACAAAATGGTTAATTTTTATTATTTTTAAATTAGTAGCCTACTTTGCTAATTTTGGCTGTTCTTTAGCATTAGGGGCCATCTTTTGCACCTACTTTCTTGCGATATTCTATTCCATGCGGTTGTTTTATGGTTTCATACGTTACATTACGTTACCAACATTAAATTCAGACAGAATTGCAAAGCGAGCGTTAGCGAATGAAGGCGGGTTAGAGCCCCGCATGACACGTTGTTTTCTATCTTCGTTACCAACAATTTATTTGCTTTACTCACCCTACTGCCTTAAAAAATATTTTCGATACTTTCTTGACAACTTGAACATTACTATCAAGTCATTTCTTCCGTAATTAATCATCCTGCTCATTGCCAGTTTTGGCCTCCAATAGTAAACAATCACCCTACTTCTTAGTGCAAATGGAAATGGAACATAAAAAACCATATTATTAGTTATATAAAGTAACGTCAAATACTTTTAATTTTTTAACCTCCAAATTCTTTAAAAGCTAAAAGTAAATCATAATATATTAAAATAAAGTAATTAGCAATATGGTTCTTATAATTTGGAAGATAAAGTAAAGAAATTGAAATAAATTCCTTCCCGGGAATTTACAGGCCAGGGAAAAAACCCGGGAATATTCCCATTTTTAAATTCCTTCCCACCGGGAATATTACCATTGCACATAACTAGCTCTAACCTCTAGCACCAACTGCACCGCGCACATTAATTATGCCCAAGAAAGCTTGAAGCTCGTCAAGCACGACATAGACCAGTAATCACTTTTCAGTACCCTATAAGCCTCAGCCTCAATACACTTTTGTATGTGCTTCAATATCTTGTAATTGTCAATATCTTCTTTCAAAACATTGTGCTCACTTTGCCTACCTTTTGTATGCTTATTGCCTGATAAAACAGTCCAGTTTGTTCCATCTGGTGCTTCCAACTCTGTTCCAGCTTGTAGATGTGATAGCCTATTACTCGAACTTTTCCTGTGCTTTATCTGAGTTATTGTACCTTGATCGATGAGTTCTGCTTGATTCCTTGGACCAGCAGCATCTTTCCCAGAAACTGTAGAACATGTGATGTTGGTTGATTGACTTTTTTATTTGGAAAGAAGAGAAGGTGCATAGCATGAATAGTTATTCGCAGACAAGAACAAGACATATTATACAAAAATACGTAACTAAAACAGATGTAATACAATATTTTTGTTCACCTGCATGTCCTTATTATTCCTGTATAGTTTGTTCAAGCGAATGACCTAACTGAACTAAACTTATCTAATCTACACACATCTAAACTTGCAGTCTTACCCATAACAAAGTTCAGTCACTCCTCTACAAGAAAAAGGGTCATACAAAATTGTTCACAAATAAAAACGAGACGTGTTACACAAAAAATGTTTTACTAATATGGTTGTAATATGCATCTGTGCATTTATATAACTTTCCCCTCCTTATTTAAAATTTGTGGAAACACATAGCCTGACATAACCTAAAATAGCATACACAGTCGTTAGCATGTAGTATTTCAAACAGAAAAAGTCAGTATAGAGTGTATGTTTTCTAAATAAGGTAAGCTAGGTTCTAATCATGAAAGCTCTGACACATAAAGAATGGTAAACAACCTATTCTTTCGAACAACTCCTTTACAGATTCTACTCCTTTGTTTGAAATATAAGTTATCCAAATATACAAGATAGTAAGTTGTCTCCCATTTAGACCTCTAAACTTTTAGGTTTCAGTAGCTGTGAAATTTCTGGTTACGCCACTGGCTAGTAATGTCAGAATTCTTGGCTGCGCCGGAAATCGAATCCGGGACCCCTCAATCCGTATTCAGCCACGTTCATCACTAGACCAGCTGGGCGGTCATATAGTGGCATCACAGTGAGAGCTTCGGCTCTCCTCTCCCAACCTGTCTGGTCAGCGTGATGCCTTATAGGCCTCACACAGTAGTGGATCGGATATGGCTGTGATTTATTTATTATTATTTATTTGCGCTATGAACGTCTTCTCATGAAATATTTCAACATAGTTATACCAACAAAAAAATTATATATTTTCACAATAGCATGTAAGTTGTTTGCATTTTTTAATCAAAATGATTAAAATTGTTGTGAATATTTTGCTACGATGTAAGATATATAATATGTGTTTAATAATAATAATAATAATAATACTCTTACCTATTTTACGAAGTATGGTTTTGCAGAAGTATGGTTTTCAGTGATTTATCTCTTCCTCTTATGATATTTCATCCGAATCATCATGTTCCTTGTTGTTCGGCACGTACTCTTCATCTGAAGAAATATCAACGCATTCAGCGTCAGACTCAGCCTCGCTTATGTGATTGAAACTTGCAAGTATTTCGTCCGGTGTCATCAGTTTCTTGTTCATAATGAGTGTTTGAAGTAGCAGATCACTCCGAAAATAATGAGATACTTCTAACCAACAGACTGTCTAAAGTATTACTAACTCCATCTAGACTGACAAAATTGCTGAGTAGCTGGCCTTGAACACGAGCTGGAATTGGAGAGTCTATTATGAGAAAGAACGGTCGCAAGATAAAGACGCTAGACAGCAATGTTATTACAATGCAACAAAATATCACTTTCAAAAGAGTTGGATCAAATTTGACCCACGACGTCGTTCTAGTATAATTGTTTAGTATTTCAAAAGGGAAAGTGTGGATAAGAGTGATACTTAGTACAAATATGTCCTTCAGAGAACAAGTAAAGGTCGCAATAATACGACACGATTCGTAAGAAAACAGAAAAGTTAAAACATGAAGTTCGAAATGGGTCTAAAATGACCAAGCCGCCGTTCTAGTCTTAACCGTATAGATATCGAAAACACTCAGCTCAAACGGTGTAGATTATGTTTCACCAACTTTTCTGGGGCAATAAATACGCCCTTCTAATCACAGAAAGAAATGTTTCTTAATAGCAAAAATCGACTTACCATATTCTCATAAGGACACACAAAAATCTAGTAAAAACAACACTACGTCATGTTGTATCCGAACGCAAATGGCACCTGACAGTGGCGTATGCACGAACTAGTTGCCATGCCCGCCACCTAGAAAATGAACTGTATATTCGTTACGGATAATATCCCTATATGATATTTATCACAGTATACGCCTCCATGAAACTGCTAACACCAATTTAAAATATATATGTAGATATTACATTTAATAATTCTTCATATCTATAAATTCGAACTATCTACCCAATATTTAGGTATGATACATGTATGGTGTTGTGTGGGTTCGCTTGTGAATTGTTGTCCCTGATTAGCTGAGGAAGTCGCCTGCTACATACTAATGTTACCCATACGTAAATAATAAAATGGCCTTTGCAAGTCGTAATTCTTTATGATAATAACATAATTTTTAATGTTTCATGTATGTGGAACAAGTTTTGTAACGCTATTGCCACATAATACTGTGAAAAGTTTGTCGTTGTAAGCGTCGTATGTGTGATCCTAAGAATGTAAGGCGTGGGATTTCCCTCGAACGTCCTGTCCCATCCGGGACGTCCCGTGGACATCCTACCTCTGAATCCTTTAGGACGTCCATGAGATGTATTGCCATTGTCCCGATAATCCCGTTAACCAAATGGGATGATTGGTACCAAAATGGAACATCCCAGAGACGTAGTGTGCTATGTGGGAAATGTACCGACCTGGGACTTTCGGTAAATACACCCTTTGATGTTCTTTAAAAGTTTGTTAAGTAATGTTTCGTTAATGTTCAGAAATGATTGGTTTGCGAATGATGGAAAACTTCAGAAATGGTGGAAACCTTCTTTTGAAATTGTTAATAGGCCTCAGTAATTAGTTTCGAAATTCTTTCATCTAACATAAATTTTTGTAAAATTCCTATATTGAAACAAGAAACTCGCAATTTTTATCATTCAATAACAAATTGAGTTTCTAGTTGCGTATTATAGATGTTATTAGTAGCATGGCTATGCAGTAGCACAGGAAAAGGGGAAAGTAAAGCTTCCCAAAGACGCTTAGTTCGTCATTTTATACATCTTCATAACCAACTAAATATTTTCATAGGGTGTGATTTAAAGTGAATATTACCTTGACAATGGCCACTAATTATTATTTTCTACAAAGATAATAATTACCGACTTATTAGCACAACTAAAAAGCATTCAAACATCAAATTATTCTCTATTTAAATAACAACTTTCATTTCAACTCAGAGATATTATATCTGCAAGTCGATTTTTCTCTGTTTTTGCTTCAATACTATACAGCCCAACGACCACGCCCCTGTAGTATTTTTCGTTAGAGTTTTCTTTTAATTCCATGCAGGTAGGTACTACGTTGGTTACATTATTAGTGTTTCTCTACATCAAAATTAATATTGGTAAACTGATGAATAAATAAAGATTGATGATAAATAAAGATTGGCGTTCCCATTAAGAAACAAGTGGACAAAAGAACAAATAAATTGAAACATCTAATAAATACTCAATTAAAGAACATAAAGAAAAACATTAACAACAGCATAACTGTGATGCTGGAGAATAACAAAGTGATGATTATCAATTCCTTATACAAATTGGTTATAGCATACATTGTTACTTGTACCCTGGGTGGAAAAAGTACCCAAAACAACAGCCTCCTTGAATAAAAAAGGAAATAATAATACAGGGACTCATATTGAGGTACTTACTATCATTTAAAGTATAATAGTTCCGTAAAATTACCACAACAAATCCACTGAAACAACGAAAATGTGAAGTTAGTTGAAAGAATCAGATGTGTGTGCAATTTCAGTGACGCACAAAAATAGGATTCACTAGAGTAGACCGTTTTACCAAATAGAAAATTTATAGGTAATATATGATTTGAAACTTTGTTTTCTGAAGAACTGCGAGTGTTGATATAAGTAATTACTCTCAGTGCAGAGCATACTGAAGTATTGAAATAAATTTGAGTGATTGTGAAACTATTGTATGTGTGCTCTCTTCCACTATCCTCGTTTATGCACATAGCCGCATCGCTGACATGCGTGGACTCTACGAATAAACCCCATCTCTTCCACTCGGGCCCCAGTGCTGCGCTCCTGCTCTGACTCAGTTACATAGCATTCATGCTTTCTAGTGGCAATCTAGCACAAGTTGGTTCGTGTTTTATGCCCTGTACATTTATGCCATACATCAATATTCTGTTTATAATGACCCCTCCTGAAGCCAATCTGCAATTATTAATGGAGCTACTTTAGTGTATGCTCTGCTAAAAGAAATACAAAACTCTAACCTCACCTGAAATGTAAGAAATATTTCAAAATTTGGTACACCTATCTATTCGAGTCATGCCCAAAAACCTTATAGGAAATAAGAAGTACGAAAGTACAAGACAGACTTTCGATTTTCCTTGATTAAAAAATAGCATATAACCTTGTACTTTTAAAAGTATTATTCGGCGTAGGTTGTTTAAACGAATCCACGTATTTGTAAAATATACAGGGTATTTGTAAACTATACCGACAAACTTTAAGAGGTGATTCTTCACATCAAAATAATAGAATAACTTCAAATGAAGTTATGGAGAAATCTGTATAGTTTCATAGCTAGCGCTGTCCAAAATCACTAAAAAGCCAAATTTCAAGAGACCCTATTTCGAATTCGAGAGACAGTGGATGATGGTTCTTATCATCGTAAAGAAAGTCACGCATACGTAATCCAAAAATCCATATTCCATTAATGTTCAGTGGGTGTACGGATTACTCCTTGCAGCGTGGAACTCCCAGACATGCCATCAAAAGACAGAATTTTGAGATTTGCTTTGACTTTATGATACTTCTAAAGTAGACAAACGATAAGTCTTAATGGCAATGAACTCGGAATTCTTTAGCGCGATGTCTGAAGTATCAAGGATCGTAAGTAGCTTTCTGTTGTTCACAGAAAAAAGCTATGCTGCGATGATTTCTTTCACGGTTATATGTGAAGAAAAGGTGAAATGTAGCGAGACGAAATACATATCATCACACATTAATTCGAACACTTGCGCCTCCTCTCCAAAGGATTGGATGTCCATTGTTGTCAAGGTTTACCTTCTGCCTACTATGGACCCTTCTTGAAATCTGAAAACTCTATTGAAAACATACCTGAGAATTACACCCTGGAGGGAATAACCTTTATACCTATTGAGAATTGGCGAAGTATTCACTTTTGGATTGTGTATACTGGATTCCTTTACGCTAATAAGAACCATCATTCACAGTCTCTCGAATGCAGAATAGAGCCTATGGAAATTTGGCTTTTTATCGAGTTTGGACAGCCCTAGCTCTGAAACTATGCAGTTTTCACCATAGGTCCATACGGAGTTTTTCCTCTTATTTTGATTTGAGGAATCACATCTTAAAGTTTGTCATATAGTTCATTAACACCCCCTTATAAATATTTATATTTGTAAAATTTACAGAAGAAATATGTAATAATATTTTAATAAAGTAGTGTGTAAGCAATCAAAATATAGTGTGTTGTTGCCCGTAAAATGTGTATTTACATGAAAATATTAATGAAAGTCGAACCTAGTATGCACGCTTTCGCCCGTTAGGTAAGTGTACCGGTACGTAGAAATTGTACATAATAATATGTCCGTTACATGAGTAGTAATGATAAAAGAATTTGTCTCCATACACAATATCTGTATAGTACGGATTTGTTTTGTCTTTGCAGTGTAGGAATGGGTAGGTTTCATTATCATGACAATATTTCATTCCTGAAGTAACGTTTGCACTTCGTTACGAACATTTTCACATTATTGAGTTTCTTTTAAAATTATAGTCTAAAAATGCATTACAAGGAAGCGTTTTCTTCTTCCTGTGATATTTTACTTACTCACGTCAAAAAAAAAAAAAAAAAAAAAAAAAAAACACGTAGTAGATAGGATAGCCTGCAATATTTTCATTCCTGAACAATAAAGGGAAAGGACGATTAAGATCCTCCTGTTGCACCGCCAAAAGTGATACAAACTAACTACGTAATTATTAGACAACTTATCCGGAAAATAGAACGAAAACAGCGCGTATACGAAAACCACTCATGGACAAAAACCGAGCGTACACAAAAACAGTGCAAAGGCGAATACCATTATTGGTGGTATTAAGTATTGCTGTGCGATATTTCGATATATCGATCGATCGATATTTTCAAATATCGAGCGTCAATATCGATTTGCTTTCTGATCAAAATATCGATAACTGATAAATCCTTTCTTGTTTTTGTTTTAGATTTTACCGTGGAAGAGAAACGGCTTTCGCACAGGTACGATATAGCAAATATAATTATTGCTTTGAAAGCAGAATATACCAGACCAGGATACTCATCTCTCCTCATGATGCAGAACTTGTCCAAGGCTGCGTTACAGAAAAATAGTTTTAACGATTTCTCGCACGATAATTCTATTAGTTGGTCATGAAGTTGTGGGCTTAAATCAGCTACTTTAGCGGCCTCTTCAATGAAGGAGTTTAACATCCATTTGGAACCCGCACCTTCATCGTAGGGAATACATTACTGTTGCTGTATCCACTATCAGTGTCGTTCTGTGGGGGCGGAGCGCCGGAAGGAGGGGACACAAAATTCGGAGGAAGCTTGTTACTAATGTTGCAAAATTGGATGTGCACGTGTATATAATATAGGAAAAATGTAAAAAAAAAAGTGCTCAAAATCAAGGAAAAACAGAGTTTACTTTGAAAATGTCATTGCGCTTCGCGCCAACCATGGTGGCGCTTCGCACTTAGTCTGGTAACCTCACTCATATGTATGGTTACTTGGTCGTATACTCTCACTTCAGGCGCAGATTTTCCATGGCACGTCACGGTCCACTAAAAGCAAAAAATGGATACAACTATTAGAGAAATAGGTATGTTTAAAAACTCTCACAAGCTTATTATAAAAACAAATTATAACTGGGACGCTCTCAGGGGAATGCGGTAAAAGGGAATCGTGATATGAATTAGGTTAAGAACCACTGGCTACCAGTAATTTTAACGATATATCTTATAGCGTGAAATAGAGTGCTGTAGGCTTAGCTATGGTGAATGAGAAATTGATACATATAAAATATTGCTAGAAAATGATCGATATTAATGTCAAATTCATAGTTATCTGGGTCGCTTAGGTAAATAGTGTGACTTTCGATTTCGTTTAACTTCGATTAAGCTCTCATTAGTATGGATAGGCACGAGCAACTTTTCGTTGAAACTGAACACGACATCGGGCATCTTTCAGGTCTACTCTAGAACTCGGCGCAAAAACTTTCCTCCAACTCGACTCGGATTAGGGTCGAGTTTCGGATTGAGTCGAACCAAAACGAGCCAAATCCTATGTGTAATCCTGCTTAGACAATACATATGCAATATAATTATTATATTATCAACGATACTACTACCACTGCAACTTATTTTACTATTATTATTATTATAACAACACCGTGTATAAACATGAACCAGAGACGGTTTGTATCATAATACTAAAAGGTATTTGACTGCCGACGTCGGTTCTCATGAAGTTTAGAAGGCAATTACACTCTTCCTAGCTGTCAGCGTCGGTGGTCTACAGAGGGTCAATTGTCGACATCTCGAAAAAAATGATGACCTCGAAGCTACGATCCACGGTGGCCCCAGTTCCATTTTAAAAATTTTACCAACAGCGGTAGAGATGCGACGAAACGCCAACGAACCACAACATTACTCAACCAAAATATGTTAAGTTGCCTATATGGATGATTTATGTATGTTTAGTTCTACAATAGACGAAAGAAACAAAGAAAATACCCTCAGGTAGGCGCGAACCTTCAAACTTATATTCACTAGCCCCGTACTTTTCCGACTTCGCCACGGAAACGATGAAGAATGACTCCCTTGCAGAAGGATAAAATATTGAAGCTATTAATTTAGCCAATCAGACAAATTCCTCTATCTCGAGATCTTTGAAGTGATAACGTGAACCATTTCAGATTTATTGCTTTTTACTATGGGGTATTATGTATGTGGAAAATTTGAGCAACATCGTCGACATGTACCTTCCGAATCTCTGCTCTTAATATAATGTTAACTGGAGATGGCGGGGCAATGGAAACTTGATCCACGACACACTGACCCACCATACATCGTGATCCATAATACATTGCCGCGCTACCCACAGTGACCCATGATCCACTAAAAACCACTCTGAACCATTGTGACCAACTCCGACCCACTAAAAACCATCGTGATTCAAACCTTCCTCTGTAACGCCCCTTCCACCTAGCATACACAGAAAGCTTCCAGTCCGACAATTATTATCAAGGTAATAATAATAATAATAATAATAATAATAATAATAATAATAATAATAATAATAATAATAATAATAATAATAATCGTCAGACCGAATGCAATCCGATTAACACCTAGTCGATTGGACATGGACCGGAAGATTTAGTTCTTCATCGTACAACTAGTCAGTGTGAAAGTTAATTATTATTCCAATATTTCCAAAGACCACAGTAAATTCAAATATAAATAGGAAACAAATCTTATATACTAAATAAATGACCACAACAGAAATTCAATTTTAAATAACAATTTTATTAACAACTTGGGTTGTGTATTTACACAATTGCTTTAGAATAATGTAGATACACTAATGAAATAATACAACAAGAAAAGAAAATATTATAAAAAATATACTAATGAAATATCGAAGTGATTCTAATGTGCAATTACATTTCTTTAGTATTCTTTATTTCTAAATAGCAATATACTTTCAAAAATGATTTTTCAAAGAAGATTCTATTTATCAAGCAAATACAATTGGAATAAATTACGATAATTTCCTTTTTATATCAAAGATTCTCAATAATATTTCTATCAACGTTACTTCAAATCAGAATTTAAAATGTCAAGCAAAATTTCTACAATTTACTAGCGCGCTTATAAATTTCTCTTTCTTGACGAAGAATTAACAAGATCAAAGCTACTGAAATTATCATTTTCAAGAAAAATAAGTATATATAATCTCTGTTATACTATATTAAACAATTCTTCTTTCATATGAACTCTCAGTCTCAAATTTTAGAATAGTTGAATGAAAGTGTTGAAACATCAAATGTTGATTATACATATATTATTCAACATTTCATGCAATTCTCAGTCAATAATCTATTAATATCTATAATTACTCTTTTCAATAAAGGTGGACTGAGAATGTTAGAGGAAAAAATATTTGCAGTCTGGTTTTTTAACGGCAAAATATTCTGAACACTCAAAATGGAACGAATACTAACTATTAACTGTAAAAGAAACCAAATTAAACTGGAAATATTGGAATTATTACGATTTTCCAAAAAAAGGTCACGTTTGTCCCCCATTACTATTTAACTCCGCGAATGATCAAAATTGCAGAAAAAACTAAGAATTTCCGTAAGGGTGAAAAAACGTTGGAATTGCATTAGCAATACAACCTGGAGTGGATAACAACTCAGACAACCGCACAAAACACAAAATTAAACAAGTCACAGCCACTACTGGGAAACAGTCAGAAATTACACTCACCTTGACTTGTTTCGAATATGGATTTACCTTCTATGTGCAACCCTCTCTCTCTTCAGGTAATATGGCTTCCGTCTAAGCTTTTCTGGTGTTCGAGTAAAATCAGATTGGTGGAAAAACCTCAGTTTTCTAATGTAATGTAATTCCTCACAAAAAATTTTCCTGTGCCTTAGTTTCCAAACGAAAATGTAAAGCAAGAAAGAGTTATTACTGGTATTTAAACCAACTAAACCAGCTACTGCCCAACAGGAATTACTATGAACGCGATCTAATCGGGCTTTCACTTGGCAAAATAGGCCCCACAGAACACTGCCCTTTAAACTCACTATTTCTCTGCACAGATTTAACAGAAAAAAGAAAGAATGAGCTTACAAAGCATATAACTATCTGCGCAATCAATTCACAAGCATAAAACACACTCTTAAAGAAAGCTTTCACTCTCTGATTCACAGTCATAACTTAGCAGCCACAAAACGAGGAAAGAAAAAGAACCCGTTTGACTTGCCACTAAGTTTGCTTGCGAGAATTGAATAGTGAAAGAAATAACATTACTTTTCCCACTGATCACATTGTTATATATAACTGACACAACACCAATATGATTTTATCGATAGACGTCGATAATACACACTTCACACCAACAGGAATAACAACGGTGAACAATTCTCAATTAAGAGAAACAATGCCGAAACGAAACTACACTCCATAGATTGAACAATCCTCCGGTTATACCCATACGAACAGAGAAATCTTCCGGCTATACAAATACTCCGTAAGGGCAATCTTCCGGCTATACAATACTCGGTCTGGGCAATCTTCCGGCTATACAAGACGAACACAAGTAAAGTAGACACGTAACCCACTTTAGCTTGTAGATTCGGTTTCGATGACCACGCCCACTATTCGCAACTGCAATCTGTTCCTCTAACAGTCTTTCCATCTGCCTTTACTTAAATTTTCAACTTAGTTTCATGATTTTTTTCCTTTCTAACTTTTTTTTTAATTTTTCTTTTCTTTAAAAAGAAGAATATACTAAACAAATCAATGATTCTTACATATCCAATAGTGACTCATACAACCAATAATAATTAACTCAATCTAATTTAGAGTTTTTATCCTTTATTCGATTGAAATCTTCTTGTGTCGTGTCCATATTCGTCGGCCTCATTCCGCACGAAGTCGACACGGTAGACCTCGCCACTGACTAAAGAGCTTATACTTGAATTAAAACATTTTTTTCCAATAGTTAGCTCCTCTATAAGCTCTCAGGCTGCATCTCAAAAGAAAAGTAGTAAATCCAATTGCTATTATTACAGTTGCAAATATCAAAATCAAAAAGTGAAAGAAATTCCTCTTTCATTAGATACATAAAAGAAGGAAAAAGGTCTTCAAAGTAAAACGTAGATAAATTCACAAGTGTTCAGACAATGGTGTCTGCAATAAACTGAGCAGAATAGGTCGATGGGTCGTAATGGTTCGATTAGTCAGTGTGAGTCATGGTAAGGGATGTGTCGCAGTGGGTGACGTCCTATTGACCCAACTGAATCAATCACAAATCTTGACCCACCGATCCATTCTATTCCTCATTTCAAGATGTTTTATTTTATTTAAAAACGAAACATACATCTACAGAGTTCTTCTTCTCGATTGCGAAGGTTGGCTTATTACATGTACTCATTCAGAATGTCATTTCTTTTCATGGTGGGAAATTTATGTGATTAAAAAGCCCATCTCAAAGTGGATACAAATTACCTTCTAAAGTCATTAGAAACACTTTCCCGACCATCGATAATTTCGACAAATATTTCAGTAATTTTTTACATTTTTTTTAGATCTTCCAGCTTCTCGTCCTCTGTAGATAGGATTAAATTTCGACGTAAATGTCATAGGGTCCAGCACTATTCACCTCAAGGACCCAGAAAAGTATGGATAACACACTATGATCAGTTGTGTTACATTATTTTTACACATCATCCCTCCCAACTCCCATCTCTTCGTCTATCTTACTACCAGAATATTTATTTCTTAGATTGAAAGTAATATGTCTACCACGCTTGGTAAAAGTTGTTCCAGATATTCCGGAGTTACGCTGGAATACACATTTACATACCTAGGTATGTACATGATAATGTTTATAGGTATGCGAGCAAACCTTCGATGCTGCCCCTGTTACTTCAAAATCAAGCTGACATGGCTAAATGGCTAATTGGCACCAGAAGTGTTGCTATGTATGTCGGTGATCCCGAAACTTTGTACTGTCCACTAATATCAATCGTTGTGAATCATTGTACCTATTACTTCTTTCGACTCATTTAGTAGATGTCTCTAGGGGATCTTAACCCTCCTAGAAGTTGAAATTAAACTTAGAAGTAATCAAAACTAAATAAGCTGAACTTGCAAACCCGAAAATAGGAATGGGCAGAATTTTTCGGAATTCGGATTCCGGAAAATTTATTTTTGGGAATCGGAAATTTTACTTTACAAATTTCTGAAAAATTCTGGTAATCGGGAAATTCCGTATTTTGGAAAAAATCGGAATTCGGGAAAATTCCCGATTTCGGAAAATTACGGAATTCGGGAAAATTTCGGATTTCGGAAAAATCTTTAATTCGGAAAAAAATTCGGCTTTCGGAAAATGTCTGGATTTCAGAAAAATTCAGGAATTCGGAAAACAGCTGGATTTTGGAAGAAAATTTTTCCTGTTTGTAATGCTAAGAATTTTGTTCTAATAGAAATAAACAAATTTCCTTTTTGTAATCCTAAGAAGGTATGATGCAAGTTAAGCTCTAACTTACATCCTGAAATATACACTTCTCAATCTTTCCATGGTAATGGGACGTAGCCCAAAAGTATGGTATACTCCTTATATTTTATTTTTGCTTTACTGTGATATGGTGCAGATATAAAATATATATCACCCTGATTTAAACAAAATGACATAGTGAAGATAAGTTATCATGCGTAGTTTTCGTTACAAACGAACTTTTATGAATTGCCAATGTGATGCAATTAATAAATTTTACGCTGAAAAGTTATTATTATTATTATTATTATTATTATTATTATTATTATTATTATTATTATTATTATTATTATTATTGCTAATTAGTTTATTTACTTTAAAATGAAAATATGAGCCGTTAAGTAGTAGGATTTATCTATATTTTTTTTGATATCTTCTAACAGTAATACTTATACTACTTGTAAATACGCAATGACTGTCAACAATAAGGATATATTAATGTAAGGAATAGTTTGCAGAATAGCAATAAATAACAGATAGACAATAGTTACATCAATGTAACTATTTTGGGCACGTCTGAGAGCACATCCAGTTTGCACATTATGTTCGCGAGAATTGAGGACGCATTGAGACTCTAACAAAGAGCATGGTGTTATCATGTTCGTTTTGGTAATTTTAAGAAGGTAAGCTTCATGTATAAAGTTGCTAAAGTCATATTAATATTCCTAGAGCTGTATGATGGAGGCATTAATGTTAATATTAATGGTACTAATGAGCACTAACATTGTTCTGACGGAACCTCATTTTTGAGAAGATTCTTAGATGTGGGTCTATTGGCATGCAGTTACAAGACCCCTACTCATCATTCAAATGGTTAACGTTATCTGTGGAGCACTAATGATTTGCGTCAATATTGTACTCTAACGTAGCACTAGCGACGTGTAAAGTCAAAATTGGGGTCTGATGTAAGTGGCTTGTCAACTTCATGGTAATTAAATTTTCCTTATTCATAGAAGGTTTATGTCACCCGGGGCAAACATGAAATTCGGCGCCCCCAAATTTATGTGCACATCTATCTGCATATTGCCCTTTTGAGCGCCCCTCCAACAACACGCCAGGGCACGTTCCTTTCCCTTTAGTAGTGGACTGTGTTCATATATCTCTATATTCGAAAAAAGTGCTGACTTCGTGAGTGTGTGTCTGACTGATCAACGTTCAGGCCAAACAGCTTAAGCTAGAATCTTGAAATTTGGGCAAGACGTACAATAGGTACCACTAGGAAAGGATCTTTGGAGGTTCGACGGGGCAGTAGCAGAAAACGGATGACAATTACTTTCTTAAAATGCCCGTATTAGTGTTACCTACGAAACGAGACGAGACGAGAAAAAAGTGTTATTGTGTCGTCTCATTTCTCGTACAAGTATCGCCCTGATTCCAGTCTTAAATCAATTCTAGGCAAGCTTTTTCCGTCTCCCTTCCAAACATTCTCATCATGTGTGTCGCAAGTACAGTACAGTACCAACTATCCGGTCTAATGTTGCAGAAGAGCAAGCCGGATAACAAAAAAATGTCGAATACATGGACTATTATGACTGTTGCCACACATATACAATTAAAAGCATACATTTTACATCACATTCCGTCATATTAATATTACATGAATACTTAATACAGACAAATAATTTTTATATATATATATATATATATATATATATATATATATATATATATATATATATATATATATATATATATATTTGATAATGTTGAACATACGTTTAAACGATATTACACGAAAAGGAAGTAAACAAGAATAAAAGGGCAGAATAAATTTAATAATATCTAATTTTGTTACAAGAAACATGAAACAATATAAATCATGTACTTTTGCACTGACGTTCTACCGTAAGTAGGACGGATAACCCTCTGTGCCTCGCGATCAAAATTAACTAGGCTTAAACGAGTCAAAATATATAGTTTCTAGTTTTTGAAAATGACCTTGATCGATGACTGTTCCTTCTTGGCACATTCGCGCTTTTATGAAACCGCTACAAGTTTAGTAGATCGTTTAAAAGCATTTGTAATTTTATTACGGTGTTTTCTCTCTTTCTTACTTTTTCTGCCTCTTAACTAAGCCGGGTAGTGCAGACTCTACTGTACTTGACTTTTGGAAAAAACGCAGACAGTAGTCTTTGTGGAATAAATTATTAATAGGACGAGTGGCGTCTCGTTTCTTTACCAAGCAAGATATTCGCAAAATGAAGTAGCAATTTGCTTTCAAGCAATCTGGATATAATATTCCGATGGATTGTAGAATATCCCTGTGTCATATTCGCTTGGTTTACACAAAATTAATGTAGGAATTCGGGAACATTTATTTTGACACATATGACTGATAATAAAATATGCTTTAGCCCCGTGTGGCGTAGTCGCTAACACTCGTGTCTTTGGTGCGAACGGTTCCGGGTTCGATTCCCAGTGGGGACACTCGGTAGACAAATGTAGCAGCTTTTTCAGACCAGCCATTTTGAGTGAGTTTTCTTCTGAGTTTCTCTCATTCACACTAGGAAATTGCAGTGGTGGTACCTAACATAAGGTCCCCGATTTCTTCCTTCCTTTCCTTTCCTCAGATAGTGTGCTCGCCAATCTACGTCACTCTAATACGTGACGGGCTAAATGGTCATAGATGCCGACAGCTTAGAAATCTAATCCCTTATAAAACATACTGGATGTATTACTTGTTAATATCGTCTGAAAGCTTATGTTAAGCAGATTGTTAAAATATACGTCAGGAAATATATCTGCGTATTGATCTATTTTCATGCCTGAGACGGTGGGAAGCCAAAATATTATATAATTTTTAAACTGTAACGCTGCGTAACTTTAAATTCGGTTGCATAGAACCCAGAACAAATTGAAATATTAATGAAAGTGAGATATAAATTATGCTAATGTAAGTGAACATACAATAGAAGGTTGGTTCTAAAAATTCTGTCCTGGTGACTTACTCTCGGAGGATAAGGAAAATAACTAACGTCGTTTGGTTGTTGGACACTTAGAATTGAAGCTGATCCCCGAAGCAGTTCTGCGGAAAACAACAAGAGAACTTACAAAGAAACTTGGCGTTGATCATTCGATTGTAGTATTTCATTTTGAGAAAGTAGAAAAGATGAATGAATCTTCCAAGAACCAAAGAAAGTTATTATGTACATCTGCTTTACATTGCAGCTGCTTATGAGTGACGAAAGCGATACATTGTTCGAACATGTTCACAAAGGGAACTATACCTAAATATTGTGCGGTAAGCAACATCTCCATTCCATGTCTGAAATTATATGACTAGTCAACTTTCACCTCGGTATTGTCAAAATTTAGCAAATATCAATAGCTATAAGAAGTCACAGATAGGCTTCAACAATGCATACGCATCAAACCTACAATATGTGACTCATAACAGATCAAGTAATCAAACCTAAACTACTTGACTCGTGTTTTAATACTATCCATCAACTGTAGCCTCTTTCGCCGCTCCCTGTTTGTTCTGACACCATATGTACTAACACAAAGGTGATCACAAACACTGATTTTCGGTGTACAGTACTGTTTTTCAAAGAGCTGTCCTCCGTGTTGCGAAGACGTCTAGAAAATCGAGAAATGTACTTATTTTATAAAATGTCCTGCAAAATGGCCTGAGTAACTTATTTGCAATATTTTGTCTTATTCCTTATATACAACGTCCTGAATCACTGGCACTCATTCCCTGAATGATAAACCGTATGTTTTTTAACACTCCCCAAAATATTAGCAAAGGAGAACAATAAACAAACCATTCTTTCGCAATACATTGTTTTTACTGAGGACGTGTTGAGATATCAATGAGGTACGAAAGGTATCTTTTTCAACTGATAATAGTGATGGTAACCAAGTTAAGTTCCCTCGTGCTAGTCTAAATTTTTCTCGCTCCTTAAAATAGTACGTAGTTCAAATAATCGATAAAAAAGTATTTAGCTCAACACGAAATTTCACTGCACGTTCATAAAAATAAACAACTTTGTCATTCATAAAACCATTTGGAGTTGTGTTGAAGTCATTCCATACTTTTTCAGTACTATTCTTATTTACTTACTTTATTTTATTTACTTATTTATTTTTTAACAATAACTAGCTGAACCTGCGCTCTCTACACAGCGCATTATTCATATATGAGCTTGAATTTCCTTGTCATTCCTCATACGTCTGTACATGTCCCTTTGTAGACATGAAGATGTTGTCAATTCTTTTTTTCAATATCTCACACCATTTGCAAGATTTGAGCCTACTTCCGGTTGGAGTTTCGAATTCATCTATGATAAGTGTTTTTTTTTTCTTCTTGCATGCAGTATGTAATAAGCAAATACATTACATACACAATTAATTATAATGTCAGTAATATATGTTCAAATCACAACAAACAATATTCATCTTAGTCTGGAAAAAAGGTTATCCTTTGTTTTTCATTATCGTTTGGCCACGAAACAAATGTCTGAGAGATGTACAATGCATGTATACAACTATATTGTATTGTAATATATAACCCGTAGGGTATAATGTTTTACGTTTTTAAACTTTCAACACTTCCAGTGTACCCATAAAAATGTAATAAGGTTTGGCTTAAGGTTAACCTTAAATGAAGTAGGCAATAAAATCAACCGTCCGAATCTGCAATAGAATCATATTCAAACCAATTTTGGGATTTCATTAAAAATAAAACGCCACATCTTAATACAAGTACATTATCTTACAATGGTTAGGAACTTAAAGCTAATGATGAGATTGCCCCTTCTTTCGCACTTAATTTGGAATAAGTATATAAAAACATAAAGATCGATCTAACATTGCAACTAACAATACATGCTCGGAAGGATATAATTCTCTAGATCAACTTACAATTTCACTCATAACAGCAGATGAAATAAAGGGAGCAATGGAATGATTAAAGTCAAAAAGTTCGATGGACCATGATAACATCCTAGGGCACGTAGTGAAGGAATGTGAAGAACATTTCGTGTGTTCTCTTTGTATCATTTCCAATAGCGCTCTTCGTAAGAGATCATTCCCAGATAAATGGAAAGTCACAAAAGTGTGTCCTATATCCAAATCAAACTGTAGAAGATAAATGGAAAATTACGGACTAGTTTACAAATTATGTGTCTTTGAAAAACTATTTGAAAGTATTTCATACCAACGCATTATGAACCATGTCTGATCATCAATTTCAGAGTATCATATGCTTTTCTGAAACGTAGATCAACAACAACAAATCTTAACATAATAGCCAACTATATTGCACATTCAATTGGATCATTGGGATCAGGTTGGCATAATTTATACAGATTTTTTCAAAGCTATTCATATCGTAAATCATAGGAAAGTATTGCACAAACACTTTAAGTTTCATTTTTCGTATTTCTTATTAAACGTATCTCATAGTATTTACAAAATCGTATTTAGAAAATCTTGGATTGATACTTAGAACAGCGCGAGATTAACCCACTTCAAAGACTTTATGAAGTATATGTTCGTTCCAAAGTGGAATATGGAAGCACTGTTTCAAATCCTCCCTTCAAAAAAATATTAGCAAAGTAGAAAAAAAATCAGTAATTTTTTTAAAGCATCTAACATACAAAGCGACACGAATATACTCACAGGCAGATAGCAGTGACTCTCTAAATAGTATCATGAGTTTACAACAAAGAAATAGCTCTTTTTTGATATGGTAATCCTTTATAAAATATTTAATGGTAAAGTTGACTGTAACGAACTTATTTAATCTTTTCATATTCATATCTCACCTCGAAACACACGACCAGATAACTTTTTTATATTTCATTCCGGAAAACCAAGGACTATGTACTTCAGAAGTCACTAACATGGAGAATGAGTACAACCTAAATAGTATAAGTAAAAAAAAGTTCAAGAAATTGATTTATGTTGTAAGATTGAAACTATTAAGAAAAATATAGTAAAAAGAATTTATAATGCATAGCATCTTCAAAAATAGTGAAAACAATGTATGAATAATATAAATGGGTTCTAACCTGATTTTGTTCAAATTCAATCAAATAAATAAGGACATGCGTATTTTCGACGCAGTAAACTAACATACGTATGCTATTATATTTGTGTCCTGTGTTTCGCTTGTCTAAATGTGGTTATCCTGTATTAGCACGTTCTTCATGACGCAGCTCCTTTCAACGTAAAGTTCCAACCAGTTTCCCTTACTCGTTTCTGTTACACCTGTAATTGTTCTTTTTTATATTTCTAAATCTCTCTCATTTGTTTCTGTTTGATCCAGCTAATTCTCTACGTCTTTTACCAAGCACACATTTTCTAAAGCGGAAAATGCTCCCTAAGTACCTAAGTACACTATTTTCAGCAGATGCACAAATTGGGTACCATTCTATCTACACGAATATTATATATTTCGATTACAGGAAACCGCTTCTCGCTATCTATTACCATATTCACTGTATAGTGATTAACGTTAAAACCGGAAATGGTTGATTTGTACATTCAACAGGGAACTCGATCCTTACCTATTGACTCTGTACATTGTGGCCAAAATTGATAGTAATCTAGCAGATAGTTCTTGAGGCTGTTTGTTTCCCTGACGGACTGACGAACAGAATGAATATAGGGCTATAGAATTTTGGTAAACTAAATTCATTAATGAGTGATGATGGAAGAAACACAAGAAGGGGAACCAAGAGAACCACGGAACAATTAGCAAACACAATATTAAACTTCAAAAACCCACATGACCTGGGTTAGAATACCATAGATGGAAACTCTTCCAGTGACAATTAGATTTACGGAAGTGGCACTCTCCGATTTAGATTAAATTTTTGCACATTTGTAGAACATCGAAGAATAATAGACACGAATTGTTTTATATTGGCAAGGATGCAGATTTAAGGGTCGAAACAAACCTTTGAACGTTAGGGGTGGTATCGAAGCATGGACAGAAAACAATCGATTAATGTTGAAGATAACAATCTACCATTGGGTTTTAGCGTAGCTGAAACAGAATTTACTACAAAATTACAAAATTCAAAATGGCGGATCCAATGTGGGTATTACAATTACAAACGATTTTCTAATTTGAAATCCTGTATATTTAACCAAAGACAATCATGGTTGGCAGGGATTTCTGCCAGGAGGTTGCAGATCGATTTGAAAAAGCTCTTTCTCTGCTTATTTTAACATGATACTTGATTAAAGTGAGTCTCTGCACCACTCAAAATTCGGGGTGCTTATGAAGAGTGAGAGCCGCATTGGCTTAGTAGTAAGGCATTCATCGCAGGTACTTGGGGTTCCTGGTTCGATTCCAGCTCGTGAAAAGTATACCTTGTGGTGTGCGTGCGTTCCCTCATGGTTGGCCGGTTTCCTCCCAGATTCTTCATTCCACCATTTCATTTATTTCTCATCATCACCGTGTCATTTACCCTATTCGGCATAACGTGGAACGTAAACCTCAAAGATTTCATTTCATTTCAATTATGTATAGTGAGTCCACTCGACTCTCACTAAGTCAGAACTTTATAGTATATCATCAATTGTTATAATTATGAATGTATTGAGAAAACGTTTTGCAGTAAAGATATTCCGTAAAAAAAAGTGTGTGATTCATAAACATTGCTTACATCATACATCCCTTATTACGGTATTAACTGTGTTCAAATTGCAAAATGTTGCACAATTTTTGAAACAAAACGTTATGTGATTTTCAAATGCAGCTGTGTTTTTAAATAACCGGTTTTTGAAAACACTAATATCTAATAAGATTTTCAAATCTGGGAGAAGAAAACTTATTATGAACCAGTTATTTGATCTTCATTATATTATTATGGAGATGTAAATTTATGTTTAATTGTAGAGCAGGACAATGTCAGAAAAGTATCTCAGGAAGTTTTTTTTATCGCCTAAAAAGCAACACATCAAGATTCTGAATCCTACTAGTTAATTCTGCAGAAATGGTTTCTATTTTGAGGTCGTATTTTGTTCTTAAAATAAATTCAAAAGTTGATAGAGTGTGACCACTCTACGAATCTAACAACAAAATCGACTGTATTAGACGCTGGAACAAACACCAGTAAGAGGAGAGTGGACTAACTTCAAGTAAGCACCCCGACAAGTGCGACGGGAGGGGGAGAAGTTAATTTCAATAAGCATCCCGAATAGTGGTAGGCGAGATAATTAGCTTTAAATATACACCCCGAATAGTGAATGTTTAGAGACGCACTTTAATCAAGCATCTCTTTAAAATAAGTACAGAAAGAAGTCTCAAATAAATCTGCAGTCTCCCCATAGTAATCCCTGCCAACTATAATTGCCCTTGGTTAAATGTACAGTATTCCAAATGAGAAAACTTTTTGTAATTGTAATTTCCATATGGGATCCACCATTTTGAATTTTGTAATTTTTACGTCAGATTCTGATTCAGCTACCCTAAAACCCCCATGGTAGTATGTTTTCTTCTACATTATATGATTGTTTTCTGTGTATGCTTCGATACCACCCCTAGCGTTCAAAGGGTGGTTTCTACCGTTAAACCCGCACCCTTGCCGATATAAAGAAAATACGTATCGACTATGTGCAAAGTTTTATTAAAATCGGTGAGTGACACTTCCGTAACTCTCCTTCTGAGTCCTCAATCACCCACTTATTAGTTTTATTAATGATTATATTAAATAAATTAATAAATGCATGCTTATTTCAATTATTGAACAATCGTATTGTATACTTCGTAAAGTCAAAAATTATAAATGTGTGTTTAGTGTAGATAGGTATGTTGACAATAAGCCAATTTTATCAGAATGGTTGTTGAGATTTCATTTCCTTCACTGCCTTTCGTCTGGTTAAAAAATTTACAGTGGATTGGGGCAGCTGCAGGTGGGAACACGATAACGTATGAGACATACTGGGAACTTTTTTCTGTATGAAAATAACACCTTCCTCATAAAGCAGTAAATGACTTTAGTAGCAATTCTCTGCTTGAGTGATAAACATCTCCAACTAGAAGAAACTAATACAAGTTGCAGTATATATTCATTATGGTATATTTTTTATTATTTTAACAGCTTGTAGCTAGGGATAACCAATTCCAGAATTTTCACTTTCCGGAAAATCTGAAAAATTCCGACTTCGGAAAAATCTGGAATTCAGAAAAATTCTGGAATTCGGAAATCCAGAATTTTTCCGAAATCGGGAATTTTTCTGAATTCCGGAATCTTTCCGAAAGTCAAAAAACCCGAAGCAAACTTCGCACAACATCTAAAATGTTACACTCTTTATTTCCCTATGGCAGGAGTGAGCAACCCTTGATACGCGTGCCAAACATTGCAAGTCCATGACTTGTTTCTGGCACGCCAAACAAGTTCTTGCTAAAATTATTTACAACCTTTCGAAGATATATCAGTACAAAATTTCAGGTCAGAAGAGAAAAGTAGAGTCTCATGACCTGGTTGTTCTGTTTAGATGTGACAAATATCTGTACCTAGATTCCTAGATGGTTGTAAGTACAAAAGAAACCTTTTAAATCATCCCCGGGTAGTGAATATCAAACAAGACGCATATATGCATACATACTATTAGAACAGAGAAAAAAAATAGTTAACTGAAAATGGCTTTGTCCCTTCAAAACCCGAAACAAACAAAATTCACTAAAAGGTAATGCTATTTGTCTTAGCGTAATGTCAGTGTAAATTAATAATTACTCATTACATAAAACACAACGGCTTAACTAAAGCAAACACAAATATTTTGAAATTAGTAGGACTTCTTTTCTGGTTGGGTAGTATTAATATGAAATCTACTTAGTAGGCCTTGATACAAAATGAATGCAAAAATTCGTTCGAAACATCCAAGTAAAAACTAATCTCTTTCATGGGTGGGGAAATTTTGAATCAGATATTTGTTAGACTTCAGCATCATCTCTAAGAAAGGTTGCCAACCCATGTCTTTGGACTACAAATAAGTGTTGGACATGAGATCAAGGGCGCTGAGGGACATGGCTTCTAATCGAGCGACCCGAGTAAAATCCCCGGTGGGTGTAGAAGAAAACTTTAGCTTAGGCCGGTATCTCTCAGAGATTGACACACTCTGAAAGTGAGGAGTTTGGTTCCTTTAAGCTTCCTTGAGACTAGAAGGAGAAATAATGCACAGGAAATAGCGGTATGCTGACCACACACTCCTCTTAGATAGCCACGTGGCAGTCTCTGGCCTTATAGGACTGTTGCGTTGAACAGTTTGGTTTGGTTTAGAGCTATAAATAGAAAAGTAGGTTTGCCAATCATGCTAACTGTAAGCGAGTAAAGTTTGATTTATCCTTTTGTGTTTTCTGCTTTATAGTTTGTTCGTGCGCTGTTTTATTACGCTACATGAGCTTAACTTTAATTCCCAGACAATAGAAATCTAGTTTCTGTAATAGAAAAATCTTACGTTTGCAACAGGGTACAGGGCAGAAAATTTTAGATATATTTTATTAGGAATACTTGTAAAGGGAGGAGCTATTGCGTTTGGGTAGGTGTCAAGAAAGCATTTTGGGAGAGGATTAAACCGAGCGGATCTTATAGTTTTGAAATTGCTTATCACGAATCTGGCTTTTATTTTTCAGTGCCGTTAAAAAAGCGCTTTTGGGTGGTTGGAAGTAAAAAATTACGATAAATTATAGTATCCACAAAAGACATTTCTATCAAGGGAAATGCGTCTTACATTACATTTTCGAGCATTCTGATTAAATATATGAAGTTTATTTTTCAGTGGCGTCACTAGGAAGTCGCTTTTTGGGGGACCAAAGGAAAATTATATGATACCTAACAGTTTTAGAACTCCCCTGTATACAAATAACTCTTAGGGAGAACGAAAATAAGCTGATTTTATATACTCAGAGATGTTGGTTACGAATATGTTCTTTATATTTCAGTGGCTTGGTAGAAAATTCTTTTCGAGCGGACAAAGTGGTAAATTATTGTAATTTCCATTGTTTTAGAGCTCCCTGTCTACAAAACATTTTGCTGTGGCTGAAACTAAACAAGTGTTATAGTTTTGAAGGTGCTGATCGCAAATTGAGTTGAATTTGAGTTTAACGTCCCTGTCAGCAGGGAAACTATATGAGGCGGGACCTATTGATTAACGTGGAAGCCGAACCACATGGACTCCTGCCGGGAATCGAACACAGGTCTCCCACGTCAAAGGCGGGTACTCTAACTGCTTATCCACGAAAGAGTTCAGGCGCTGATCACGAATCTGACCTCTCATGTTTAATTTGCGTCAGCAGAAAGACAATTTTGAGGGAAGAGAAGTTATGATAAATTATAACATTGATAAAGCAATTTTTCCAGCAACTAAATCTCTAATTATTTTACATTGTTCAGTGCGATGATTACAAGTATGAACGTTTTTTCTCTGAGCTATATCTAGAAAGTCACTTTTTTCGGAGGACAGGTCAAAGAGATTTACGATAACTAATATTGTTTTAGAGCCCTCTCTCTACTAAAAATTTAAAGAGGTTGAAGCAATGCTCATCTTATAGATTCAAAGGCGCTCATTACGAATTTAACCTTTGTTTTTCAGTGGTGTGATTAGAATGTCACTTTTTAAGGGAGCAAAGTGATTAATAAAGGTAATTTTCATTGTTATAGACCACACTGTCTAAAAACCATTTGTTGCGAGGTTGTAATCGAATAGGTCTTATAGTTTCAAAGGCGATGAACACGAATTTGACCTATCTATAATTTCCAGTAGAGTGTCTTGAGACTAATTTTGGGGGGTTATGTTTAAATTGAAACATGCTGATCCTATAGATTAAAAAGCGCTTAAAATAGTTCTGAAATTTCGATAGTGTAAATATAAAGTCACTTTTCGGGGGAAACGAGAAGCAAAATGATAAATTATGGTAATTTTCATTGTTCTAAAACTTCCTCTCTAGAAAACATTCTTTCAGACTGCAATTAAGCTGATCTTATAGATTAAAAGGCGCTAGTTACGAATCTAAGATTTACGTTTGCCTAATTTGACTATAAACTTAAGACAAAAATGGGAAAATAATAAATTAAGTATGTTCCAAATATACGCTTAAAAACGTTGGTTCTGTTCATTCGCCTGTCTACAAAAATGCCATTCTAAATCAGCAGAATCGGGGAAAATACCGAGCCAGACGTTTTAAACAGTTTTGGAATACACAATTTTGCAATTTATGATCATTTTTCCCAAACAATGGACCCAAATCGAGTTGAAAAATAAATAAGGGAAGTGCTGAAAACTAACTCTGGGAATAAATATGAAGTTATGTATGGAATTCTTGAACTAACCCCAGATCGGTATTAAACCTCGTTTGTACCTAGACTTATAATATGATATAATGATTAAGGAAATCATTACCGTACTACCGTGATTGTCAATTTTCTTTTGATTTTTATTTGTTTCCGTCTATGTTGGTGAAGTATACATATAGTTACCAACATTTGTGCAAAGTGAAGACAAGCAAAAGAGAAGGGATGGAGGCAAGGGAATTTTGGAGCATCCCCGGATTTCAAGTTTTCTCTCTCCTTTCCCATTTCACAAGTTCAAAACAAAATAGTTGGAAAAGGATTATTTTAAAAGGGGGAATGTGCAAAGCTCTTGGTCGTTTCAGTTGGCCTGGTCCCCTCCAGTCTGTATAGAGTAACACCACACTAGTTAGTCTCTCGCAGACCGTACGGAGTGAGTTCAGATTTCTTAGTCTCCTCCCGTCCATATGGGCTCTTATAGTCTCACCCAGACCGGGTCCTAGTAAACCCCTTATTCTCTTCCAGACCGTATGTGTATTATGGTCTCACACAGGAGGAAATTTTTCACCGGCTTGGTAGCAGTCTCATCGGGTTCGAAATCCGCTGCCGATCCACTAGATGGACGTCTGGCCGAATGTAGTTGCCCGCTTCACAAATATCGTCTAATTCCCATTTGAACAACCTCTATCTCGGGTTCCACACGTACCAATGACGTTACGGAACATAAGAAGAAACAATCGAAGTAAATACGAATACGGTTATGAAGCCAAAGTCTCAGAATACGATTGAAAGAAAGAGCTATACTTAAGAAGAGGATTTCGATTCGGCCCCTGGGATTAGAAAGATCACGGTACCGCCCTCAGATGAAATAGAAAGTTCCTTAGGCTTTAATTTGTGATATTGAGTTGCATGAGTTACAATAATATGAAACGTTATGCATTAAAGGAGGATTTATCGTCTGAATTGAGGGTGGCTTCTCCAATTCCGCACTGTTATTCAAAAGCTGCGTTTTACGAGCACTGGGGATGTACAACAGAGGGGTGATCTAGGAGGAGAACTCAATTTGACAATGAACATTTATTGAGAAAGTTGAATCAGGAAATGTGAGCGGGAATAAACACGTTTACTGTATACATAGTGTTTTGCATAGAGAAATGTCGATATTATCTGCATTATTTTTTATGGTTACAGGCATTTCAGGTGGTGTTTTCCTCAATAGTATGGTAAGTAGCGAGTGTGAACTGCCTACAATTTTGCCGTTGCGGCTAAGTAAATGCGGCGCAAACCTGTCTGCAACATTGGGGGTGGTGGGGCGAGGTACGGGTTGGACTGTTGCACCCATAATCTTTTTCTAAGCGATTTTCAAAATATTTTTGAAGTTGAGAGACGATACTGTGGAAGATCTGGGGAGTAAGTTGCCTTGAACATTGGGAGGCGAGCAGATTTGCGGCTTATTCTGCGGGCATATCAATTCCATCTGATTGTCCTTTGTGACAATCGGACACAAATCATCAAATTTCTCCCCAAAACACGTATCTCAAATCGGATTACTCGGGTGCCAGCACCCCATTTTCAAGATTGTGGGACATGTCCCCATGATCCCCCGGGATTAGCGCCAGTAAAGCATACTGCAATTTTCGGGATATTTATTCAGTAGCGAACCCTCAACGTAACATAATGTTGTGCGAGAGATAACGTGAGCCAAGGAAAACATGACCCACCGTCTGATATACATCAATGGCCAAAGAAAAGATTGATACTTTTTTATAGCAGATATAGGCTAGTTGAATTGAATTATAAGTTCAATTATAAGCTGAAATAAGTTTTAACAGACATTATACTGTAGGGTGGAGCGAAATGGAGTCTATTATCAAACTTTGTTCAACAAAATAGCATTAGGCGTCAAAAGTTTAGTATTGACTAGTATAAAATTCGTGAATTTTTCATATTTTTTGAACTTAATCTTCATTCCTCGCAAAGGACTTAAAATGTTTCAATTTTTATCAAAATTTTAATTTTTTTAAAAAATATTAATTTTTTTTTTCAAACCTGCCCAATGAAATCGAACTAGGGACAAAAGTTGCATAATGACTAGATTGACTACACCATTCATGATTTTTAAAATAATTTGCATCTTCATTTCTCTCAAGGGCCTCAAATATTGTAGTTTTTATGGTAAATTTCGCTTATAATATTATAAAAGTTTTAAAATCTGCCAAATCACTTCACACTTGCTTTAGAAAGAGTTGTGTTCACTGCCATAACACCTATGGTTTAGAAATAATGTTTGTGCTTTATCTTATTACTCGTACCTGTAGAATCCTTAAAACTTTGTAATTTATGCAGTAAATCTCAAAATTCATTGAAGACACTGACAATTTTCAAGAACTATCAAATAATATTCTGCTAGGTGGCATGCCATCTGTAATCCACTGAACCAAATGAAACGTTAAAAAGTATACGAAAAATGTTGCCTCCATACCGGGCCAAGAAGCAGCTACCCCAACTTCCTTCTTATTTCTAAGTTCTGTCTTACTTCTTTAACATTTTAGCATTGAGGCAATTGAAGGACAGTGCAAACTTGTACAGCGGCATTTCCGTACAACAATATCAAAATACTGCATTTAATGAAACAAATTCATTTGCCCACAAGTAGCTGTCCAAATGCCAGTCAAAATTGAAACGGAGCCACCAGAATTTCTCATTAGAAATACAATAGGACAGCCAATTCCAAAATGGCCTCTTCTTCCAGATTTTTCACACATTTATCCAAAAACCTAATTTATAATAAAAACCTAATAAGAATTTTAAAACTTTTTTCTTTATGTATTGGTAGAGAATGAAATTAGGGGTCCAACGAATAAAAATCCACGTAGAGCTTTGTATACGTAAGAATTATTGCCACCATTTTCTAATATGACTGTTGTAATACAGCGGCTAAAGGACCAAAATACTGGTTTAATAAAGCAAATAATTCCTTTTGCATACAAGTTGGTACCCAAATGCTGCTCAAATATTGATAAGAAGCCAGCTGAATTTCTCCCTCGAAATCTAATATGGCAGCCATTTCTAAAATTGCCTCTTTCTTCTGGCATACTTACACATTTTTGCATATACTGTGAAGTATCACTATAATCATAGTAACATGATTGTAAGATAAGTGTGTAAAATTTTAAATTACTTCGCCAAATTCAATTATTTATAAAATTGTGGCTATGTTCTACAAAATCATGAACTCTGTTTAAAATCCAAAGGAATAGAAATCTTTTATTAAGATTGTACATTTCCAGACAGCTTCTGTAATCACATATTTCTTAACAAACACGACTAGTTTCCGTCTTCACATTCCGCATATCTTACGCACAGAATGATACTTCCCCATTCATTGAACTCCCAAGCCAGACGAAACCACGGAGGACACATCAAATAGGAACCTTCGCCACGAAGTTTAGGAAGGTGCAGGACCATCGGAGGCAAGCAGATCCCACCATTGGACTATGACCGACTCCATGTCCCGAGACTACCATTCTGCGGTTCTTCGCCGCAGACACATTTTCAGTTTGACATCTAAGTAGTGGTATGAAGGTTTAGACGAGTATCTTCGTAAAAGGCGTATCGTCGCAGAAAGAACTCGACGCCCCTAGCAGTCCAACAGAATTAAGATGCAATATTTGGCTGATTCCAGAAAATCCAGGCTCCTCCGGGGAACACCATTCACCATCCAGACCACCAGAACGACACCAAGCTAATTGGATTTGTCAGGCTAGTGCTCATCCTTTATCTTTTAATCATAACCTTTCTCTCTCTCTCCCACCTATTTCCCAAACTAGTCATTTTTCAAAATTAAAAGATTTGAACTTCATTTAAATTTAATCATAATTTTACAGTTGAGTACCGTGTTATGCATCAGTTTTATCCCCAATTTGCTGTGTTCATTTAGTAAATATTTTGAGCTACGACTGATGGCACAGCACCGGCATAATACTCCAATTTATACAAGAATATTTCTAGCTTCTTTTTTCCGATCTTGGTGGAAAATCAAATAAGCTTATTACGAATGCAAACTCACAAATCTATGCTTAAAGATGTGGCCGCAATTTTCTAACACAAGCGTTTTAATGGAGTGGCCCTCTCATAAAAAATGATCAAAATACTGAGTTCAATAAAAGAATTAAATCTTTTCACATATGAGTAAGTATCGAAACACGTCGGTCTAAAATGGAAATAAAGCCACTCGAATTTCTTACTAGAAATCCAAAATGATTACTATTTTCAAAATGACCTCCTTCCTGAGACTTCCTTCACAAATTTTTGCATATAACCTAATTTGCATCAGAGTTCTCTAACGTTTCTCTCTAAGTATTGGCAAAGATTAAAAAAGAGCTTTCCAGGGACTTGAAACCTACGTATAGCTGCCATTTCCTAATATGGAGAGTTAATAGAGCAGCATTCTCATATGAGAATGTTAAAATACAACACCTAATGAAGCAAATAAATCCTTTTGAACATAAGCAGGTTAAAAAACGGATATGTAGTCATTCGAATTTCTCGATAGAACTGAAATATGATCGCCATTTCCAAAATGGACCTCGACATAAGGTTGTCGTTTTCTTTTCCTGCAATTGGCTAAGAACTAAATAACGTTTCAAACGTAAGCAAACCCACATATACAGGTATGTGCTTAACAAATATGACCACGTTTTATTATAATGGCCGTTGTTGAAATTCTTCTGTGCATTGGTTTCATACTTTAATAGTTGAATCTATGTGTGAATTTTGTAGAATTTTATTTTCATTATTGATAAATCATCAAATAAACTATTTAGCAAATCGAAGCGCTTACGAGTTGTGTTAACTTTACCAATATGCCCGCCATGTATAAAAATTGAGTCTTCATACAGCACTTATCTTTACATAGTGTAAGACAATGTATCAGGTACTTCCAGCAGCTTTACTTGTCTTTATTTCCAATATATTATTGAACTATAAGAAAGGGAAATGAAAATGATTTTCATTGCCAAAAAATATTGATATCGAGATATCTGTCGAAGAGATAACCGACTGTTTTGCAGACTATTTTAGTTGACTGTACATGAGGAGAAATATAAAGAATGCATACTTATGGGAATAGAAATTAGTTATTTTGATAATTGCGTGGATAGCCTATCGGTTTATGAGATAGATACGAGAGAAAACAGGTAATAAATAAGTCAGCCAAAAAGGTAACTATCCCAGATTGTATACTACCGTAAGGAGAGAAAGGACCCACGGAGCTGTAAAACATCCATTATAGAAGACCAACCAACACATATATTAACTTCGTGTTAATGCTTAGTGTTCGTGTTTTTCTCTATTGTTGAAATCGGTTGAATAGTTTTTTTTTAAATCATATGTGCCTATGCATATAATAAATCAAAATTGGCGCTTACAGTGCCCGAGGACACATTTTCTGGGAAAATTGTACCTTATCATCACTGGCGTTAGGCATGTTTTCCAATAGCGAAAAAATTTTCGAAAATGGTTCATTAGTTTTTGAAAAAATCTTTTATATATATTGAAACAAAATCACCTCAGGGACAGGGGCTCATTTTTTGGGATAAAATATAGCGAATCATTACTGTCATTAAGTAAGTTTACAGCGAAATACTTTTTGAAATACGTTCAGTAGTTTCTGAAAATTTATGACATATAACAAGCTGAAATACCCATTCTTTGCATTGGTCAGATACAATATCTATATAAACAAACTGCACAACGAAGGGAAAAATATAAGTCATTTTCTACTACTCTTACATATCCTGGTAACCGCTCCATAAGACCCTTGACACATTTGCCCCCCAGCTCATGTGGGCTATATTTAGAAGTCATCGCTTGTCGGAGTATCACCATTCACCTCAGCGACCCCTAAAACTATGTATTTGACACTAATAGTGGTCATTTTGGATTATCTTTACACGTCTCAATGACCCTTCTATTGTTGACCCCGTTCCTTAGCTGATTTCAAAGTAAACACCATCTTCTGTTTCACAATTGAGCTCAGCGACCTCGACGACTATGGATTTGACACTAATATAGGTCAGTTTGGGATATTTTTACATGCCTCGGTATCCTCCCCGGTAACCGCGTCCCGCAGCCGAATGGGGTGAATTTCGAAGTTAATGGGATGGAAAAAATGAAATCTTTAAGATTTACGTCCGACGTTTATGCCGGTTAGGCTAAAGGAGACGGTGATGATGAGAGATGAGCGAAAATGGTGGAATGAAGAAAGAGGAAGGAAACGGAAAAACTCCGATAAAACCACGAGCACTGAGGTTGGCCACCACAAAGTCCACACTGCGCGAGGTGGGATCGAACTAGGAACCCCAAGCACTGGAGGTGAACGCTCTACCACTTAGCCATTGGGCCTCACTTTTAATGCGATCGGAGTATCAGCCTTGATCTCTGGCACCGCGAAAACTATGGACTTCACACTAATATCGGTAATTTTTTAAAATTATTTTTACATGTCTTGATGATCCCTCTATTATGGTCCTTTTTTTAGCAGATGAGGGTTAAATTTCAATGTACACGAGATGTTAAGTTTCACCGTTGAGCTGAGCAACCTCGAAAACTATGTCTTTCATTAACGCATAAGATGTCTTTCGTTAGCCTTCAATCTTCACCGTATGACGTCACGAATACCTATCAACCAACTACTTCCTGTGGAATGAAATCACACACACGGAATAAGGCAGATGGAGAGAGAGAGAGAGAAAGAGAAGGGGAAATCACAGACCACGTGTGCTTGTGCAGGCTTTTAATTGGCTCTCGCTATTACCTCCTATGAAATAATTAAAAACCGTTTCAAGCAGCCAGGCAATAGTACCAAGAGTCGCGTCGTTTGCAACAATGCCGCTACTATGGATTCACTGTCTGCCACAAAAGTATACAGTTTCCGATCAGAACGCTACACGCGGAATGTACTCGAACTAAAAATGTATACTTTTTTCATATTTTGAATGTTTTAAGGTTACCAGTGTAATTTTTTTCAAGAAAATTTTTTTGATAAGTTGGCACATGAGGAGCATTAGGAACATAATTTAAACTGACGACCGTATAAGTTCACTGTACACAAACGGTGGCTGCAGTCGGAAGGATGAAGAGTAATAAAAGGTGGATGCCACATTAAATATAATTTTAAATATAAGGGTTCAACAGGAATAAGGGGTTGCATATATATATCGCCATGTTATTGAACATGTTACTGCCATGTTACGAAGACATAGCAGAATATTAAACTATAACCCTATGAGAAGGCTTTCTATTATAAGAACGACTTCAGCGCCCTCACGTGACCGTTGGTGCTCTTGAGTTGTCTGTCTGGAACCATGTTCTGACTTTGGATGGCTCGAATAATATTTTAAGAACGTAAATGAGATGCTGGAATGAGATTGTTAAAAAGTAATTTCTATGTGACAAATAGCTGCAAATAAATACACTTGATATCTTTTTTATTGCTATGATACTATTTTCTTAATTTGTATTTAACTTTCACATATAAAATACCAACGAACTGTCAACACATATCTTAGATGCTATATTTTATACTTAATAATTGTTCTGCAATGATCATGTGTTACATATATAAAACTGATGTATTACAATGTAATTATTTTATATAATTGTCCATGCATTTCGTCAAAAAGAAGTTCATAAAAAGTATTGATCTAGATCTTAAACAACTCACAACATTACAATTTGAAATCCAACCGCTTATCACTAAGCTAAGACAAGTAATCTTCCTAACATGCTGCTACCAATGATAACGGACTCTCGAGACAATGCACATCCACTGCCAACGCTGTTTTTCTGCGGCTTTACTTTTTATTTAAATACTCAGGCGAGAATTATGTTCTCTGTATTAACTTTGAGCATTCTTTTACATGTGGAAAGATTCCTTTATACACGATGAGGAAATGTTCTTTTGCGTATGAAGAGCAAAATGACAAACGAGCATGTTCGGGCATTAATACGAGGTTTTGAAATATTGTATCATTAAATATTTCAATGAATGTTGCTTTTTTACACATGATAACAAGTCCTATTATATTCAAAAGAAGAAAACCACATTTGCAAAATTTTTCCGATTGCAAATGTTGCCTTGGAGATTCGATGGGTTACATTTTTCCGAAGGTACCTGAAGTTGGACTTAGAAAATGTTGCCTCAAAACAGCAATAAAGAGTAGGATGTACATATATGCATTTTTATATATGATGTCATATACAGTAGAATTATTACACGCTCTTCAACAAAATTCTTCATTTCACAATTATTATCTTTATGTATTTGCAGCCAACCAATTACCATTACCTCTTACGTTACCTGCACCTATACTCATAAATACATATCTACCTCCTAAAATCGGTTACCACTGGGTTACGTATATATTAGCACTAATGGAGGTGCAGAATACTTCAATCGATTTGGTTTTCCTCCATATGTAATGCAACACGTCGAATTTCTACGTAGAAATTCTCTTTGTTATAAATTCAACAATAGAGAAATTGAAAGTGTGAAATCTTCCGTATGTGGACATTATTCATACTTATTCTGATGCTTCAAGGCTAAAGAAAATTCCTTAAATTATTTTCATCATATATTCCCATCAACACCAGAAAAATGATCTTCGATTGTCATATCTATTAGTGCAGGTATTGATTTCTCCTTCTCTTTTTGTTAGTATTCAAAATTTGTTTTCTATACATATTATTATTTCTTCATTATTAGTAAGTAATACATTTATGTCTAATATTTATTTTCTTCGTTTGTTGTATATACTTATTATCATTTGTTAGTTGTTCATTAGCATAGATAAAATACATTTTAAAGCGTTTATCATTTTTTTCATTTAAGAGAATAAAATAACTACATCGTGTGTATGGTCAGTATCATTGTACAGTATGACTTCTATCTACCTTGTTTCATCATCAATATGAAAATAAATGTGGTTAGTGTGGCCAGTAATAATCATCAATATGAAGAAATATTAGAGTTTGTGTGTGTGTGTGAGTGTGTGTGTGAAATGACAATGTAAAAAATTGAAATATTTAACACATTGAACATGTTTCTTTTTCAATTTCTCATATTTAAGAACAGTGTATAAATTCTTTTTTTAAAAATGTACTATATTTAACATAGTGTTTCTTCTGTAGATATTATTTTCATCGTCAGTAAATAGTTTGTATTTTTATTTTTTAAAGTGTTTTATTTGTTGTTTTCTTCCATTTCCTAATAAATATGTTCTGTAATGAACTAAGTAATTTAATATGTATATCAGCATAACACAAAATATATTCTGTACTTTTTTAGAAAGAAAATCATTAGATGAAATAATTTGAAACTATTAAAATATCCATGAACTTTGTTTTAAATTTAACGAAGTAGACATATAACTTATACTAATGAATTCAAATACTGAATAAGGATTTCTTCCTTAAACTAATACAAGGTTGTGAATTCAATATTATAGTTGCAATAGTAATATGTTAGGATTATGTTGCAAATATTCAAAGTTTTTTCAATATTAAACATTGTTCTATCATACTTAAGAAATATTTCTATAATAATGAATAATGAATTGTTTTTTTCTTTCATTAAAAACACACAATGTACACAATAAAAAACAAATAATGTATGTAAACTCATTATTTTAAATAGCACTTATAGTATACAAGGACAGTATGACAGGATTTGATTTTCATAAAATGTAAAAACAATAGTAAAATGGTAAAACAAAATTTCCGTCATATTTGAGTGTATTAAACGAACGCAGAAATATCTTTGTAAATAAAAGATTTCATTTCACCGTAACTTTTGTTGTTCTTGAATGCACTAAATTTATTACTACACTGGTCAATATGAATGAATAAAGTAATCAATTTTCTTCTTTATTAAGAGAAACCCACCTCATCGATACCCTCCAAAAGTTGAGTTTCCTGTGATGATTGAGTTGAGTTGGCTGTGTTTGTACACTGTCAAATAATTCAACCCAAATTGAATCTATGGGTTTTTGTTTGCAAAATACTTTCATTTCCTATTTTAATCTTTCTACATGAATGTTCAGATCATTATTATCAGGAGACACGGTTGGAAAACTGATGTTCATTCCATTAATAATATTGTGTTCATCCACAGATGTATAAATTCCATGAAACCCTCTACATGTAAGTAACTGCGGTTGGACATGATTTCGAATAGTATCTGTACACAAGTCAAAATATTCAAGTAGCACAACACTGCGAGCTTTACTGTTTCTCATGGCATGTTCAATACACGTAAAAAAATCCGAGAAATAAACACAATCACTTTAATTTAAGCACAAACTGTTTCGAGGAGCATTAAGTGTTTCTTTCTTCCCTAAAATCACTACTTTTTCACCCATTAGTTTTCGCACCACCAATTCGTTATTTCGTCCTAGAGATTTTATAAATGTAATTTCCACTTGAGAATTTAAATAATCCTAAACAAACGCAGTCAAATGTACAAGTTTCTCCCATTCTACCAAATTTAACTTCACTCGAAATATAAGTTATTTAACAATCAGAATCACTAGCTCATATGTGTCACGATATAGTCCAATAAAAATTGATCTTGTTTTCATTGTATTAAGACCGTATTCACAGGCCTTCTTCTCATATGTCGTTGAAATTGTCTCACAGTTTTCAATACAAAATGGTACGCCAATCTCTAAATCAGGGATTCTTTGTAAAGGGTTCCAACATGGCATATGAAGCTTATCTAAACCGTGTTATAGACTTTTATAATTTTCTACGAAATGTTGTGCCAAACCTTTCTTTGATGGTAACTTGGTCAAACGAGTTACCTAAAACTTTCCATTATAAACCCATTATAAACGATCAAATATTAAGATCAGTATCCTTGTTCATTTGTTTGTATTTCTTCATTCAGTGTTAAGTTACTTGAACGTACGTGTTTAGTTTTATGCTGGTGCATGCTATAATAAGGTTCTATAAACTAATGAAATGACCATTCATAGTTTCCTTTCTTGTTCAATAAATATAAATACGTATGACATTACATTATATTTATTTTCCGATGCTTACATTTCGCCAAATTCAGTTAATTATCGATAACTTTTGTAAGTTTAGGGCAGTGATTATAAGTAAATAGTCCATCTTAAAATGTTAGGTTTTACATTTAAAAAGAGAGAGTACAATGGTAAGAGGGTTTTTTTTGGAGTAGGAAATCACTAATTCATATTTAGCAATGGGAAAATATTTCACGTGCTCTAACCAATTTGATTTTATGCAACATCAAGTGTTTTTGCCACTATTATCAATTACACACTCAACCTCTATCTCTGATACTCCTGCCTCTTAAGAACTCAACCTTGGCCTAACTCGCGGTTCTCCAGCTGGGTTCCTTTTCTAAATCGGTTAAATATAATCCTCGTTTTTAATAGCCATCTAATGTAAATTGTTTTCTTTGCAGTCTTTTTTATGCTATTCGTGCGACACCTATTTAAAGAAAGTCTTCCTAAAGTGAATATGCATTCATGAATGCAATTCGTACCTCAAGAAACATTTTTAAGACGCTGCCAATGAATTTCGTGAGAAACAATTACATACGAGTATAATAACATAGCACACAATCATTCCAGACACATCATATGTACGCATATTTTCAATGAACGAAATTATTTCAGCATGCGCAAAAGCAATAACATACGAGAACGTCTGGAAAGCTAATTTAAATGAAGAAAAGTGAAATAAGGTGTTTCTTTAATTTCATTGAATATTCCTAATCTACATCAATTTTGACAGGTCAGCTGCGGTACTTAGCTCTAATATCTTCAATTTTATAGCACAAAAAAATAGATTAATGCTAGAAGAATGTCAACTGCTTTCCGTGTCCACGTCATACTCAATTTTCGTGACACCGCACAGCGATTTTCGTTTGTTTTCTTTGATACAATATTGGATAAAACAGAAAAAAGTTCTAATTTAAAACAGTTGTATCAAATTTTGTAACCAACCGAAAAGATGCATACAACTTTGTATGGTGCGCGTTCGTTATTTCGTCCTAGAGATTTTATAAATGTAATTTCCACTTGAGAATTTAAATAATCCCAAAGAAACGCAGTCAAATGTACAAGTTTCTCCCATTCTACCAAATTTAACTTCACTCGAAATACAAGTTATTTAACAATCAGAATCACTACCTCATATGTGTCACGATATAGTTCAATAAAAATTGATGAAATATTTGACACACTACATGATGGAATATTTTATCGTATATAATATTCTTAATAGATTCATTGAAGATAACATCTTTAATTTGACACTTCTTCTTTCACTAGAGCTGCTAGCTGAATGGTTCACATAAACACATATATGCATGTTCTACGTTCCGTCTCCGACGTCACCATCCTATCATTCGCTATTTTTCATCACACCATACTCCATCCGATGTCAAACACACACACACACCTCACGTGACCCATTTGTTCTGTCAAAAAATGTCACAATATTGTGTATCCTCATTAGGAAAGAAATCTATTTTACGTTGGATCTCAAGGCTAAGTTCGACGTTGCCTCACACACACGCACACCTACATCGCGCATAGGAACTACTAATTTTCACGAGAAGAATAAGAACAATCATGCTTAATCTTCTTTATACATATCCCGAAAGACGTCTAAGAGTATGCACGAGCCCTAACACTTAGCAACACTACCCAACTATCGTCTATGACTTCATACACCAAGTAACAGTCAAATGTTCACAACAGAATTTTCCCACGCGCTGCCCAAACGGCAGTGCTCTACTCAAATCTTTCATTATGTAAGTTTTTGTAGAGCAACCGTTATAAAATTGTGCTTAGTATCAACTTGAATAAATGTAAATAGATCCATTGTGAAATTCAAGGAAATGACAATGAGGATATTTATATTTAACCGAAGTAACGTCGGTGAAATATGGTAACCTAACCTAATAGTTAATTCAGTTCTGTAATGCAAATGTTTAGCAATTAGAGATATTTCAAAGAATTAACTACTGTTTAGAGTTATATTTAATTAGGTTTGCTTTCATGTATCACCTGCTTCACTGAAAGGCAAGTCAACATTTCGTGCGTTAAGGGCGCTGGCTCTTACTGGATGTAGCAATGCGAACAGAATACCAGAGACACACCAACGAAATGGATCAATTGTAAATATTCAACTTGCCAATTATTATGTTTGTCAGTGAATACAATAAATGTGCAGGTAAAAAGGGAAACAACACCAGCACACGCAATTTCAAATTTAGCGACTGTTCAAGACACCATTGCTACATCCATATCATGATATGGGCCTACAACATCATTCACTATCACAGCCTACAATATTAAACACGTCTCCTAATGATAATTCGTCCTCTGAATAAATCAAACTATTAAAAAACTCCTTCCACTTCTGAACGATTTAAACCTTACCACCTAGATGTCAAAAGTGAAAGCCTCCACAGATTTGTTCAGCAAATTCACCATCATCGTGGATTCCTTCTCTAAATAATTGCCAAGAAGCCTGGGAACTTTTTCACCATTTCAAAACTTCATTGCTTGTTATACGATCAACTTGTGTATTCTTCTGTATTTTTGTATTATATAATTATATATTCCACATAGATAAACACATAAATGAATAAATTAATCCTGGCATCCATCTCCAAATAAAACTACAAATAAATGATTACTTGTGACACAAAAAAGTTCTTACTTCCTTCAACCACACACCTTGACATCGGAATGAAATTTCACTTTACAAATTCTTCAATACACATCCTTTCCCTATCCTGGAATTTGCCCAAAGTAAACACTAAGTCAACAGTTTGAGATTAATCTAGTAAAAGACACTTACCGTGTTTACTTGTATTATTTCAAAGTTTACTGTGGACTTCATATTAATACTGATTCCTACAAGTCAGCACTGCACTACAGTCACGGTACAAACTTAAGTTTAGATTTTACGAGCTCCATCACCGCGGCATTAATTTAATGTTAGCAGTTCGCAAAAGTGGTATTACTTTGTTGGACTATACGGACGCTAAAAACACACCGTTGGCGTTTAAATGTTAAAATATAATTAACTTTTCTTCCTCAGTTGTTAATGTTATATCACAAAAATGTTTGTTTTTCGACTAAATAAACATTTCAAGTAACATTCTGCACTTGAACTTATATTCAGAAGCAAACAACACTACAAACAACTGACATTTTATTATTGTCCATAACAGTTCAATGGATTACTAGTCAATATAATGGGAAACTTTTTCATGGGCTTCGTTGTCAAGCGGAGGTGACCATGGCACGTCACCATCTCCAAATGGGGCACTAAACCAACTACGCTGTTGTGTACTAGCTCACTTGATAACATGTATAAACGGATGTGTATGAACCACTATTATAAATCAAAAAAAGATATAAATGTTTGAAAGTCTTAAATAGACAGGACAATGGGGAACACACTCTGATCTTGCCAGAAAACACAATATGAATATAAAATGCTATTCTTATTTTTCAATTACAAAGAACAATCATGTCTGAACAATCATATATATATATATATATATATATATATATATATATATATATATATATATATGTGTGTGTGTGTGTGTGTGTGTGTCTAAATTGATGAAAATCAAATAAAATTCTCTGCTCAGACAATAGAAATAGATACACATAATAACAACGATATAATACTTTATCGACAGGTTATAAGTTCCGTTTACCACTACCAATAAACACCACATTGATATTAGACGTGAAACTAAAGCTTAAAGCCCGTCTCACACGGATCTGAACTAGGGCCTCAACCTAATATACAACTTAACAGTGTTGCTTAACTCAAACTTCCATGAAATTACTTTTATCTTCAGGTGATATAGGGGTGTCACACGATCCTTAAAACAAGGTAGGTTTTACCAGCAGAGCCTCTCGTAATCGCTATATTAAATGGACGATAAAAGTGTTACGCACCGGGCAATCAACTATAGTAGTCGTAAATATTATAGCTTTTCAATTACACAATATGAGTTCATCCGAAAAGAATGAAAGAGTCATAGGAGCGATATATGCTCTGTTGCTGACACAAAATCCGCTCTCCCCTCCACCCTAAAAACGAGAGAAAGAGAGGAAGAGTAAAGAGGAGCTGGTGGACAAAGGAATTAATTCTTCGTCACAATAATGCACAGGAAAGCATATTATTTTCAATGGTGAATCGTGAACTACTTACCGAAGATCCTCGTTCCTACAAAAACCTACAGAATGGATTATTCAGAATTCCATAAGCTATTGAAATTAGTAACTCCGAAATTTCAGCAGCGAGATACGAACATGGGGGAGTCTGTATCCGCTGAAAAATTGTATGTAGATCCTTGTTTCCCCCAGATTGTAGAATTGAAAATCAAATGACTTGTCCAAATATGTAAATGAGGGTAGTTATGAGGCGTGGAAAGCTAAAATTAAGAAAGAACAACTTTCTCGTATAGGTGCTGAGTGCATCCGCTCAGCTCACTACTCAAAAAAATGCTCATACAGCCCATAAAGTAAACTTATACCGCGCTGGGAACCCATCTCATCACTGCACTTGGAATTTTTGTATTGTACCAGCATGGTAGAACTGTTCCCTAAAATTTCATGTCAGCCACATAACTCTGATGACAATTAACTCTCATTGTTTCTGTTTTGGGCGCTGTCTTACAATTGGCGAATCACATCTGAATTTTCGATTTACACGTGTAGGATTACTGGTCTAAAGTATTACAAGTGCTATACGACGGATAAAATAAGTGAGTCGATATGAAAGATGCCTGCATATAAACTATTTTCCACCGGCGGTAAATTTCTGCATAGATTACTAAAGTTGTATTTTGTTTACAAGTAGAACGCTACTAGTATGAAAGCATAATAAATGCTATTAAAACTCGTATCATTGTCAAAAGTCACTCGTTTTCACTACCCTGGTTTATCCGTATACCCACCTTCGCTGACGGGCCTGTTCCCTTCAGACGCCTTGCTCTGCTATGACTCGATTAAATAGCATTCGTGCTTTTTAGTTCCGACCTAGCGCAGGTTGTTTTGTATTTTTGGGCTGCAGTTTTTATGCATGAATCTGCACGCTGTATTTATACGCAAATCGTAAAAGAGTTATAACTTCTGCAACAGTTGTTTATGATACCCCTTTGAATTTCAACTATGCGATGGGGATATTTTCATGTCGTCCAGCATAAATCAATCAGACAACCACAAGAAGGTAATTAGTGAAAGTATTCTCAGTTTTGAACAATTATTTCGAGTGGTGCGCCATAAGTAAACCAGCACGCATATTCCATTTCTTGGTATTCAAATTGCACAATATACTTAAATCACATATTTTTATTCATTTAAAAGATGTAAATATATTTGTACACACTTGTAGCGTTCGGGCGGATACCTTCACTGCATACCTTCTATAAGGTCTTTATTCTTGCATTTTTAAATAATATAAATGGTGCTTTATGTTATACAAAAAATCATATGACTCGTATGACTCGTATTCGTATGACTCTATTAATACTATTAATGTTTCTCTGGTCCAGTCAACACAGTTTTGAAATTATAGCGAGAAATAAAGTTGAATGCCGTCAGGCGTTACACTTTTCTGATTGGTAGTAGTATGCAAGTCCAGAAGAAAATAGAAACTGCTTCTATTTCTTCCAAGTCAGGATCCGAAGAAGGCCAGCAGAAAATTTCACCCTGAACAAGGGCCAAGATGCTTCTCTCACGATCGTTAAGTAAGGTCGTAAATTTTAGATCGTAAATCACATCCTTACTTCCGCCCCTTCTGAAACAGGCTTAAGGTAGAATCCAAACAATATGTATTTGCACAATTTAACTTAAACCCTCTCGTCGATGGAATGAACGTTAACTTTCCAGAGAGGTATATACCCCAACACAGAAACTCATAATAGGATACCTGTTTTTATAAACGTATTCCTTAATGTACTGGTTTCTCTTGATTAGAAGCTAAATGGTATCATCAGGATACAGATTAATATACTTCTGATCGACTTTAGGTTGATGTAAAAGCTTAACATGCTGCGGTAGCGTAATTAATGAACGTGTCTCGTTATTTGGGTCTGTTATTTTTTTTCCGTTCTTCATGCAAACAGTGAAGATGTTTAGCACAATAAATGGGTTCTAGGATGCATTCCGATTATGCGATTTAGAAAATCCCAGACATGTTCGATTAGGTTCATTTCCAGCTGCTAATTAATAGAGAGCAGATATCGGTTGCTATTTTATGGGTGCCAGGTTTGAGTTCTCAATACAAGTAGACAAGATCCAGCAAATCTACATAATGGTAAATCTTCGAGTTGTTTTTCGAGGAATCCTAGTAGAAAATATTGGTGCCGTCTTCCTCCTATAATTTTTAATGTATCCAGCTTTGTTGCTCGTGAAAACACATTTTAGCAACTCAGAATAAACTGATTCCCAAGTGACAAAATTTCATGTTTGACCGCTGATTATAAACCAAATTCTTGGAAGGGTTGTTTCCAGACCTAGGTGATCCTCCACGAAGAAAATTTTGGAGGTATGAACTTATCTCAGAAAATTACCTTGCATCAAAATTTTACATAGTGACGTTTCCAACGACGTTCCTTTACTGCGATTGATCAAAGTGATTGTAAGAGTAGATTCAGCTTTACACACTAGACTGTGAAAAGAATGAGAAAAGAGAAGTGTTCGAAACAGCGCCGTAAATTACTTTTTTTTCTGGGGGGAGGGCAAATGTTAGTAATTGAGCCTTCTATAAGAAGTTGTTGGGCCCCACAAAATTCGTAAATGGGCCCCTTCTTTAAAATTTGGCTCACTCTGTGGGCCCCTGGAGCCTGTGGACCCTCTGCAAGGCAAGGTCTGCGGGACGTTATGTACAACCCTAGGCCCGTTCACACATGGTATATTAATGAAAGGGACAATATTGATAGATCTCAAAGTCATACAAATATATATTATTTCTAGGGCCCTAAAAGTAGTATTTTTTACTGAAATAGGCCCAAAACTCATTTAAGTTTTACCTTTTGTGTGCTCTTTTGTTTATGTAATAATATTGAAACTGTTTGATGCTGAATATATAATTTCATGTTCGTACCGTATATGGACTAAGAAAATGTTGTGCTAAATTGGGCCACCTCGAACGGCGGAAAGTTTCCATAGGGTGCATTTGCCCCCCTGCCCCCCACAAGTCACGATCCTGTTCCGAAACACGTCTCTGGACCGACGGAAGCTTTAACCCCAGGAAAAACATAATAGTAGGGAAGAAAGCGTAGGATTTCTAGAGTAAATGGCAACAAACTGTTTATAATTGAAAGACAATGTCTAGTGTAACTAATTTTCAATAAAAGAAATATAAAACATAATGGGCTTTTTGCAGAATCTTTCTGAAGAGTGTTTATTGCCATACAAAAGACTTTGATGAACATATGTTTCCTGCAGTAGTCAGACCTTTAATTTGACGCTAAAAACGATTCTGCGTAAGGAAATATGTGTGTAAAAGAAACGATTGTTTTCTTTATGATTTTGTAAAAATCTAAACTTTCTGTTTGTTTTTTAGAAAGATATTTTGGTCAGGTACTGTTTTAAATCATATTTTTGTTGTAATACATAGGTGATTCTTTTCGCACAAAAATGCACCTTATTCTATTGTATTGTTGCAGAAGATATATGTGGCAACCGCGCTAGGTAGCACGTTAGAGTTGTCAGAGCTGTTTGTAGCGCAGCCTCACTCTACAGAGTACGAAATATGCAATATACTGACATGGTGCCGTTTGAAATACTCATACTTTGTAACAGATTTACAACATTTTCGTTCGGTGATATCACAGTTTGGCTTCAGATATTAATCGCGATGGATAGATTCCTCCGAAACGAAAGCCATATATATTCGTCAGAAATGTGAACAAGGTTTGCCAACTGATAATGCGTTTTCTGATAATACTGCACCTTAAACTTTGGTTATCTCGATATTTCATCATGTTCTTTCAGATGTGCAATGTGCGCAATGGATTTGCCTGACAACCACTCCGACTCTTCGTTTTCATAGGTACAAAAAGTATCAAGATATCATAATGCTGCTAAAAATTCTTCTTTTTCAGATTATCAGTTAAGTAGGCATATTATATTCATGGATTAGTAAAGGTAGGTAAGTATAAAACTTGTTAGAAGTAATTATTAAATATTCTAATGAAATTACTGAGTTTACAAATATGTTACTGAATATATACAAATATTCTGTCTTTCCACCTGGCAACATTGGTGGAGATAGCTGTGTTGCAAGTTATTAGAAGAGAAAATACCAATAAAATTATTTTTAAAAACATGTTATATAAATAAATTACGAGATTATAAAATTTAAAACATAATTTATTTTATTACAGATTTTCATCTTGAATAGTTATAATGGTTTTGGTGATGTTGTATAGTTATAATGGTAGTCAACTTTCCCCTTTTAGACACAAGTGTAATGACATAACAATAAATGAAAAGGAAATAGTAAACTTTTGTTCACATCATGTAAGACTATTGATTTTGTATTGTAAATTACAACATTAAACATCCATAATCGAAATTGTAATTGCAAAATATTCTACCTGATAGTTTGATGGTCTTTGAACAAGAGGACTAGCCAACACAACTAGTTATAGCAATTACATAAAGCTCAAAGATTTATTTATTATCAAAATGTGTATTCTTTAATTCTGAAATCTGATAAAATATGCTTCAATTCTCATTGGGTGAAATCCTGCTATCTTCCCATGTGTATTCTTCTGCCGGAGTGTCTTCTTGTACCGTTAGGCCATATTGTATCTGAACAGCGTTTTCTTGTGCTTGTACTTTTTCTTCAGCTCTATTTGATGTCTCCGTTGAATTAAGTTTTATATAGAAACTAAATACAATCACGGCAAAATACACCCAAAAAGCTGAAAAATTAAGAAGAATTATTGTTTTGTCAGGCTTGAATGTGGCTAATTTAGCAATATGTGGAACGCCATTTTTAGCTTGGTTTTATTCTAAGCACATAATTTTACAAATTTCTTTTCTAGCATATATTTTAACATAGCAGAAATTATCATTCTTTTACGCTGGTAATTAGCCCGAACCCTCCTCCGTTTGCATCCGGGGGTTGGGTCCGCCAATGGTTCCGCGGAGTTAAAAAAAACAAAGACTATCGAAGGAGTTTAAAAAATAGCAACAAACACACACATAGGGTTTCCGAAGAATATAATCTCATGCCAGTGACCATAGCACGAAAGGCTACAAGCATTTTAACATAGCAGGAGTGATAAAATAGTACGGTCTACTTTTACCCACTATTTAACATAGCACAGAATTCACACCCTATTTAAAAAAGTAGAGAATATTTAATAATAGCAGAAGTGTGTTCGTTCCCTTTTATCAACACCTATGTACCATAGCAGAAATTACACAAGCATTCTACATGTCCCGAAAGTACAGACCGTCCAGATAAAGCTCAAGTATTAAAACCCGAATAACTCGTAAACGGAGCAACGTATTGAGATATTGTTTCCATATTTAGCAATAGGTTATCAAGTATTACATGTCCCATACGAACTGACCATTGAGGGCAAAGGTCAAATGTTTTAACAAGAATAACTCGTAAACGGAGTCACAGTTTGAGGTGCTGTTTGACATTTACTAATAGGTCGTAGAGTACTACATTATCCGAAAGCACAGAAAATCGAGGTCAAAGGTCAAATATCTGAACCCTAATAAGTTGCGAACGGAGCCACGTGTAGAGGTGCTGTTTCCACATTTAGTAATAGGGCATCAACTCCTACATGTCCCAAAAGAGCTGACCATCAAGATCACACATTTAACCCCAAACAGCTTGTAAACGGAACTACATATTGAGGTGTTGTTTCCACATTTAGTAATAGGTCACCAACTACTGCATGCCCTAAAAGTACTGGCCATAGAGGTCTAAGGTCAAATATTTAAACCACAGTAGATTATAACTGAGCCACAAGTAGAGGTGCTGTTTCCACACTTAATAATAGGTCATTGGCTCCTACATGTTGCAAATGTACTGACAATCAAAGGTCAAATGTAAAATATTTAAGCCAGAATAATTCGTAAACAGAGCAACATATTGAGGTTGTGTTTCCACATTTAGTAATAGGTCACCGAGTACTACACGTTCCAAAAGTATTGACCTCCGAGGTCAAAGCTCAAATATTTAAACTCGTATAACTCGTAAACAGAGCAACGTATTGACGTGCTGTTTCCGTATTTAGCAATATGTCATTAAATACTACTGGTATAGAAAAGTACTGACCATCAAGGTCAAACAGATACAAAAATAATTTGAGCGACGCCAATTTCGGTGCAACCAGATTTAGTAATTTTTTGCTCTCTTTACAATCTTGCAGTGAATAGCTCGATCAGAAAATTTATTTTAAAAAATAAACAAAAATTTTAAAGTACAATATGTCATTAATATGAGAATATATTAAAAGGACAAAAAAGGAAAAGAAACGAATTGCAACATAGAATCCTGCTTTAGATCAGTATAGTCTAAATAATTTATTTTAGAACACATACAGATTAAACAATATGCCAATAAAGAAATATTCTAATTAAGTAAACAAATGCTTCTTTGGTGCAGTCTCAAGAGCATTTCGCCGGTATTACACTATACTTCATTAACCATAACAGCCTATAGTAGTACAATTAATTGGAATTACAGGCATAATAATAACCGTTTTAAATAGATTATACTTAAGAAAGATTTTTCCAATTAATAGTGTGTGTTAGAATTCAATATAAATCATTTTTATGTAAATGTCACTACATAAGATTCTCCAATTGTCTATTCCTAAGGTTTTCGCTGTTTATTATAGTGTATATTTCCCAGCCGTAGAATAAATCGCCGTTAAGAGTTCTACACCTTTTTCTCTTAGAGAGTTACTGAGCAAAGAAAAAAACAACCACAGTTAGACTAAACCAATGTTTACTACTGGAAAACTTACACAATAAAAATGTACTTACGAACATTGAAAACTTTTAGAGTCGTAAGTAGATTTATGCAAGTGCAGAACCAAGACTTAGATCTTTAGAACCAATTACACCAATATTCTGTGATTATTTTTATGTAAGCTCCTGGGAACTATGTTGCGAGGGACAAAACGTTAACAATATATTTTTTTAAGAAGAATGCTTGTAGTTCTTTTAACACATTTATACGATCTCACTTCTTGAAGTTTTCTTTAGCTTTATATGGTGTTGAGTCCAAGTTACTTTTCTTTCTAAATTATTCTAGAGAAAGATCAAAAGGTGCCCAGCAAATTGCGGAAAAGTATTTGGGAGATATAATTAAGAAATACAAGAATATGATCATTCTACCATATTAGGTGCAGTTAGTAGATGTACCTATAAAAAGAATAATAGAGCGTTTACCAGGGATAATAAGACGTTTACAAACAGAATATTATTATCTTCTAGATTTCGATATTACATAAGATTTGCAGGTATTTTTATTAAGAGAGTAATGGAAGATTATCTTATTGGTAATTTTAATGTTAGAATGGAAGGGTTATAACCGTCACTAGGATATAGAAGTACTTTTTGTGGCCTCTCTGTATATATTTTCTAAAAATTGTAATTATTTTTTTCGATTTATACTTCATTCTGCGACGCAAATAAGTTCTTTCTTCCGTGGGAATTGCTTCTTTCTCGCGCAATTGAACAAAGAAGTCTTTATCGTCTATGCATATATTTCTTTAAGACGTTGCTTTTTGGTGAGAACGTTCTGGTGAGCAACGAGGCTTTTCAGTGTGTCTCCCTCACTTATTAATAATCACAATATATATTCTACAGTTATTGGGAACTGAATTAAGTTCTTTATTTAAAACTTTATGCAAATATTGCAGTATATTAAAGCAGATCGCAGTAGACCTGGTGTCCAAGCGTCAAATCGTCGCCAGCCACATCGCTTTACCAGTTTATTATCTAAATTTTACCACAGTCAAGTTATCGCAATGTCATGTGCGTCGTGGCCAGTGGACTAACATTAACGTCAACTCTTTTATATTCTATTTGCATTTCCATACAGGTGAGTTAACCTGAGTGCTTTTGAAAATGAACTGCCAACATCGATTCTTCCATGAATGCAGCTCGTATCTCGCACCTCTAAGTTAGAGGAGTGTTACTCCAAGTTTCGAAGCAGCAACCACGCACCTTGCGTTGCGAATCAAGTATACTGTTGTGTTAAGGGGCACAAGCTATTAGCCGATGAGGGACGTTTTCTTACGGCTAGCCCCAATCAGCAACCCCCAGGTTCACACACCTTGTGCGTAGGAGTTATAACACTCCTTCCAACATTATCATTCCACTTTGCAGACTACGTAATTTTGCCTAAGACTCGTGTCGACTCTTCAGGACTGTTCGGAGCAGCAACCGCATTACTAGGTGGAATTATTGCTTCAACATTTCCTCAGTGCCAATCCCTAGGTTCATTAATGGTGTGACAAAAGCATTTATAGTGCAATCTGAATTATAAAGGGTTACAATGTAGTGAGAAAGTAAAGTGCGATTTTATTAATGAATATAATTATACGTATTAAGTGTTGAGTGTTGTGATCGTTTCTCTTCGTTATTTTTTTTCTTTTTAATGGTATTCTAATAAATAAGTATAGTGTCATTTAATCTAGAGTGTTTTCGTTGTATGTATGAGTGATGTTTGTGTGCGTTGTGGTGTGGATGGCCGTCTGATCGTTTGTGAGTTTTTTGAGAGGAGACATCCGAACCTCTCGGTGGCTAATGCTCACCTCATCATTGAGACCGACGAGCAATTCGAAAATTATTCTGTAATCATGCTTTGGAGATTACCTAGGTGAGTCCAGGTTTACTGAAAATACTCATTGGCAAGACAGCGGAGGATAGACTACAGAAATCGGTTATATAAAAAATGGCTCTCGAACTAGTGACACGAGTCGAGTTCGCTGGTGGTCGAACAGATATATAACATGTTCATAGAAAATTGGCTTTCGAACTACCGATCTGAACGGAAAAGGTTGGTGCTCGAATACTTACAACATCAATATTCTGATACGTCATTTCTTTTTCACCTTAAGGAATTTGAAAAATAATAGTTTTTTTTTCAGGTTATTCCAACTATATGCTTTAGTGATAGCTTATTCTATTTTGTTTAAGATGGCAAATCAGGGAGTAGGTCTGACTAATAAGAAAAATTCAATTTATGATAAATTAATTAAAGGAATTTCAGAGGATATTAGATTCACAAAAGAATAGAAAGTGAGCCGTATTCAGTTGGAAGAATTTAGGAATGAAAATTAAGAGAAATTTCTTGAGGTAAAGAATGAATCACGTCACACTGTCATATGACTAGGGTACACGTCATACTTTACAAGTCAATAATTGGAGAAAATTAAACTGTAAGTTATTTATATTTTATTTTTACAGAAATAGTAGCATTTCTGATACGGAGGTCACATAATCTTTACATTCTTTGAACAACCAGCTCAATTACAATATATTTGTAAATACCTTAATAATCCTATGGGACTTTATAGTGTTTCTTGTAAATGTCTTAAATTTTATAATTATATTTAATGTTATGTGCACATGGCATAACCCTAAACAATCAAAAAAATGATCTAACAAATTCATTCACTTCAGTTGGTGGATGTTGTTAAGAACCTGATTTTGCGGCCCTACCTTTAAGGATGCACCTATCCTGACGTAATAATGTCAGATTTTACCAATATCTTAACAACAAGATGATAGAAAAACATCATTTTTCTACTATGTTGGAACAGGAATCAAAAGTGTTTGCGTTAGATTCTGAGTAATTCGTTAAATACCGAAAATGTTATGTAATAAAACAGTAAAATGTTGAAGCATTATATTGAATACTGGGAGCAACAGGAACCTTGGCCGACTGCTTGTATGATCATGCATATGGTATGAGAGATCTATCCCACGTTCTATATAAGTCACTGACAATGCCATAAAATGTACTAGAGTTATTTTGCACCGGTCGGAATTTGTGTTTAACATTAGGGTTATGACGAAGTGTAAGACACAAACGATGTGTTAATTTAAAAAAAAAACTGAGGATTGAAAGAGGGCAAGAATAATAAGTGGCTATTACTAATGTGTAACAGAGACGGGAAGAGAAATGCTGTTAGAAAACGCTAATTACTCTACATGGAGAAATTTGCTTTCCTTCATCTGGCAAATTCTTTTTCTTCTAGCATCGTACTGTTGTTTCTGTACTTCCTGTAAGATAAATAATTTACAGCTCTTTTTGGATTTGGCATTCCTGCGTTCTAACCATGGAGAATATGAGCATTAAATCAATAGAAAGTGTAGCAATAAGTAAGGAGAAAAGCCTAATCTGAATAAGGCAGTGAAGAGGAGCACAAACTGTGAATACAAATACTGCATGGTGTGAATAAAGGGCAATATGGGAAGTAAAATCCAGATACAACAGGTAAACGAAGAAAGGAGAGTATAAATTGTCGATGTGTTAACATAAATACAAATGCAAACAAATATGCTAACAACTAAATACTTATTAAGTGGCGACCTTCGTGCAGTGGTTAAGACGCTAGATTATTAATCCAAAATACTTAAGTTCGACCTCCCTCCAAGTAGCATTCTTTCACATTTATCAATACGTACAGCACGTGAGACGTGGTAAAAGAAAGCGTATTATAATATGTTAAGTGAAAACTTGGTAAAATTCAAGTTCATTTGAATCGATTTCTGTAAAAAAGACTATGTAACTTTTTTCGCAATTTTTACTTTTTTAAAAAAAACGAATATTTCGGACGTAGATATAACATTTTGTGATAAATGGATTTGTATTTCTTCTAACTTATTATAAATAATCAGTTTTTTTTCTTTTCTACATAAACCAAACCATCAGATAAGAAAACAGTTTTGATCATTTATCATTTTCCGCAAGCAGGTATATTTATCCAGGGGTATGTACAAGGGCGGAGATCGGAGAAACGAAATTTTCCCGAATTTCACATATGTCTTTACATTAGGCAAATTCTTGATAAATGTGCCTATTACAGAGACTATCATGCCAGCAATGCTGCAAAATTTCTATGCTCTTTTGCCGATCATCATCCTCTAAGACGAAAACCGACTTCAGTTCGAAAGTTTCTTTCTGTCATGCTCTCTCTCTTTGTCTCTCTCTCTCTCTCTCTCTCTCTATATATATATATATATATATATATATATATATATATATATATATATATATATATATGTTGTTAGACTTGTGTGTGTGAAATTTATATTCGTGTTTTCGTGTTTTTGGCGACTATTGCTTTCCCCCTTCACTCAGTATATCAAAGCTGGTACTAGTGAACGAGCCTCATTTAAGCCTAAGAACTTAAGTACTTCTTTAACTTTGCTGGTTCGAATATGATGAGAAAGAACACTAATAGTCTCAATAGTAGGGGAACGTGTTATCGTAGAGATAGAGCATATGATGAGAATCGAATACCAGGTAATCTATGACGACTGCATTCTGACTCATAAACTGAAGAATTGCATTGTTAAATTAAAGAAGTCACTTTCCTGTTTAAGTTTATTGACAGAATCAAAAAAGTGAAGATAACAGGAAAATAACAAAGGAGATATATATATTGTTAATTTATGAGCGAATAATTTATTGATGTTACAATATTATTCTTGATGTGGACCAGTACAACGCCATCTTAGGTTCAATGCTGCTAGAAGAACGCGAAGTTAATTCACACTTAATGAAGGATAGTAAGTTTGAGCAATGTACCAGTAACTTGTATTGGGGGAGTAAGAAAGACTATTCCGATTACAGGGGTTTGCTCTTATTTCGAACTCACGGCCTAATCCCGAGTGTGAAAAATTTCCAAGTGCTCTGACCCTAGTTACAAAGTGAGGCACAGAAAATCTCTCTACATACCTAGACTGTAAAAGCACAGCAGGTGCAGGTTCCATTTGAACACGGTGAGGATAGGAAGTAAAGATCCTGAGCTCATGGTGGTATATAAGCTTATAAAGCGGAATCGTCCTACGCAATTCTTCCAGTTTCTGAGTTGACGTCACGAGTTTAGACCAGCTTCGAGGAAAGCTTCACGTGCTTGCCCAACAGTGGCCAAGAATACTAGTTTCTATGATTTGTTTCCCCATCACGCTGGGAGGATGTGTTCCCTATACATGAATTAATACATTTTTACTCTACATTTCGTTCAAATACATAATGTGTTTATCTACTCATCACTTAGATGATACCTATAAGACTAAAAATACTAGCCCAGCTCTGTGATTTGGGTAGATTATAGCCATTGGTAAGCAAGTAATGCATGCGTGTGTTATCCAGCGTCAAGGAAACATTCAATTGTTAATACAATTAATGCCTCTCTTGACCCGGTTCTTCCTTTCTTTCTTCTCTCTATGCATACAAACAGAGAAGCGCGGAGCGAACGACTCACCCCATACTTTGTGTCCAGCTTAGGACTTAGCGACAAATCTGTGTAAGAGATATCTGCCGAGCCGTTAAAAAATACTGAAAATTATCTTCCTAACATGGAGACATGATTAGTCCCAATGGTAAGTTACTGGAACGCAAGAGATTGATATACAACAAGTCTTAGCAAGGATCAAGGAAATCTAAAATTATTTTTTCTTAGAATCTAGACATCGTAAAAGAATTAATTACAAGAAAACGGGATTGTAAGATTTCATACCTTCAAATTATAGTACCTTAGATAATTATACTGGTTTCATTATTAAAGGAATAGATTAGAAACACTTGAATGTTTTGATTAACCGTACCGTATTAACTATGCGGTATGAGTATCAAGTATTTACAAAGATGAAACCTTACAACCGTAGTGTTCTTGTAGAAAGTTATCGCAAAAGGATTTTTGATTGACTGAATGGGAATAACTTCTTACCAACCTTAATGTAAGATCTTAGTATTAACCACCATTGTGAACCAGATATCAATAGGACAGCTAATGACACACTGCTAACAATGTGAAATTTTCTAGAATTAACCCTTTTGCTACTTACAATTAAGCATGCTGATGTAGATTCCAGAGTCGTAGTGAGGAGTAATACATAATTTGATTTGCGGATACATGTAACTACTTCCCTCTGTTTAGTTAACCGCGCGTACAGAATATCATCTATTGATCCCATAAAAAAATATTGCAAACTGATGAATAAAAAATTCAAGTATACTCAAGAAAGCCTGAAGTGTCTTAAAGTGTGATTGAATTACATAGTAGAATTGCTAGTACAAGTGCTTTTATTTTAACTGGTAAGTGTTAACTAAAATTAGTATAGCATTAATCAAATAGGGAACACACAAAATACGGATTATTTTACTCAATTCTTTACCTCTTTTAAAGCTTGTTGGGTTATACCTCAAATTTGTTATACAAAGGGTTTTATGCTTCCACTCTGTATATCATTTCTGGTAAACTAATTTGTGTAATACATCATTTTATTTAAACAAGACTCAAAATGAATATGGAAGGGCCAAGGCATATATGTAATTTAAATTTAATATAAATTGAATATGATGCTATGTATCACTATTCATGCAACTTTGAACTAGGTGTGTTTCAACCTTGGCAATTAATCAACTATGTTAAATTATTAACAACAAATGTTTAAATAAAAGATTGTTTACTTTTTGTTGGAGAAACAATATACAAGTGCCTGGAATTGGAATAAAATCAAATTCTATCCAAGAATGTATTTGCATTAACAACTATAAATATATGCATTGGATACAATAGGTGAGATACGTTACGATCTTACTTCATGTCTATTGCCACTCAAATCATGAATGCTGAAGTGGCTTTGTCTTAATTATGTCGTCCTGTGTGGTATGCATCACGCGAGGCACAACGAGTTTTTCTGATACATGAAATAAGCAATTATGATAAATTCACTTGCGCATTTGTACATTCTTAGTGATTGAAAACCTATTATTCGAAGAAGTTTGGGTTTACTCTTTACTATAAAATTCTACTAGAAAAAAAATGAAAACTCAGCATCTAGGAGCTGGCCCTAAGATTAGTGTGTTAGTCGGTGCCATAATGGCCTACAAGGACAAAGGGTTTTATGCAGTCAGAGGCTCAAAGGAACAATCTTCGTGATGCACGAATGCAGTTTCTTTTGCGAAACTTCTAATTTTGACTTTGGTGGTCATGTTGTAATAGCAATACTAGGGTACACCATTTTTTGAGCTGGACTGTACAAAAGAGAAGAAAAACGTTAAAATAATCTAACAATAGATAATGCTTTGATGAGGCGATAGGTTATTATTATTATTATTATTATTATTATTATTATTATTATTATTTTATTATTATTATTATTATTATTATTATTATTATTATTATTATTATTATTATTATTATTATTTTATCGAATGTTCTTGTGAATATAGAAAGAAGCGGGAGGGGAGTTGTCTTCTGAGGATCAAAGAAACTATGTCTTTTTTTACTCTATGAGTATCAGTTTTAAGGTATTTCAACTACTCTACATGTTACATCATGTCACAGACTAGTAACAATTTTAATTTCCTGTTATATTAGTGTTTAAAAATAACCAAAATAGTATAGAACAGTAAGGCTCATAAGTCAGATAGTGAAATTTAGTTTTCGTAATGGGGAGTGTTCTGTTTCTCTGCTTTAAAATTCAGCAACTCAAATTGATAAGGTAACCATAGACTTCCGGTCTGGCAATTTGCTGTTGCTGCGCGAACATATTTGATAGCGAGTTCTACAACATTATACCAAATACAACCAGATTATTTTATACAGTAAATACATATGATTAAATGTTAGCTATTTCGTTTTTAAAGAAAAATATGTTTTTTTTTCTTATATCTACTTGCAGGCACAAAGACTAAATACACTATTTGATATCACTGAAAATTAGTCTCTCTATTGTTTTTTAATTTTCATTCTGACGAGAGATAGATATACAGGTGTTACAAAAGTTATAGGCTATACAGAAACGGAATGGAAATGTGAAGATGAGATTACAATAATCACGAATCAGCTTACTAATTGTGTTGAACTAGTATTACAGTTTACTTAAATTAATAATAATTGTGTAAAACTATTTATCAGGTGACAGAAAATTTCAATTGTTTATATTATAGGTGTTATATCATTATCGTGTTTCTATTATAGGTGTTACATCATTGGACGATGTGGAATCCGAATTTGAGTCCCATGAGGAAGGGGTACTCGGCGGTATTGTCCGAATTATGTATATTGATACATATGATATAATGTAGCATGACTACAAAAAGCTGGACCAATGTCTTGGTGGGCCAACAAAGGGCATTCTTGCTGAGTAATAAAATCCGGCCAAGTGGACAAAGATGTTTTTTTTTTAGATTGATAATGAACGGTCAGGCCAAGCCTGATGAAGCAGGGCCGCAGAGCCATTTCCGAAACAGAAAATCGATGCACCCAAGGGAATGTGAGTCCCAATACGACGTAAGTCGATAGAGAGATCATGGTGGCCAGAGCCATATAAATTTGGGGATCTTGTGTTTTTGGGCTATTTTTTAGACTTTCAGTCAAGCAGCTACTGCATCCTCACTATTTATGCTAGGATCATGGTTCATACCTCATTCTCTTCAGAATGAAGCTTGCCTTCAAATGGTACCACTTGCATGCTCATACCGTATACCAGAATTCGGAAAAAATGTCAAAGTGAAAATTTCAGAGGGAAATCTTTTTTCTCGAACTTTGGCACCCTGGACCCCCATGTGTGAACGTATCCATCTAAAAAAAATCTGAGAAATAGTATAAGGTATACTAAATCTCTGTGCAAAATTTCAAGTTTCTATCTTGAATAGTAAGGGAGGGAGAAATTTTATCAAAAATTCCCACAATGCCAAAAATTACCACAAAACACTATGAGCTCAGGGAAAAGATCCTGAGACATCCCTAATTACCCTAGGGTCATGTGTCGCCCATATTATCTTCTGAATAGAACTGCCTTTCAGGCGGTACCATTCACATGTCTCCATCATGCATCTAAGGCGGGAAATTCCAGAAAAAAAATTTGGTCTAAATTTCCCTTTTTTAACTTTTAGCCCCTCTGGACCCCCCTGTTTCAACGCAGAAATCTGAAAAAGAATCTGTTAAATACTACTCGGTGGACTGAATGTTTGGGAACAATTTCAATCTTCTAGGTGTAAAAATAAGCCCGCCAGAAAAAAATTCAGAAATTTCCCCATGTTACCCTATACAGAAGTATATTTTGAACAAAATTCACTGAGTCGTCCCTCATTACCCTATAATAATAATTCGACCGTCATTCTCTTAAGAATGGAACTGCCTTTCAGACGGTATGACTCACGTGTCTCCATCATGTATGTGAGGCGGGAAAATGACGGAAAACGGGATTTTTGTGGTCTAAAAATGCCTTTTTTTCAATTTTTCCCCCTCTGGACGCCCCCTGTTTTAATGCAGAGATCTGAAAAAATCTGATAAATATTACTGGGTAAGCTGAATGTTTGTGCACAATGTCTATCTTCTAGGCGCAAAACTAAGCCCGCCAAAAAAATATACCGACCATGTCCCATTTTTCCCTATATAGAAGTATATTTTTCAAAAAATCCCTGAGACGTCCCTAATTACCCTAGGATAATGATTCGACAGAACTGCCTTTCAGACGGTATGACTCACGTGTCCCCATCATGTATATGAGGGGGGGAAATGACGAAAAACTGGATTTTGGAGGTAAAAATATCCCTTTTTTTAACCCTTTGCCTCTCTGGTTTTCCCCACGTTTTAACACTGACATCGAAGCAAAACATGTGGTAAATACTACTCGGTGGACTGAATGTTTGTGCAAAAGTTCAATCGTCTACGTGAGAAAATAAGTCCGCCAAAAAATAATGAACACAGGCTTCATAAGGGAAAATTTATATTTCAAAATTATGACGTCATCACCACCTATGTCTGAAAGCAGGACGGTCTGAAACCATACGTAATGTCTTCTACAATGTCCCTGGATTTGAAAAACAAAAAACCCGGACAATAAAGCTCAAATAGAAGAGAAATAACGCAATGAACCATGAAAAACGCGTAAGGTACAAAAGTTACCTTAAGATCCCCAAAGGGATATAGGTGCAAACACAAGTTTTATAATGCACTAGGCGAATACAATTAATATCAGAGAGCCCTTCAAGCGAGATAGGAGGAGAAAGGAGAAAATGGTCCTTTTCATACTCTATAGGTTGTCCAAGCGGGATTTCACGAAAGAAAAGGCTACTCAATTCCGCAGGCAAATACACGTAAGGCTCTAGAATGACGCCTTTAATAGCCACAAAGTAAGTGGCAGAAACGGCGGTAATTTCGCTTACTTGTAAATGTTTCCAGTGTTTATCCTGTGGTTCCGTACTACACTCCATTGTCCTTTAGGTCGAACGGGAATCCAACTGAGTTTGAAGTTTAATGACGTTATTATCCTTTAAATGGGCGTTACTTTCTGTAAAGGATCATATATTTCAACACATTATAGATATTTTCTACACCCTGAGAAGGTGTCTACTGCCACATTTTTAATCGGGGTTCTTTTGAGGTTTAATTCTAGTGTGTAGGCAAAAGAAATTATGTTACTGTTGGCTTTTAAATGACAAGGTGAGGTCGTTCCCACTTCAACATTAGATTTGACGTCATGCTGAATTCTCGAAACTATGGCCCAGGTGTTTATCACACGATTTTAATTCTCCGGTAAGGCCACTCGCACCACTGATCCACATCAGTAGTTTCTGTAGTTAGGTGTTGAGGCGCATTGGAGACAGATGGTTGGGTAACACTATATGTAGTTCCCACAGGTTTATGTATTATTTTAGCGTCCCCTTCTGGACTCTTAGCAACTACTGTTAGAGTAGATTCACTTAGAGTGTCACTAAACTTTGGGTGTTCCTGCAAGACGATTTCGTTTCTTGCAGAGCCTCGGAAGTCGATGCGGTGGGTCGTGTAACAGTAGTGTCCTTCGAAAATCGTTGATTTTTCCATATAGGCGGGTCTGATTCAGGCAACGCGTCATAAATCGAAATCCAGTCCTGTAAATGCATTTCCTTGCTATCTGCCACTAATTTCTGTACACTGTTCCGGAAGGCTGGACACAGTACAAGGGTATTAGCGAGCTTGCAATCAGGAGGGGAAGATTGCTTCTCCCCTGATTTTCGTCTTTTTCGTCTACGTCTGCGAGATCGATTAATGGGGGTTGTGTCATCATATGTAGTTTCAATTTATAGTTGCGTTCAAGTTTTCCCTAATTGAACCATGGTCGTCTGAAAAAGATGGGTCACTTATTCGAGACTCGGGGAAACGTGGGGGTCTTCGACGGCCACCACCTGATTCTTCCTTATATTGTTTATTTCTAGCCGCAGAGCGAGGAGTAGGGTGTGAGACCAATTGGTTCTTTGCGTTGGAACGTATATCCGACTCTTCAGGTGATCTCGCTGGTTTCATGCCACGTCACTCAAGCTCTTGTCCTGTACGTAAATTCGTGCATATTTGTCAGAAACTGCAAAATTTAGTTTATTGTTTTTGCGATTTTATTACGCTTTTGTACTTTTGCCAATTCAAAATATAAGTCCTGAACATGATTTCCCTATGAATCAGCTAATCTCATATGATGTCGCGTAAGCGCCAACACGTGCACGTGCATCTGCACCAAGTATCGCTTGGTAAGAACAGTAATTAGACGGGACCACAGCAAAATCTGCGTATCGTCTGGTAGTATTTTCCAAATGGTCCATAAGATAACACGGTAATCGCACGACCCGTAGTAATTCACAAGTTGGGGCATTTTCGTCCTTAGTTCTAATGTAACGCTTGGTGAATTTAGGTAATAAATACTACTTAGGAAGTATTCCGCAATTAACAGGCTGACCATGTCTCCTGTGTCAATCAGGGCGCTCGTGCACTGAGTTTCAATTCTTAGTTTAACCGGACAAAGCTCACTTCCTCGAAAACCAAAACCAAAATTGTTCCGGAAGTTGTTTCGATACCTCATTTTAAAAGGGTCTGTTTTAATGTAGTCTGGCGACAGATGAGAGATATCAATAAAAAATGGAAGGTTGGTGGCCTTCAATGCAGGCCAATCTACCCGCGTATTTTGCCATATTATTTCCTGGTTTTTCCTAAGGTTCACCATATGCGTACCAGTCTCATATTTCGTAAAGAATTCCCAGCATTGTTCTAGATTGTCACCATCGTCCACTTCAAGCATGAGCTTATGCAGGACGTCTGGTAGCAAACTCATACTAATTTTACTCATAAACTCACCTTCATTGATATGACCTCGTAAAAATTTCGAATCCTTCATGAGCTTATAAATAAACATCAATATACTCTCATTAGGCTGCTGTTTCATTGTCTCAAACTCATATTCTAATCTTACCGTGTACTCAATACTAGCGAATGCTTTTTGAAGTTGAGTTTTCAATTCATCATAACTTTAGGGTGGGTGGTTGGCTATATCTACTAGAAAGAACGATAAACTTTCTACCTTGAAGCAAAGGGGGAAATAATCCACCATCTCTGTTTGACCATTTGCATATGCTGGCAACTAATTCATATTGTTTTAGAAAATTTTCCACCCATCCATATTTATCACCAGAAAACGAGGGAATATCAAAGTTGGGAAAGATTTTAAATTCATGTGGTTTAGCGCGAATTTTAGAATTTTGGTTTTCGCCCTTGGGAGGATGGTTACTAAACTGGCCTGTTTTTAATGTATTGAAAAGTTTAGGAATCTCTTAACTATACTGTGTGGTCGGCACAGTAGACGGACTAGTTTTAATTACTTGTTCAGATTTTAAGTTCACGCCAGGCTTAACTTCCGGATCTGTTTTGAAAATGGTAAAGAATTTGGTTCTTGCTTGCCATAGACTCTAAATTTACTAGATGAATCGGAATTGTATTTTCTCATATCTAATTATTTGTTTAAAGAACCTGAGGTATTCAAATGCTCAGACAGTAACATAAAGTCGGCATTATTTAAGCTTCTACCTTTTAACTCCGAGGTTTGTTTTGGACTACATTTTGATATATATGACCTATCATTTTCGCTAACCTCCGATTTCTCTGTCCCTTCTCCATCTCTGAACTCTAATTTTTCCATCGCTGTAGTGGGAGAAACTACGCTACTAGGTGGGGAAACAAAAAATATTTGTAAGGAATCCAAATTTTACTTTTGTAATTTTTTTTCATTTCTTTGGTAGCAGGTGATTCGCTATCATCAAGTTGAGAACTAGATTTAGAACTACCATTAGCTAGAGTTATTAAGGTTGTTAATATTTTTGTTAGACTCACTATGGTGAGATGAAGGGTTTGAGGGAACTTCTCTATTTTCTATCTCCTCTAAACAGATCCCTGACGCACCAAATTCCGCGTATTAAAAAATTCTACCAATATTCTAGTTTATTATATTTTCGGACTACGAATCATTGTCTTCTTCTTCTATTTTCTCGATTTCCTTCTGGTGGTTGGAGTAAACAGAGGTGAGAAGGTCGTCATTTTTCTTCTCTTCGTCTAATATCCTCTCAACTGGAGCATAGGCGACGATAGCATTTCTTTGAGCAGCGTTATGTATAGGGGAGTCCTGGGTCACTACACGCGGAGTAGAAACCGTAAGAGAGTCCCAATGGTCATAACCGAGTTCTTCTTCAGAGTTCGAGGAAGGCTTCGATTTGTCCTCCATGGATGTCGCAAAAGTTAACTCCCAACTGTTTTTCTGAGATTGGGCTATTTCTTCGTTTTGTAAATGCTGCAGTTCCTACCCCAACCAGTCGTCTTTCAACGACACACAACCATCTGAATCTGCACTACTAACATCTCTATTTGACCACCTAACTTTATTAACTGAATTAAGTATATTATTTATACTAGTCAGATATTGTAATTTCTCTTGCAGGGTAAGACTATTTTCAAAAATAAATGGGTTAGTTTGAGTAGCTGTTGTCCGAATTTCTTTGAGCTCTTTATCGGTGATAATTCTAATCATTTTAGAAAACCTATAGTCTGTCTCAATACTAACATCATTCCTTTGCAAAGACTCAGTCTGTATTTACATATCAAATTTCCCAACTACATTATCCTCAGGTAATAAATCTTCAAAGCAGTCTGAGGGGTCAGCTTGAAAAAGAATATCTAATTTCATTTCCTTGCCGTCCTGGCCACGAATAACTGTAAACTATACTTTCTTGTTCCGTAACTGTTTCGTTAAAGGTCGAAATAAATTCCCTACTGCACGAGACAATCCGTTTGTAATGAATGCCTAGTCTGTTCCATTAACGCATCATCCTTAGGTTCCGTCAATGAGAGCAATTTATTTTCATTGTTGTCGTCATGACCCTCAATTCTCAACTCCATTTGTTAGGTTCAGATATTCGCATAAATTTGCTCTTTATTCGTTAAGGTCTGTGGGTCGAGACCAATATTTGAGTAAATTGGCTCTTACTTACTGAGATTTGTGATTCAAAGTTTCTATTAATATATATTGTTCTGAGCCCTATCTCAGCATAAACTGTTTTATCACTACAAAGATTGGAAACCAGGACTCCGCATTTCTAACTGCGTTTTGGAGTCTGACGGTTCATAATTAACAAGGAAATATAACGGTATTGGGGTATCTGGTTCCTTTGATACACAACTATCTTTATTTTCTGTATTAATACTTAATCATTAAAGCTAAATTACTAAAGCTAAAGCTTAATTTCTTAATCTATTTTTTTTGTCAGCTAAATTATCATAATCTAAGAGTCCTTGGTTCCAGGAGACACCAGGCATTACATCTGTTGTCGATCTTATCTCAATAGTTGCTTGAGGGAATTTCTGACCTGCAGTGATTAATTTTGCAATTTCTACTTCCTCCTTTAAATTTAGGTCGTTCAGTAGAATTTTAGGATCCACTCCGGGTGATGTTTTGTCAATATCGAATTAACATATATTGTTCTAGGTGCTATTGTTGGTTTACCGCTTGGACCAACACTTGACATTCCAGTATCATTTCTAGTCGGTATAGAACTAGATGCGACAAGCGGCGTTAACTCACAGCCACTTTCGGAGTGTTTTGAATGTGGGGCTAGGGGTCGCTGGTTCGAGATATTTAGGCTGACACCATGTGTCAAGATTTATTGGTAATGTATTGTTTTTCCAACGACCGAATTGAGGAGCAACATGCCCGTTCACTTTCACTTTATTACATTCAACACAATAATAGTTATTCCACTGGTCCAATATATAACGAAGCTTACCCGTGGGCGTCTTAGGACAATAAGATTGTCCTAAATCTAGCAATTTCTCATTTTGTTTCTATAGAACGCTCATTTTAAGTTTGTATACTGTTTTTCTCTTCAGTGGCCTCATAATCCAGAGCAGTGTGTAATCAAGTTATTTTCTCTGATGTAGTAGGAATATAATCATTGAAGCTACTTTACTTGGAAATGCTACGTCATTTTTAAATAATATGATACTTAATATTATTTCAATGTCTTTCTCTTTAACTTCCTTTGAACTTCAATACTCAACTTCTCTCTCTTTATATTTTGGCTTTACTTTTTAAAACGAGAAAACGGAAAGTAACTAGATAGCTGTTTTTTTTAGAGGAAATGTTTATTGTTTCACTTATGATGTTTACAACTTATTTTGTTTCACGGGAGATATTGTATATTCAAACATTGGGCCATGTACCTGCACTTTTCTTTTCTTCATAGCATTAGCATGATTAGGAATTTTAGGCAGTTATTACCGCGCGGACCTCCGTGCTTGCACTCCCATTAAGAGAGGATCCTTCTAACCCAAGGGATAACATATCTGTGACTCCCAAGCTTTCATGAGGAAGAATTTTAGGCAGTTATCGCCCGGCAGATGAGACGAGCTTGCACCCCAAATTACAGGGGAGTTTTGCCGCACCAGAGATAAAATGCCTGTGATCCCCAAAAAGCTAGCAGAAGCAGAAGCAGTCCTAGGATTTGCGAGTACATGAGGCAAAGCTGAATTATATCTTAACACTTGCGTCTCGGTTGGCATTTGCATCACAACACAAAAAAGAACAATCGAGAGACAGACAGAGTCTTGCTCTGCGGGAAAATTGCAAAAATTTCACTTAGTTATAACAACATAAATCGAGGAAAGTTGAAAATAGAAGACAATTTGTCCACACCCACTTCTTGTGTTAATCACTACTTAGTACAGGACTACTATACTCGTATATCATTGTTTTAAGCTAAACACCGCCTAGGAGAAGTACGCCACAGAACTTAAATGACATTACATAGCACTGATTCTCCACTTAACTAACAAAAGCTTCGCGTGTTTTATTCACTTTTAGCTTCAGACAGTAACACTTATCACTTTACTCAAAACTTTAGGTAAGTTTCACAAGCGACTTACCCTGAAACAGAATTAAGATTTTTAACTCAATGGCGACGTGATCGAGCACTAGGAATTTGATTTATAATTTCAAGAACGCAGTTCATTACCCGAAAGGCGAATTGCGCCATAAACTGTTGTTATGCTTGTATGTGTGAAATTTATATTCGTTTATTCGTGTTTTTGGTGACTATTGCTTTCCCCTTCACCCAGTATGTCAAAGCTGGTACTAGTGGACCATCCTCATTTAAGCGTCGGTACTTAAGTACGTCTTTAGCTTTACTGATTCGAAGATGATGAGAAAGAACACTAGTAGTCTAAACAGTAGGGTACGTTGTATCTCAGAGATAGAGGGTATACTGAGAATCGAATATCAGGTAATCTATGACGACTGCATTCTGACTGCATTGTTAAATTAAAGAAGTCATTTTCCTATTTAAGTTTATTGACAGAATCAAAAAAAGTGAAGATAACAGGAAAATAACAAAGGAGATATATACATTGTGTGGCCACTAATACATGCGTGTGGTTCAGTGTCACTCGACATTCAGCGTCAGGAGACATTCTATTGTTGATACAATTAATGCCTCTTTTGGTCCGGTTCTACCTTCCTTTATTCTCTCTATGCACCCAAATGGTGAAGCGCGGGGCGACTTACCCCATATATTGAGTCCGGCTTAGGACTTAGCGACAAATCTATGTAACAATATATATGAGAGAGACAGAAATGCTTCCGGAACTGAGAGTGAGATGGGTCCCTTCAAATGGACGAGATGAGAAATAAACTCTTACATGATAAGAGTGTCTAATACAAGATACTATAAAACTTCAAAAAGATACTATAAAACTTATTGCATGCATTTACACCTAAAGCTCCAAGATCCAAACCACATAACACTAACATCCCGACAAATTCCCTCTTACCAAAAATGTCCTGTATAAACAATCACAAGTTTTGGGATGAGGGACCATATTGAGGCCACAATATTAAACTATATATATTGACTTAATATATTCGTGTTCAGTTATGTATTCACGCAACCAGATTTATTCATATTCAAGACAGCGAAAGAAAAATATTTGTTAACGATAAAACGAAGTTATTATAACAGTGTGTTACACGTGAATCATGCATATTATAGGCGGTACCTGTGCCTTGTGCTGTGTACACAATAGCCACCAAAGCACGCTAAGTTACGCTTGAAGGAAGCAGCAAGCAAGTAACCCATTATATACATTTCAAAAGAAGATAAAAGGGAGAAAGAAAAGACCAATCTTTCACGCTCTTCATGCTGTAGTTCTAATTTCCATTTTCCCATCAAAGTCATTTGCCTAGAGTATTATACAATCCATATTACACTTAATCGAGAGCCTTCAATTAAGTTTGTTCTACGAAGGGAAACATATACTATTTTAACATTACAAATGTAGATATACCATACATAGATTATTAAATAGTAATAGATGAATACAACTAACCTCACATAATTTGGACTGTCTAAATATACATTAGTTTCAAACAATTAGACATAACAGACATTAACAACACCATTGTAACCTATCATATGTTAATTCTACTTCATAAGTTGTAGAATAAGGACCATAGACTGACCAACAGAAATACAGCTAATAGATTGAACAGAATGACGGTCAATTTAAAGATGATGATCCGACGTGGCATTGCGAGAAATAGTTTGATTGTTAGATTAAAACAGAATTTTAAAAAATAAGTGATTATGATGCACTAGACACAACATAATTGCCGGTTTCTCCTCGTCTTGTGAAAATCTCGGTTTAGCGAGGCGAGACAAGTCCGTGTCTTGTCTTGTGGCTATCTCGGTGTCATCGCGTGTTTAAGAAACGAGGCAGGTTGTTATCTCGTCCCCATTCGTGTAATTTTGTTTCATAAATCTCATTATAATATAAGTTAAATTTTATGTCATACGATTTCGAAATATAACTATAACTTTACACGTTATAATTGATAATTGGACAACAGAGGGCTATGATGCTTTCGATATATTTAAAACCCGACGAGTCTAGACAAGGGTTTGTTTCGTCCCGTCTCGGAAAGTGAGAAAAGGCAGACGGTTTGTCTCGCCTCGTCTCAGATTAAAAAAGCCTATCTCGTCTCGACCATCATTAATTGGAAACCTCTCAGGAGAAATACAGTGGGTCAGATTTTCGTGGGTCGAGTGAGTTTTGTGGATCCAGAATTTTAAGTCTGTCAGTGGGTCGTCTGTTAACAGGACTTGACCCACTGGATTGTACTCTTAACAGTGGTACATTTGTCTACATTGTACTTTTAAAGTCTACATGTTTTTATTTTTTTCTGTTAATTTACCTGAGATTAGTATATCTCACAAGGAGAAAGCAGACTTTGGTAAATGAAATTAAGGGCCATTTTGCACGAGGTAGTAATGCACGTTTAAAGTGTTAATATTACAACCTTGGAGAGTGCGATATCCAGAAATACTCAAGAAAAAGAGTGTTAAGGTTTTCGACTCGCCGTATATATTATACGACGCCTAACGTTATCAAGTGGCAGGGTGGCAGAGCGAAGACATCTATGACTCAAGTACTGAAGGTTTCATTTTCGATTATAGCTGTAGTCCGTTTCGTTTTGCTTTTACCAATAGAGTAGCCATTTGTAACTAGAAGTAAAATATTATTTCCCGATATGTTTATAATGAATAAGTAACAGACATTTTCAAATAACATTTCCAAAGTTTCATATTAACTAGCAAGAAAATGTAACTTATTTCGTAAATGTACTGATATCAGGCGTTATACTACAGTTACCACAGGCATTATGTGAACAATGTTCTTGAGGCTTCGTGTCTACCTACGTATATCTGTAGACAGTGTGTGAATTGCTAGGGAGATGAGGGGAAATACCTTTTGGGAACTCTGGCTGTATGCTATAACTAAAGGAGATTTCCCCCGTATCCCCATTGCAATTCGCACACTGTCCACACATATAAACACGTAGCGTCAAGACCATTTTTCAACAACGACTCTGGTAACAATAATATAACTCGTGATATCAATATATTTACGTAGTGGGTTGCATTCTGTTGCTAGTAAACATGAAACATTGACAGATTTTACAACCCATTTCAATATTTCTATTGTTTTATCCATTATAAACATATGGTTAATTAATATGTTACTTGTAGTTACAAATGACTACTTTATTGGTAAAAGCAAAAAAAAAAAAAAAGACTCAAGCGGGAACCAAACCAAAGACTTTTCTATTTTAGTCATTGATGCTCCTAACTCCGCCAAGCCCGCCCTTCATAACTTTACGCGTGGTATTATACATGCAGCAACTCTGAACATTTAAGACGCTTTTTCTATGGTATTTCCGTGTACTGTGCTCCCCAAGTTTGTGATATTTGCACTTTGGATATGCTTTATTATCTAGTGAATGATGGCTACGAAGTGCATTTACCAAAGTCTGCTTTGCCTTTGTAAGTGTGAAAAGAACTTCAAAAAGATTTTGATATTTATATTTGTAATTGTAGTATAAGCAATACTATTTACTACTTGGTTTTAGAGACACAGTCGAATTTTACACACTTCTTTCCCTTTATGTTGGTCTACTTTACCTTGATTTGAGACATACAAGTTTCATCCTATTCTCCACTAAAAAGTATATCAATTCAGAAAGGAAATACTTAAATATTATAATTAAATTGAAATTCAATGTAATATGGTTCATGACAAACTCATTACCATTTTATATCATAAAAGTCAGATCCACAATTATTTTAAGAGAGCGGTGCTTGAACGTTTGACCGTAGAAATTTGATTAATGATAATTTCAAAGCTTTGTTTATTACATGTGTTAACTCTTTAGTCAGTGGAGAGGAAGGCGTGGATCACGGGTCAGAGTTGACGATGATGGGTGTTGGTGGATAATGGGTCAGAATTGGTGATATTGGGTTTTGGTGAATAATGAGTCAGGGAGGATCATTGTAGGTGGTGGATCGGAGTGGGTGTTACAATGGGTCAGAGTGAATCACAGTGGGTGGTGGGTAAGTGGTTCATGAGTTACAGCTGGTTGTAAGTCAGTGGGGCATGTGTCAAGTTGGCATTCCCTGTCATCTCTGCCTCTCACTGTATGCGTTTCCAGTTGGTATTATGACATCAATAGTACGCCTTTTAAAGCAAATGTATGTGACACTAGTCCGTCGATGAAAATCGCCCAATTACCTGACCGTTTTTACTGATATCGTAAAACAGGTGATTTAATTTGGTATAGCATTGGCTTCGCATTTTGGAAGGTCACGGTTCCAATAATCACCGCCGACCATCCTTACTACGTATTCCAGGTTTTCCTTACTCCTTTCAGGCGAATACCTGGATTGTACGCAGCAAATTGATCTGACTGACATAGTGAAGAAATCATGTGCTTTTTGTTATTACTGCTACTATGTATCGATGTATTGTCTGTAAAGTGGTCACTGAATTGTAACTGGTGTGTGCTAACTGTAAAAATAAATTAATACATAAACACAAAAATAAATGATGGGGTATGGCACGAAAAACTTTCTATTCTGTAGTAATACATATCGGTGCAAATATGTCTTCAACATTGAGATGGACGGGTAAGACCACTCCATAATCCTTTTCTTTAAAGTGATTTTCTTAATATTTATGAAGTTCAAAAACAATGCTATTTTGGATCAGGCTAGGAGAGCACTGTTGTCTTCAACATTGGAAGAAGGGGCAGATTTGAGGGTTATTCTGGTTGAGGGGAAGTGACACTCATATTAAGGTAGATGAATCTGATCTCTGAGGCGCACCTGCTGTATATTATACAGCAAGGGGCATCAGTTTCATCTCACTTTCCTATGTGGCAGTGGGATACAAATAATCGCATTTCTAAAAAAACACATTTCAAATCAGATATTAGGAGACATGTTCCACAAGTTACAAGATGAAGAGACATGTCCAATTATTTCTCCGGGATTTGCACCAGTAGTAATACATGTGGATACCGCCTACCAGAGTATTTGCCCTATCTTCTAGTATAAAATATTTTACTGCACAAGGAACAATATTCGTATATAAGTGTTCTTTGTGCACCACTGGTTGAAACCGCCACAAATATCACGAGACCTTATGTCTAATGTCTTCTGCACTGTGCCAAAAGGAGATATGGGTTACATATGTAATCTTGTTGTATCCTACCGGGAAACTGTCACCTCTTTCACTCAGATAGAACTGCATCACGTGTTTCCTCTTTATACATGTTGTGTGTATCTACTCCTAAGGAATTCAACCCCGTCATTATATCTGGTTGGCAAATATATGTCACATATAACCTTTTTGCACCTGACGATGCAATTAAAATGTTATTCATGCTAAGTTCTCCTTCAACGTTAGAGTTCTTAAAGTAAGTATGATTGTGGTATTGTTAGTAAACAACTGTTCCCTTTGAAAAAAATCCGTTGTTCGCAACTTGCAACCTGTGTTCATCTCTAAATAATAGAAATGATAAAATAATAATAATAATTGGTGTGTCAAATCTATCACCAAAAGCAGTAATATTTTCTTTATTTCTCACTTGTTGTTCGTTTGTGTTTTTCTTCTATCTAACGGCAGGACATCTAGCAACATCCATCAACCACAGTACTACCAAGGTTCTTTTCCATTTTGGTGGAGGTGTGAGCAAAGATTCTCATGTTTTGGAACGGACTATTTTCCTTTCGCCTTGCTGTTCTCTTTTCCTTGTTGCCTATTTTATCGCTAACTCTCCCTCTCACACACGCAATCACTAATTATGTATTTTGTAGTTTGTTCACATAAGAATCACTGCAGTATAAGCTTTTTAACGCCATTCAATGCACTATTGCAAAACTTATAGTGCCATCACTTTCCGACACATGTGTCATATATAATATAATTTCTCTTTCTTGATGGTTTAAGAGCTAGTGCGTCGTACGCAGATGGCAAGGCTTTCTGGTGCAAATTCTACTTCGGTCTTTTTTTTTAAACTTTGTCTTCACTCAAATAGTTCACCCATACATTTTAACTTCGCGTTAATAGGTGTGTGTCCATGCATTTCTAGTTAGCCTATATAACATGTAAATACATAAAATCCATTAAAACCAGTCAATTTTTGTCCAGAATAATCCTACATAAAACAAGAATGTATTGACTTGTATGCTTCCTTATTCAGAACGAAAAGCGATAGAATTGGTATAGTGATACATGAGAGTGGCTAGGTAGTAGTCTGTTCTGTGGTGTCACAATTTCAAATCATTGTTTTCCTTTAAATCTAAGAAATGTAGGGTGAGTGGCACAACAGCCAAAAATACGCAGGAGTGGGAATGTCAAAAAAGCCAGTTTGTTGGTCTGCTGGAGTTTATTGCTAAGATGGAAACGAGAGAATAGATACTGTTACATTGTTATCGTGATTGATCACACAGGAACGGAATTAAGTAGCAAAAAATTATTTAGAACTTTTCATTGTATACAAGTTGACCTAGAGGATAGTTATATAGCTACCGACCACGACTTCATAATTCAAAAGAAATTGGTTGATGTGTCGCCTGCCAGGGATGTTTATAACAGTCAGTGATATAGTTGAATTGTCGCCAAGTGTAGAGATAAATGTTAGGTGTTTATTTTCCTTCCAATATATCTATTATTAACTTATAGCGTGATATGTACATAATTTAAAGGTGGAATAAATACGCTCCTACATGTTTGCAGTCTAACATTCATGCTGTTGTGAATTAACTTATCCCCTTTTATTGACATATTTGACCCGATTAGTCAAATAGACGACCTGCAAGCCCTTTTGCCATGGCAAGGCTCGGGTCTTGAGCAGGTAATGCCTCTGTCTAAATGGCATTCGCCTGAGCTATCGTTACCTACTTATGCATAAGTGTCATTTGCCACTTAACCATGCTTAAACCGTATTTTGTATTCCAACGCATCCGCCTCATCATGTATTCAGTACCTTTAAATATTTGAGTTTTACGTCCCACGGTTATGCCGGTTAGGCTAAAGGAGACGGTGATAATGAGAAATGAATGAAATGGTGGAATGAAGAAAGTGGGAGGAAACGGGAGAAAACCGAGAAAACCCACGCACACGGTGTTTGTCCACCACAAAGTTCACATGGCGGGGGGTGGGATTGAACCCGGGACCCCAAGCACCAGAGGTGAACGCTCTACCACTGAGCCACCGCGGCCCCGTCAGTACTTTTATATCATCACTAAAATTACTCCAGAGATACCATGCTTCTTCTTATGGGATCGCTTCACATAGATACCAGGAGAAATGTGGTCGTTTCGAAGAATTTTAATTTTGAAACAAACAATATGTTCTATCTCCTCCAATATCACATCTCAGAAACTGTAATATTCCCAGTCCATGCTGACAAATATTCAAACCAAGAAAAACAAACATTATACAAAGTATAAATATCTAATAATTAGGTGACCAATTTACTCCTGTTGCTTTCGAAATAGGTGGTTTTACTATAAAGCAGACTACAGATTATTTGCGCAAAGCAAACAAGAGCAAACAAAGAGTTTAATATTGCTCCGTGAAATCGCAACTTGTGAAGAAACCTCTGAACTTATTTTACAAGACTAAAAAAAAAAAATAAAAACCTTTGTGAGTTAACAGTTTTAGACATTTTGTAACAACACCGCAAGTGCAAATTAGCGATATTTAATTCGTTTTCGTTTGTTTTGATGGGAGCGTTAAGAATTGGCCACGATTGTAACCGTTTTCTAGATAGTTGAGGGGAAAAGAAAAACATACCTTTTTTATTAGAATTTCCAGGAAACATCACAATAGCGGACTTTGTTTCTTTTCCTTGGCATCTCCTGGATTTTAACACCGCTCTCTCTATGGAAGGCGATTTCACTAACCATTTAGCCACCGAGGAGGTCTCCGTTCAGAGAGTTATCAACTTCCAATAGTTTGTTCCACCACCATGAATGTAAATCGGTTACTCATATGTTTTTTCAAATATAAAGAGGTCGTTAAACCAAATTTGTGCATACAATTTAGAAATACTTAATAGAAATTGGACTTAATCGAAATAAACAATAGTCCTAATACACAACCTTTCACAACAATAAACTAATAGCTATCTACAAGCAAACAAGAAATGGAAAGCATTTTGTATTCTCCAATACGTCTTATATTAAAATCTGCAGCACTTCTTTCATTATCTAACAAGAAATCCCATGTATCTGGCTAGGGGAAGCTCACAGCATGTGCAGAAAGTGAAAGGCGCTGTTTTAATACAGAGAAATCCCTCTAAGTTAGACACCTGTGGTTCCTTCGAAAATTGTCCAAGTATTGGGGTTTCCAAGATAAAAGGGGCAGAGGTTTGTATCACGGCCATGTTACGTAAAAAAGCATCCTACACTATTGCGTGCATCAATACGCTATATTGTAAGCACTACAGTACTTATACATCATGTTGGTATTGTTGAACACTCTTAGAGTATCTTTATGTAAAATCTGAATTGAACTGTGCAATATAATTCAGGCCGCAATGCAGTTTATAATATACGTACATATCTTAGTAATTCACTAATATGTTCCACTTGCAGAGATACGTTTTGCGACAAAGACGAAAAAAGTGATCACCATACCATTCACTTCTTCGTGTAGTGTTTTGTGCGATGTATCCATTTCCTTCTTGTTCCCAATAATTTTACAATAACCTCAAATTGGACACCATAAAATGTTCGATTTTGTCGATGTTGAAACCCGAAATTGATCTGCTGATTTCCTTCAACTGTCACCGTTGTTCAAGGAATCGATTACCTTTTCTTCTAATGTCAGTTGGTTCAACTTCCGCTTACTCATTTTTACAACTTCAAGAATCTTATGACGCCACACAATACCAAAATAAAACTGCAATGTTTAATTTCTACAGAAAAAGAACTGTATTACTGGCCACTCTACCTGTCACTCTCCATAAGTTCTCGAAATTTTGTTTTCTCATGAGATCAGGTCATGTGTTCTCCCTCACCCACGATCAATTCTCGAGTTCACTCCATCTCTTTTACCTGTGTGGTGTATCTTATAGGTGTCCAATTTATTTTCAAATCTGTGTGTCCAAGATGCAAGATAGAGGGGTGTCCAGCTTATAGGGGTTTCTAATACACAGAAATCAATAGGAATTTTTCAGGTTCCGAAGAAAAATGTCCATGTTAGAGGGTTATCCAGTATAAAGGGGTGTCAAAGTTGAGGGGTTCCATTGTAATATTAAATATTTTTAGCCGATCCGTGCCTATCTTTCGTAAATATAATTTTACATTATCTTGTGGAAGTAAGTATGGGGGCTGGGGCCCTTGATATTTTTTTCGATGAGCATTATTGGTGAACAGTGTCCAAAGTTTGTCACATCCCTCTACATCTACTGTTATCTCCATATCACTTATTTATATTTTGCTGTAGAGGACTCTGCCGTGGGCACTTCCCTCGCCAAGACAACCTCGGATGATGCTCTTCTTTATTATTTGCATTGAAATCCTTTATTTTCACCTGTTTAGTTTGTAATCGCGTTCTAGGGACTTTCGTTGCCACATATTTTTTTCAATGCGCCTTTTGCCACATGCTTTTTCAATGCCATGTTTAGAGCACCACCCTTCTCTCGATATAAATTACTATTTTGACTGTAAGGGAGATATGGCGGTTTCAATCATTACGGATGATGAATAATTTAGAAAGATATGTCGTTGCCACAAACAACACCTTTTAATAATAACAATATTATTATTATTATTAATAATAATAATAATACATTATTATTATTATTATTATTATTATTATTATTATTATTACTATTGTTATAATTTATCACTAATGTTGCCTATCAGTATTTCCAAACTCGAAATTCTTGATTTATAGTTCTCTGTGTTAGGGGAAACTACATTTATTATACTATTTTTTAAAATACAAATTACTTCACTTTCAATGTTTAACTTCGAATCGTAACAAACAATCGTCTTGTTCCAATAGGAAATTATTTCCCTGCCAAAACCCGAACCTTGCAGTAGAGAAAGGATATGAACCTTCTTTAGATGACTCATCGGGTCAAATATTCCAATAAAAGGGGATAGATAAGTTTCTTCTCACAAATATTTCTATAAAGGAAAAAATCACTTAGACATTGGGAAAACCCATTTACTGGTCAAATTTGGTTCTTTTTGAACATTTTTAGGGTTTGAAAGGCCGCCATTTTTAATACTGACATCTGGGTATTCCTGCTCCAAACTCATTTAAGATATTTCAACAGTTATGGCGTTTATAGAAAGTGTTATATAAAGATATCTATCTATCTATCTATCTATCTATCTATCTATCTATCTATCTATCTATCTATCTAGATAGATAGATAGATAGATAGATAGATAGATAGATAGATAGATAGATAGATAGATAGGTAGCTGCAATGGGTCTATTCCGGACGTTTTCGTTCAGTTTAGACCCCTTTTGCAATGCACGAAAATACCCAAGGGGTCTATACAGGACGAATGGGTCTATTGAGGACCAAAAATGGGTCTAAGCCGGACGATAGGGGTTTAAATAGGACGGAGGGGTCTAAGTAGGACGATCAGTGCTACCAACATACTTTTCTTGAAGTGTTCACTGAAACTTTATAAATTATGCTCATCTGATAGTGATTTGAAGTTTAGTGTTTCTTTTCAGCAGTAAGGCTATTAGACACTTGAATCTATAGTTTGAGGTGGAATCCGAACTACATTTGTGCGTTCCAATTTCTGTTCTTTTTCAACCGGGAATCAAACTCGGGACCCCACGTACCAAAGTCATGAGTGCTAGCCACTATAGCAACGAGAATAGCAATAAGCATGGCATAAGAGCTTATGGTAGCATTATAGTATCAAACTACATATATCCATTATATTTCTTCCATCTCATTTGGGATTTTTTTTTTAAATTGAGAAATATTATACTAGTTTCCAACTCTACCATTATACCAAGATCACTAAAAGTACAGTCGTCCAAGTAAACAAAACACATCTTAATTCCAAGTAATTCGGAATACTTAATAAATAAAAAGATAAATACACAAAAACATTAAAATAGAAACGTAAAACATTAAACACTTGATGCAGCACTTACAATTTGGGACATCTTTTCGGTATAGTTTATAAATATCTTATTGATAAATGGTAGACCGCTTATGGTGGCGTTTCATGGTTCGATGGTGGCTAGTGCCAAGTCAGATTTGGGATATAAAAACACCATGTGCATCGTTTTTTTCTGGATTCTCCCGTTTCATCTATTATCAAGTGTGGGAGGATTCAGTAGCCTCCGTAGAAAAAATCATTTTGGAAGTTCCACTATTTTCACGAAATGTGGTCAAAGTCCTTTTTCAAGTATGATGTTGCAAACTAAATGTGTTTCAACTTTCATAAAACTCAAACCGGTTACAAGTATGTGGAGGAAAGACTATGATGATTATTGAAGTTTAGTATCTCTTTTATGCACCAAGGCTATATAAGACGTAAATCTACAGTGAAAAATGGTATGTGAACGACCATAATACTTTAAAATTTAGGTACTCTTTCATCACGAATCGAACCCATGATCTAATGAACCAAGGGCGCGTGTTAATTACTAGACCAGCGAAAAGTTTGGGGAAAAATTAAAAATGTATATATTACATCTTGAAAATTGATCTACCAGCTTTCACAAGAACTAAAAAAAAGCGTTTTAGATTAGTCTCATCTTATGAAACAGTAAAGAGATACCTGTAGTATGCATTCAAAGTTCACTACTCTTACGCTTTTGGTAAGGAAAAAATTTAACTTGGGAAAAAGTATTTTAAATCATCTAGTGGCAAACAGTTTCTAGTCACCGCGCTCCAATCACCGCAGGCTTCTTAGAGGTACACATAGTGATTTATTTATACTTTGTCATTTACCCCACACTTCCCTGGCTACAACCCAATTAAGAATTAGATATTTGGAAGCTTCCAGTTGGATGGATGGTAAGTTAGGCATAAAGCCTAAATGTATATCAAATAACGAAGGGGCACTATTATGTTTGGTTTAAGTTAAACATGAAAGATATATGTCATCTCATTGAACCCGTGCCCTTATATGTGGAAGACATACCATGAATGCGCACTTACAAAAGGGGCCAACCTGTTCCAAAATGAGTGTTTCTTTAATTGACAATTTTGTAATACGAATTTTGATTACTCCCTCAGTAATCACCATAGCTAATAGGATCATTAATAACAACTAGCTTTTTATTTGTGTTAACATTCTCGGATTTACAGATTCTATAATTCAAAGAGAGAAGGATTACAATCATTAGATTGAATGAGTGGAGAATTGCAATATGTGTTATCAGTGACGTATTTCGTTTCGGGAGGGGCTTTGCTAACTTTCGGGGGGGGGCTTTGCCTGTAAATGTGAAAATTTTGCAAGATATTTCATTTACTTTACTATAGTAAGTAAGATTTCCGAGGGCTTAAGCCCGGAAGACCCTCCTAAATACGCCACTGTGTGTTATTCTTTATATTATTAAAAAAATATGATAATTCCAATTTAAAGTAAACATTTTTAATGCACTTAATTTTCCAACTTTAAAAATTTCTAATGTTTCTTAATATGCCAGTATTTACTCTGATTTCTCATCTAAATTTATGTTTTGTGCAGTTTGTGTTTTGAGTATATTCTTCTATAGTTATTTTGCGTTTTTTTAAATTCAATTATTGTCAAATTACTTTAAGTTTAAGGCCACACGAAAGTTCTATGAACAAGAGGAATTGATATAGCATAATTAAATAAAAATATTGTTAAACCTACCCAGGGATGAGTGGCCGCATTGGCTTAGTGGTAGAGCGTTCACCTCTGGTGCTTGGGGTTCCTGGTTCGATCCCAGCTCGCGCGAAATGAACTTTGTGCTGGACAAACACCGTGTACGTGGGTTTTCTCAGGATTTTCCTATTTCCTCCCAATTTCTTCGTTTCACCATTTCATTCATTTCTCAACATCACCGTCTCGTTTAGCCTATCCGGTATAACCGTGGGGCATAAAACTCAAGGATTTCATTTCATTTTCTACTCACGGATCAAGGCCGGATTAAGGAGGGCTTAGGGGGCTGTAGCCCTGAGCCCATGGGCGGCGATTAGGGGTGGCAAGAGGGGGCAGTTGCCCCCCCCCCACTTTTTTGAAGTGACCACTTAACTGTTTTAAATTATATCATCTATTTTTCGGTGATAGGGTAGAATTTTCATTATTCGATTTAAAAAAGTACCAAAAAAGCTTTTTACTTGTTTTTTTTTTCCTCAAGCCTGGAGGCATTGTAGAATATGTTACATATGCTTTCACGCCTTTCTGCGTCGAGACGTAGTGTGATGACGTCATAACTAAAAAAATATTTTTATGACTTTTTTATTACTTTTTGCAGGGTTTACTTTTGTACTTAGAAGATTGAAATTTTGCACACACATTCAGTGAACCCCTTAATATTTTCCAGATTTCTGCGATAAAACAGTGGGATCCAGAAGGACAAAAAGGTAAAAAAAAAAGGGATATATTTTTAACAAATCCCTTTTTTCCCTCCTCAGATACATGATGGAGGCATGTGAATAGTACCGTTTGGAAGGCTGTTCTCTTCTAAAATGAATGATGTACGAACCATGATCTTAGTATAAATAGGGATGTCTCAGGGAATTTTTACCTGAGATCCTTTTTTATACGGGAATCGGGATTATTGTAGAAACATTATTTTTGGTGGACTTACTTTTACACCTAGAAGATTTAAAGTTTGCACACACATTTAGTAAACCCCTTAGTATTTTTCAGATCTCTGCGTTAAAACAGGGGGTACAGGGGGGGGCAAAAAGTACAAAGAAGGAATATTTTTTAAACAAATAATCCATTTTTTCATGATTTTCCCACGTCAGGTACGTAATGGAGACACGTGAGTGGTACCGTTTGAAAGTATGTTCTATTCTGAAGAAAATTATGTACGAACAATGATCATAGTATAAATAGGGATGTCTCAGGAAAATTTTATATTACATAGGGTCATCTGGGGCATTGTGGGAATGTTCTTAGCTCATTGGTAAACATTTTCCCGCACTTAGATTTCAACATAGAAGCTTGAATTTTTTATACACATTTAGTACACCCCTTCGTATCTTTCAGTTGATTTTGAGATCTGTGCGTTAACAAAAGGGGTCCAGAGGGAATCAAAGTATGAAAAAAACAGAAAAAATCCAGATTTCCCTCAAAATTTCCCGCCTTAGCGACATGATACGAAAACGTAAATGGAACCGATGGAACCGTTTGAAAGGTTGTTCTATTCTGAAGAGAATGAGGTACTAACCATGATCCTAGGATAAAAAGGGATGATGCTGTAGCTGATTGACTGAAATTCAATAATTTACCTTTGAAAAGCCATAATTTAAAATGGTTAATGTGCATAGTTGCATTTGGAAATGTAAAGTTTTTGCATATATTACTGGTTCATAGAAAAAATGGTGCCATATAATATTTGTCGTTGCGTAAGAGTGTATTGGTTATTTGTCTTCCCGTGGAGTTAAGACAGCTACAGGAATTGCGTTTTAATTGCAATTCAAAGGAATTAATATTACAATTGCGTCGTAGCATATGCTTGTAGTATTTACTGTCTTTCATTTTCTAAGAGTAATAACATACATTTAATGGCAAGTGTGGAATTAAAAATGTAAGTTGTTCATTAATCCTCAGTTTCAATATAACTTCTACAAAACAAGCCTCATTGTTCATTAGTATGATTAATAATATCCTTTCTATTTATTTGTTGTACAAATGTTATTAAATAATCTGATCACACAATTTTCCAGACAGAATTTTAAGATGTTCATGAGCAAGGAATCATGGGCAATTAAGTAAATTACTCTTGTCAATTTACTTAATTAAATATGAAACACGATATACGGTATTTTAACTGAAAAATGTAGTATCCTATTAATTATACAACCTTTCGTCAAACAAAGTGTTAGAAACAACCAGGAATACTAACATTGATATACACATATTCAGATCATATCTTGCCTCCCCCCACTTTTAAGGTCCAATCGCCGCCACTGCCTGAGCCTAAAGGCGGATGGGGCCCCCCAATTTGATCAAAGTCTCAACTGGCTGTCTAAAACGCTTACTTTCAGCTGGTGCATGCCGTGTGTCTAGTTACGAAGAGCAACTCAGGGATTATTCTGCACATGTACAAATTTATCTTTTCTTGAAGATGATACAATGAGAATTTACTGCGTTACTATTCTAAACTGCACCAGCCGACAGCCTTGAAAATTCGAAGTTCCATTTCAAATTCATTTACAAATAACAGGGTCCTGCAAACCTTATATATTTGGGATATGACTCACTCGTTCATTCATCAAAGCTTATAGAATATTTGCTGTAAATATCGGAACTTAAAATTTGGCAAATATATATCTTTTGTGACACAAGTATATAATAAAAATTCGAAAACTCGAAATTTCCCCTCAAAGAGAGTAAACTAGGGGCCATTTGTGAAATTAAACATTGTAATTTCACTTGTGATATTTTTCTTCAAAATCCATAGGCAACTTCCTGTATATAACAACTAAACATATGCCTCATATATATGATTTATAGTACAGGTAAAGGGAGAAAACTCTAAACTTCCAATTTTCGCCCCTATAAGAGAAAATTAGGGAGAAAAATCCAAAAGCACATATTGTGACATTATAATATTTATGACTTATTTCTATCACAATTTAAATAATTTTGACTATTACGGTGTCGATCTCGTGTTTTGAGACAATTGGAAAACGCTTGAATTGTGAGTTATCAAATTTCTATTTCGAAAGAAATAAACGATAAATAGTATTGGAAGTCTAGGTGTTGCCCACATATTATTGAGCCAAAGTACTTTACTTGGTTTGCTGTAGCCATTTGTTAGTCTTAACCAGAGGTAGATAGATACGTGCCTTATCCAATGGGTCTATTCGGATCGTTTCCGGCGCGTTTAGACCCATCTTGGAATGAACTACAATATGCAAGGAATCTAAAACGGACGACTAAATGAAACAACGTTTTCGACTATTTTTCTATACACTGTTATCACTCCCGTTTTAAAAGGCTGAGGTAGCTAGATACCATGAGACAAAAATAGCCAAAACTTGTTACAAATATAGTTTTGGCTCACGCTGGTTATAAAGTGTAATCTACATTCTCGATATACTTTACACTATTTTCATTCTCTCTGTAAAGAAGAAAATGATACTGCAATTATACAGTAAATAGACATGATTTATGGACACTACAGTGCGTCAATGCAAATTTTCGCTTACTCTCAGCCAGGCCCGTATCCACGGGGGGCCAAGAGGGGGCCGGGCCCCCCTAAATTTTTCTTGGCCCCCTCTAAAATTTTAATTGAAGACTTGCAAAAAAAATCTCGATTAATTCTATGTGTGAACACTAAGAATAAAATGCAATATAAAAGAGATTATTCCAAGAATTTTTCCATTTTAACTATTTGACGAACACTTCTAAACATAGTTTAAAGGAGTTAAAGTAAAGTTTATCAGTCTTCTCGAATCTCGATATGAAATTACACAATATATATTGAAGCAAGTTTTCCGAAAAGAAGGAATATGTTCATAATACTTTACGCCACAGTTGTAATAGTGATCTGGGAGGTAGGAGACGAAGTGCTTACTACAAGCCAAATCATAAAAACAGGAGCAGGAACAAAGCGTTTATCTTTGTCGATTGCTGTAACGGCGGTAGGTTATTGTTATTCTATTGTGTAGTTGTAGTACATACATGCATTGCAAAATCCTCGTCAACAGCAAACCTTAGATTAACTGTGGAACAATTAGTTGTGAATTGAATTAAGAGCTCCGAGTTCCGTTAAAGGCGATTGATTCTAGTAGGGCCAAATTATTGTGATGTGATATGTAAAACAAGAATTGTGGTGGAACATTCACCGAAGTAATGGTTGCAAAGACTTTCATATGTTTGTTCTCGTAGAAGAATAAAGTTAAGCTAAATTACCTTAATTAGATGAGTAACTGAGCAAGTGAACATATTTAACGTTTAAGTTTAAGGATTAAATTCCGGGTTGTGGAGCCAGGACTAGTAAAAATTTGCAAGATTTAGAGGAGAAATTAAGTAGCAAAATGTTTTGTATTGTACTTGAGGTGGGAGATCCCGTGGAAGTAGCTAGTTTTCATATAAAAACGTTGTAAATTGGAACTATTTCTTAGTCGCGTACGCGTAATAATGTTGTAATTCAACATGAAAAAAGCAGTGATGCTTTTACTCGATACTAGATGGGTGCAGCGTTTTACTTACATTGAGAAAAATCTGTTCTCCGGACAGTGGTATATTGTACAAATATACGGAATCCTCTTGCTTACTACAAAAATCAGAACGCAGCATAGCTGATCCGTATGCTACATAGGAACTGCCCTTAGGTGTTACATCATGCCTTTGCAGGATGTCTGATGTCTAACAGTCTTCCTTATATTGCATACATATATGTATGCTACCTTCGTCAGCTATATGTTATATACGTCCATTTGTATGTGAGATCCTGACAGCCTACATTGTTTCATACGGAAATTATGTATAGATGGAACACTTATACAGAAAGTATTATAAAACATGCGTTTTCATTTATATGCTTGCTGTATGTTGTCCAAAAACTAAGGTACAGGATTTACAAATGCAACCTACGATATTACGTAAGCCGCATACATTTTTTTCTCAGTGTAGTTTTTAATAACATTATAGTATATTTTTTTTAGCTGTTTTGGTATGTGTCGTCTTGGTATAGTGTGCAGGTGGTTCATTTATATAAAACGAGTTTAATTTAAGATTTTAAACAAGGACTTAGTACAAATATTAAATAAAAAAATACAACTGTAATTGTAAACAAGGGAATTACTTAAAAGTTACCCATCCACCTAATATTTAACAAAAAACAGAATAAAATCTGCAATCATCAATTTCTACTTAAACTTTACTCATTTTATGTTCTGTTACGTTACCTCGAGGGTGTGTGTACGGGGGAGGAACCACAATTACATATGGAAATCCATTATTAACCTAAAGGGGAGACTGGTGGGCCGCGCGGAGCACGGTTGTGGGTAGTTAATGGGGAGTGCGCAGTTGGGAAGAACGAGCGAAGGGAGAAGCCGAAGTAAGGTGGGATGATGCACTACTAGGTTACTTAGGTTAGGTTATGCCTACTTTGCACTTACCTTAGTACGTACTTAGGTTTGTAGAGCTCTCCTATCTCAAGCAGAAACTCGTAAACGATTGTTGGTGGTCTTTGTTCTTTCACTAATTAAGCCATGAATATTCAGAAGATTAACCTCAGTATCAACATCATGTTTTACAAATGTTACTACTGTCAATTCACATCCAGCGCAAAGACCCTGTACACTTGCAGGCACGTTTACTCGAAAATTATCCACAATCCAACCATCCTTAACCTAGAGACAAGTAATTCCCTCTACTTGCGAATTAGTCCCGTCTTTATAACCGCTTATCAAAAGGTATTACACATAAATTACGCTTCGCTTACATGTTATCAAGCACACAAACAATCAAATTATCAATTTCTTCTAGGTAATTTTGATAAAAACGGAAGGGCAACTTCGCAAGTTAACCCTAAACAAGAGCCTAAGTAAAGTTGCATTTCCTTATTTCACAGTAGATCATCTCTCGTTCTTGAACTTAATATTAGTATTACATGTGGACTATCAAAACATTTATATTTTAATTCTAATTCGTGTAGTTAGTAATACCCATTTAATAAAATTCAAGTTTTTTTCATGTAGATTACAGAATGTTAACTTAATGTGTGTGTGTGTGTGTAAGGGGGGATAATAGAATGAAGTAGAAGCAAAATACTTAAACATTCAAGAGCAGATACCGGTATGATGAATTGCTGATGTTACTATTTGAAGAACTATAATATGGTTGGCTCGCCCCCCCCCCCTAACTTCTACCGGGCTCCCTCTACATTTTTCGGCTGGCTACGGGCCTGCTCTCAGCTAGTATGCCTTCTGTCTATTTACACGAAGCAACTCGGAGATTATTGTGTATTTACAATTGACTAAATATGGAACATGGTAGGTATTAAATTTTGAAAATAAAAAATAACAAAAATATTACTGAAAATCATAACAAACACATCATTTCCGCTTACTTGTTATGGTATATCGTGTATAAGTTGAAACTACAAGTAGAGTGAATTCCCAAGAGGAAAAGAATATTAGTGAGGTACTGACACGTGAAAACTAGAAGTGATTTATTGCTTTACAGCTCCATTTGTCTGCCATTTTAACAGGCTATGCAAAGAATATGCCAATCAATGATGGTGAGTACGGTCGATTTTTGCTTAGGTGGTAAGTAACAAGGAAGTATTCCTGGGTATATAGCGTCTTGTAGTGATAAAATTGGAAGTTTTCGATTATTTTATTAGGTGCAATCTGACGTTCTAGTTCATAAACGAAGCTACATAATATAATGTTTCTGTAAAGATATGGTCCGTTTTGCCTGTTCTTCATTCACGGCTTAGTATGCTACCGAGAATAGAAACTGGAACAAGTACTTTGACCACTATTCTACGTTGCGGCACTAAGCTATCTCACGTAGTCACATCTCGACTTTTGAGATTGACTTTGTTTCTAAAATGAATTATAATGTATTATTGTCTAGTTGAATTCTCATAATATAGAGTTTTATCGTGACCCATTTATAATTCTTTAAAGGAGCAGATATAAAAATAATAGAATGGAACACAAGATAAGGAAATTCAAATTACACAGTTTACTTTCGAAACTATCTTCATTTCCATTGTTATTTCTACGGCCAAATGCTCTTGTTACTTAAGAGTTCCAAAGTGGAATTGGACTTAAAGAGAAGCGTAAAGCCATGTGTAATATTCCCTTAAGAATTCCTCTATCAGCATATATTTACAAGAAAAATGTCCGTTTTCGAGGGTCCATAGACCGTTCGATAATTATCGTAATATAATCACCTATTTATGCGTTACTCTCTTGAGGAAAGACAAATAATTTCAGGAAAACTGAAATTTCAAACAATTTGGACTATTTTGCAAGGGTTTCAATACTTCTCGGAGAACTGGAAACGCACATTCCGAAAATATAGTTACAACTACAAATTGATTTGCTGGTGTAGTAATGTGGGTCGTGTATTATACGTCATTATCCTCAACATGGACATGGTTTCCGAACAAAACCGTACACACATATATTCTGAATTCCTAGTTCTGGTTATATTCGTGAATATTTAAGAATATCCTGCCAAAATAGTGATGTGTTTACTTTTACACAAAATGGTGCACACTCGCGGCCCCAGAGGCCGGTTAAGGCACGAGAAATACCACGAATAGCCTTAAAAGACTGTCAGATTACTACAAGTAGGAATGGGCACGAGTCGAGTTTTCAGCCGAGGCAGAGAAATTTTCTGTATTCTAGTCACAGTTTTTAGGTCGATTTTCGAGTCGAATCGAGTTTGATACTTCGTTCACCCGTGCGGCTCCTTTTAGCTCATTTAGAGATCATAGATTTCTTTGTTTCGAAAACGAAAGCTATGAAAAAGTAAGCAGTAATGTGGAATAATTTTAGTGTTGCTCCCGAGAAAGGGCAATTCTCACATCTCGTCACATCCCAAAAACGAGACGAGACTACATTACCCTGAGACAATCCCAAATATCGTCTCATGAACATCGCTGCATGTAGCAAAATCAAGCTAAAATTTTGTAAATAGGATTCTTTCCCAGTAATTCGAGAAAATGCTAACACAGTGCTTACTAACCTGTGGATGAACTCGGAAGAATAGCGTGAAAATCTATTACCGTAGAACCCTGATATTCCGCCGCAAGGAGCCCTGACCCGGACACCGACGAACCAAGCGTAGGTGTAGGCCATCATATTCCATGTTTCTACGCATGTGGGTTTCGTCCCCAAAGCTCCTCTCGGGGCTTCTCCCTCAGACTCTGAAGTAACTTTGTTAACTTCGAGAATTAGAAAACACTACTTTTTGTAACAGTTATCACTTAAAATTTTCAAGTTGACCTCAGAAACACTATGACAGGGTTCTTTGGAGCATTTTTACAGAATTGAAACTATTGAAACTGTTACACTTTATTCTCATCCATTTCCATCACATGCATATAGTTATTTTTTTTAGGCTTGCCTTTTGATTCAGGGGTTACTAATACGAGTACCTTGAGAGCACTTCTTATATAAAATTTAAAACTAAGTTTGAAATTATATAAAACTTTTATTTTCATTCATTTTAAACCTAGTAGCACCAATTGAGTGCACGTGCACCCCAACTTCAATTTCCCATTTACTGTTCCCGTTTTTTTGGTGGAGAAGTGTACTTATTCAGAGCATTGTTTTCTGAACGCTACGTTTCTTTAAGAAAATATTCAGATCATTTCAACGAAGTGAACAAGGAATAAGTTTTTTTTTTTTTCTGTTGCAGTGCAGCTGCACCCCTGCTTGCTGCTTAACATTCTGCAACGATTCAATTTCTCAGGGATTTCCAACAATGTGTTACAGGCTTTGTGAAAGATGTTTTCAATATTATTAAAAACATCTGAAGTATGATTAGTTTCATGAACAACAAACGTCCATCTGCACACATTGTCCCCGTATATACAGTATATTATATAGGATGTGAGTGTACTGTATAAATAAACGGTACCCCATAAATCTGGTTGCACAGGCCATCTAGATAGCGATTAAAGATATGAAAAAGTGATGAGACATAAGAGAGCAATGCTACTGGAAAGTATAGGCTTTCGGTCTAAAATGTTTCAATATTTCAAATTGAACCAAGCATCTGAGCTCTACAGTGGTGTAGCGCTCAATTAAAGAATAATGTAGCATTACCACGCCACGCCATTAATGGACAAAGTGAATGAAAGACGGGGTAGTTTGAAGTGTTCTGAACCACGAAAGATGAAAGATGGAAGAGACGAGCATATGAAGGATGAAGGATCATATCCCACTTCAATGTTCACGGTACTGGCGTCACCACAAACCTTAGTAATACATACGTTGATTCAACGTTGAAATTTCATTTATTGTGAAATGAATAAACCGTTTAATAGGCAGACATTTTCCCTTTATCCAACGCTGGTGAACAGTACGAGTTAACATTTAACTACCAGTTGTTGTTCTGAAGACAAATTCTTTAATCTATTAGGTCACCTCTATTTAGATAGTAATGCTCATTGCTCAGTAGACAGATATTTCTTTTTCTATATTTTCGGTTATTAATCATAAGTAAATATCAACGTTTTAATAAACATATGTATAGTAAAATTCACCCTGTTTTAATTTAATTTTGTTTTGTATTTGCCCCTTCCTCTTGTTTGTGAGTAGTAACGGTACTGCCATGAATATTGAAGTCGTGTGTAATCACTCAGCCAGTGGAGTAGAGATCAGATCACTATGCCTGCCACGCGTTATTTAGTAGGTCGAGGTTGGCAAGAATCCATGCTCCGGTAGGACATCCTGACTGAGGGGTTTCCTGATTTATTCAGTCCCTCCAGGTGAATGCTGGGATGATAGTTACTCTTTTAGGCTAGAGCCGCTTTCTTTCTTAATCCTAGCCCAACCTAAAGGGCGAATGTGACCTCGGTGCTGAAGGTCCGAACTCCTCCTTGTATCCTTCCCTTGAACAAAGAAAATGCTCGCGTGTGATTCTTTCCCCTTCATATATCCGCCCATCCAGTGTACTTCAAACTACACTGGATTTGACTCGAGTCGAGTTGGATAAATTTTCCAAGCCGAGCTCTCGACTGGAATTGAAAGAAAACTCTCTCGGACTCGCCATGTCCATCCCTAACTACAAGCCATCATGGCAGTAGATTCTGTCTTTTGGGAGAGTTTTGTTCCGATTCTTTGATTTCCATATTACTTTGTTTTTACCACTTCCAAATTTAATAATCGATTAAAAAGATAGAATTATGACGTCGTTCTATTAACACCTAGCACTCCAGAATTTTCCGTGCCTTCGCAGTAGAAATTGAGATGAAATGTTTAGAATATGTGGAAGTTTATTTTCTGCGATTGCCAATTACACAGAAGTATTATTAGCGAGGAAAAGGGGGATTAGAAGGTCAACAGCCAGCCGGAAAAATGAAGGTGAAATCTTACGTCCCAAGGTTATTTCGGCTAGGCTAAAGAAGAGGTGATTATGAGAAATAAATGAAATGGCAGAATGAGGAAAGTGGGAGGAAACGGGAGATTCACGAGGAAACCCACGCACACGGTGTTTGTCCACCACAAAGTTCACTTGGTGGAAGCAGGGTTTGAACCCGGGACCCCATACACCAGAGGTGAACACTCTAGCACTGAGCCACCGCGGCCTCGAATAGCCAGACGGATTTCTTACGTGAGGGAGATATGAATACCGAGGGTGCAATGGCAGTCACCAAAGATTACAAGAAAGAGTTTATTTATTGCATACGGAATCTGGGCAGAATTTAAGCTCCTTTTACAAAACTTATGATATAAACTCACTTGGCTCATGAATATTTATGCTGTAACACACATGCCATTTGTGTACTGTAATAGAGATGCATATTACAGCACACAAATCCAAGACTAGAATGTTTTATCAGCAATACAAGAAAACTAGAAAATACAGCGGTACATAATTTAATTCAGTTACATACTTTATGTTTACAGAAAAATACAAAGTATTGATTTTAGAATACTTTGGTTTGAAATTCTTGAAATAGCAATATCCCTGAGGAACATATTTGCTATATCTACTAAGAAGCATATCAAGTATCACGCTTTATGCAAAAATAAGTAAAATGTGCTTTATTGTTCAAGATCAGTAATAAAGACATTAAAAAATACATTAAACGAATGTATTACATGGTCTCATCAACTACAGAATTATAATCCCAGTTTTCCAGCTATGTGATATATGAATGCTACGTCGTGAAAAAAGAATGACACAATATTAATAATAATATACAGTGAAACCTCATAATGACACCGATAAGATAACAGGTTGATTCAAAATTGTGTATACACCTTTGTAAGTTGGAAAGTATTGTACTGATTGCAATGGAATTTGCGCTATAGCTATTCTGGTTGACGCTTTTATCGGTGATATATTTTAAAACCTATAAAATATACCCATATTTTTAGAACATAGTAGAGAAAGAGAAGCTATTGAAAATTCGACACACTAAGGAATTTGCTACATGCATCTAAATATTGCCTTTAGGAGTGTTAATAAGAATAATATCATAATTCATGTTACACAGACATTAATAATAACTTATACCAAACATACACACATCATGCCCAGAAAATTTAATAAAAAATATGAAAATAACGGAATGTAACACTCATAGACGCCGACTTGAAGAAAATATTGGGGGAGCCACTGGCGCAAATCCCGGGAGGATGAGAAGGACATGTCCCCCAATAATCTGACGTAAAAAGTGCTTTTTGGGATAAGTGTTATGATTTGTGTCCGTCTGCCATAAAGGAATATATGATGGAATTTATTTCTCTCAGCTTATATATATATATATATATATATATATATATATATATATATATATATATATATATATATATATATATATATATATATATTAGAAAGAATCGTATTCAGTAGTAGTTCAAACTGAACTTCGTGCTGTAGTGCGTTTAGTAGTTTCATCAATATGTATTAATTCCACATCCGCTACTTGGGCACAAATTGCAATAAATGCCAGAGGAGAATATGTCCCTCTACTCATTCTGGAAAATTGTCCCAGCTGTCGGTACGGGCAAAAATCCCGGGGAAATTGGGAGACATGTCCCCCAACATTGGAACTGGAGGCTCCCCCAATAATCCGATTTGAAAAGTGCTTTTTGCAGATAAGTGTGATGATTTGTGTCCGACTGCCTCAAAGGAAAGTGAGATAAAATTGATTTCTTTTGGCTTTTCCATTTTTAATGAAAATGAAGGTGTGCGACTGTGCGTGACGTAACCTGATGTGAAATCTTATCTCCTCCTCCCTCCTAGGCCCTAGCACACGAAGAGTATATAGACTACCCTACGTCAGTAGAACCCATCTTTTCAGTAAACGCGCATTTTATCTATTTGTAGTATCAGACTAGGCATCTATTCATGCTTCGTAAGTAAAGAAAATAATTTAATTGCTGGAATATTTTTCTCCGTAATTTTAAGGTTACATCTGTTAACTAAAGTGTATATGATACGTGTCAGATTTCTGTAACGATTCCTGTAATGCTGTTGAGATTATCATCATTTTGCTCAAATAAGAGTATTGTTGCGTCATACATAATTTTCTTTCTTCATAGTTTTGGGGAAGTCATTATTTATATTATTATAAAACAAGTGTCCAAAATTTTAACGTGGATAATTGTTGATGCCTAATTGGAAACATACCAATTATAAATATTCATGTATTAAGATTTCAGAATGCGTTCACTGCTTTGATTTGTAATACGGATGTGTACTACTACTACTTCATCTGCATCGCCTAATATATAATATACTCTACAACGTGTTCATCACAGAAATCAGATTCATCTACCGTAATATGAAAATCTTTTAGTTTTGTGTCCCATGGTTATGCTGGCTGTGCTAAAAAAGACTGTGATAATGAGAAATGAATGAAATGGTGGAACGAAGAAAGTGGGAGAAAACGGGAGAACCCCGAATAAACCCACGCACATGGTGTTTGACCACTACAAAGTGCACGTCGCGGGAGCAGGGTTTGAACCCGGGACCCGATGCACCAGAGGTGAACGGTCTACCACTGAGCCACTGCGGCCCTTTACCGTAATATGGATTTCATCTCCCTTCCCTAGAATAAGTCTCAAATCTGCCCACCTCGCAATGTTGCACATAACCAGTGGGGGCTTTAGGATTGTGTTTCGAGGGGCTACGCCCAACACAGGGAAGGAAGTGACAATTGCCCACCTGAGTTTGAGAATTAAATGTATTTTAATTTATGCATGAATTGAAATTTCAATGGCAAGAACTGCAGACCGATAAATCCTATATGGTATAATACAAAATCTTAGGAGTGAATCTCACCTTTTATTATATCCATAGAAGAAAAAGGAAGTATACTCTTGGCCTACCTAATTTTCCAGGTTAATTATTCCCCCGTTTTGATTTTCTTTAATTCAAACATTTCCTTCTTTTTAAAATAACAAAACGATATAATTTTTTCTTTGTTATAATAACTAAAGTTCCGTCATGTTGATATCCGCTCAAGTTGGTGTGGAACACCAGTTTCGCTTATCAACTCCTGTTAGTTTAGGTGTTATTGATGACGGCCGACTTGAATTACAACTAACAATGGTCGATAAAGTATGATAGGCGAAACCAAAGATAGTAACATCAAGAAAAAGAAACAGAAAATTAGAAAGGACAAAAGAAAGAAAAAGAGGACGCAATTCTTACATTATATGAAATTTGGCAAATACAGTATTATTTCTGAACAAAGAGCATAAGAAAATGGAAAGTCAATGACATTCTTAGAAATGCTAAGAAGAATTATTGATTTGCGAAAAACTAACATATTTATTACGGGGCGATCTTGAGCCCGATAGCACCCTATACGCCACTGAAGACAACTCTGCTCCCCTGATCCTCCACAACATTGTTTTTGAATTTCATAAATATGTTGAACATTGCTTATATATATATATATATATATATATATATATATATACAGTGAAACCTGTCTTTAGCGGATCCAGCGGGACTTCCAAAAAAATCCGTTAAAGTCAGGTTTCCGCTTAGTGGAGGTAGACCTTTCATTCCTTTTTTTAAATACATGCTTATAAAGGGGCATACTGAGAAAATATATTGCTGTACGTACATTGTTCTATTACAGTACTTCTTTCTTCTACGAATAAATACACAAAAAAATAAAATGAATACAAAATATACTATGCACACGTTTTCTTTATTTTTCTAATAGCCAAGCAGGGTTTTCTGTGTACATTGCTGCTTGGCTGCTTGACTTTCCGCATACACTTTAGCCTGAGAAATTATACTAAGTGAATCAGAATCATTTTTCCGTAAGGCAAATTTTTGCAGTTCCTTTAAACTTCTGAGAGCATCTTGATATGTATTTATTCTACACTCTTCTTCGAACTCGGTATCATATTACTCTTCTTCCTCTATCTCGTTTTCTTCTTTCCGACATTCCGTATGATTCTTGATTAAGTTGCGGGGATTAAGGACAATTTGTGGGGGTGAATATGAGTAGTGGTTGGGAAAGGTCAACACTGTACAGAAATATTTAACAAAAGAACGAACATTTTATCGCAGACAGCGTAATGTATATGTCTCACAGAATGTCTAAACGCTGTAGTCCGGAACTCAGAATTTTCCGTTAAATGTTTATTTTTCTTTCCGTTGTCCGCGTAACACAGTTTCCGCTTAATGAAGGGACTTTTACACGTTTTGTTCTCCAAAATGCATGGGACCGTGAAATATTTCCGTTTAAGACAGTTTTCCGTTTAATAAAGGGTCCGTTAAAGACAGGTTTTACTGTATATATATATATATATATATATATATATATATATATATATATTACTCCACCGACTCAATATTGAAGACGGATTTACGCCGATCGGGGGAGGGCAAACAATGAATAAATATATAATCATATTCAGACGTTTTCTATTAGGTGCTGGATGAAAGACCCTCCCCCACAGGATCTCGGTCCGCTCCATCCGTTCCGCTGCGAATTTCAAGACCTAAATCAAATTTGCTTAAAACAAATTCAAGTTCAAAATTTGGGAACTTTACTGGAAGTTTGCGCACCACATTGATCTTCCCTTGTCATATCAGTGCTGCGATAGTGTTGGTTAAAGCTTCAGTGCTCTATTAAACACAACTTTGAAAGTGGCATTTTGTATCGAATAAGAAGGCAGTTCCTAATATTGAATTAAAGGTACGACGAAGTTTACGACATAAATTCTTTCTCCTCTTTGTTACTTTTTCCTAAACTGGATTATATTGGGGGGCAAGGACCCCACCTTTAAATATTGGGGAACCAAAAGTGTCCTGCCCCCCCCCCCCCAAAGTCAGTGCCTATGATGCCCGCTATTCGCACGGGTAGAATAAATTTTATGGAAAATATTTCAAAACATTGCAACAATGAAAAACTCGATCGACGGATTTTAGACATAGAATTAAACATAGAACTTACTCGTTACTCGTAAGTTGTGTTTAACACTACGGGTTAAGTACACTAAATAAAACTCATAATTGAAGAAAACTCGACATGAAATGAAAGCTTAACCTATTTTTGTTTTTGGTTTGTTTGAGTTTAACGTTCCACTCTTACGCCGTGGTGGCTGAAGGAGACGTGAACCTACTTATTATTGTGGAATCAGAACCATTTTTTTCGTATCACAGTGGGAATCGAACCTAGGGCTACGCGCGCCGAAGGCAAGCGTTCTAACCTCTAAACCAAGCATGAGCCCTCAACATCTTCGTTTTACTCCCGTTGAGATGAAGAACAACAATGATATACAGTGAATTATAATGGAGGAACCCATGTAACGCCAAAGAAAGGTAGAATAAAGCTCAAACACCGCTTTGTACACTATAAAATTCACATGAAACTTCCTGCCATTGAACAAAGGACGAATATCACCAGATGTTATACCTTTAGCACTTAGTCACTGCGGTACCCTTTAGGGATCATTAACCCGATTACCCGTTCCCTCTTTTTCACAGGTGTCTCTTTCCAAAGTGCTTGTGATCCATGTGACCTCTGTAAACTGCATCTCAAGTATCCAGTTGTGTGAAGAAATCGGTAGTGGATAGTAGGGAAACGGAAAAAGCTAAATCACACCAAAAGGTTTCATAATGCGGAAGGGGTGGGGAACTCCTCCCATGGTTCAATACATGAAAATAGAACAAAAATTTTACACACCTGCATTTTTGTTACTGACGGGAGTGAAATAGAAGTTCTATCATCAAGTTAAATTTTTCCTTCGTGTTCTTAAATCATTTGAATTTCCCTTTACTATGAATGTTTCAAGAAAACTATGTCAGTTGTTTTTTCATTCTTTTTCTTTCTTTTTTCTTATTATAAAAAAGCAACGCTCTCTTGTCACTTGCTCAAGTGTTACGAATGAGCTAGTGCATTTAGAGTAGATAATGGGTGATATCAATAAAACGGAGAAGTTACTCATTACGCCCAATTTTGAAGTCTCGGCTGACCTCGAAGAAGCCCCACCCTTTTGAAGTAACCACACCTCTATTCTCGAGCCGAGTAACTACTTCGCGTTTGATATCAATAAAAATCAAAGACTCTTCTGTGATGCTAGTAACTTCTCCAAATTTGTGGAGCAAGCTAAATAGGTGACTCCGTGCGAAATATGGCAGAGTATATGATTGTTATGCTATGTAGCAAAATTTATAAATTGCATAGAAATGTTGCAAAAGGAGATTACAAAAAAACATAGGTTCATGAAAGAAAATGTAGAGTAGTTAGCACAACATTTTTTTTAGGAGAATCAACTGAAATTTGGGGTGATGCACTACGTAATGATGAAAAGATGCGGGTTTTCTTGCTTTACGTGAGTGATCCGGGATTCCAGGTCTGAATGTCGGGGATTCTGTTGTGGCTCAAAGTACTGTGTCTATGACTACTACAAGTGTAATGGATGCGATTATTGCGAAATCTGAAAATTGATTGTTTCCGGAGGTGTGTGTAATATTCAAACAGCAAAGGCAGAGTGGCAAAAACAATATACATTTCCGGGTGCTATCGGAGCACTTGATTATAAACACGTAGCAATAAAGAAACCTAGTATTTTGGAGACGAATATGCTAATAGGAAGAGCTCTTTCGTGGCTAAGCGGATAGCGTACATGCCTTTGGCATGAGAGACCCGCGTTCGATTCCCGGCGGGAGCTCATATGGTTCGGATTCCAAGTTAATCAGTGGGTCCCGTCTCATATAGCCTCGCTACTGAAAAGGACATTAAACTCAAAATCAACTCAACTCAACGCTGATAGGAAGGGTGTATACATGAGAATGTATATTTTTTTTATGCCAAGGTGAAAGGGAACACGTATGGTGTGGAAAACGCAATCAGATGGACGTGATTTATGACGTGGGTGGCTGGACTTTTTTAAAAAGAAAACAAAGGAGCCAAGTGTCTGATTACTACTTCTCAGTAGTAGTAACTTATTTTTATTGATACCACCCAATGGGTGATATCAATAAAAATAAGTAACTACTCCTGAGAATTCCTGCTCGAGAATCAGAGTAACTACACCTGGACTAATCTCCTCCTTCAATTTCGTATCAATAAAACAAGCCACTACTCAGGTCTAGTCTGCTCCAGATTTATGAACGTTTACTCGCGCTTCTTCTGTACGTAGCACTGAGTCGTATCAATAAAAGAAGTGATTACTCATTTCTCCCATTCATCGCGCAGTCATTTCGTTGTTTTGTTTCGTTGTATGGCGTAGTATCTTAAAAGCCATGAAACGGGCAAGTAGCAACGATAGCTTCAATCAAAGTGCATTTGTGGATATTGTTAAAGAGTTTCCAGTGGTACTTTCAAAGTCACAGCTACCAGAAAGTAAACGAAGGAAAGCCGAAACTTTGAAGGTAATTACAGTGAAATGCAACGAAATATCAAATACATCTACGACTGAGACACAAATTCAAAAGAGAATCTTTAATATTCGAGCGAGAATAAAACAATAAATAAATAAATAAATAAATAAACGGGAAAGAAGAAAGTAATACTGAAACCATGGGAATAAACCTATTTGAGCTGATGGATGTTGATTGGAATTTAGCAATATCAAGATTAACACGACAAGCGCATATCACGTGTTGTCCAAGGTCTTTGTAGATTGTTTGGCTTTAAGAACGAAATCAGACACTTGGCTCCTTTGTTTTCTTTTTAAAAAAGTCCAGCCACCCACGTCATAAATCACGTCCATCTGATTGCGTTTTCCACACCATACGTGTCCCCTTTCGCCTTGACATAAACAAAATACATTCTCATGTATACACCCTTTCTATCAACGTTGAGTTGAGTTGATTATTAGTTTAACGTCCTTTTCAGTAGCGTGCCTATATGAGACGGAACCCACTGATTAACATGGAATCCGAACCAAATAAGCTCCTGCCGGGAATCGAACGCGGGTCTCCTATGCCAAAGGCATGCACACTAACCGCTTAGCCACGAAATAGCTCTTCCTATTAACGTATTACTCTCCAAAATACATGGTTTCTTTAATGCCACTTCTGTATAGTCAAGTGCTCCGATAGCACCCGGAAATGTATATTGCTCTTGCCACTCTGCCCTTGCTGTTTGTATATTACGCACACTTCCGGAAACAATCCGTTTTCAGGTAGTCATAGACCGTACTTTGAGCCACACCAGAATCCCCTGACATTCCGACCTGGAATCCCGGATCACTCACGTAACGCAAGAAAACCAAGGGCACCGATTTCTCTATAATTTTTTTTTTTGGGGGGGGGGCATTCAGATGTAGAAGGTATATATCAGGATTTTAAGACAAATTGCACTCTAATTATGCCAAATATTGTATATTCATAAATACAATAGGGGGCCCACATGAGCTTTGGGGGCCCGGGCCCCCTGGCCCCCACAGGATCGGCGCCCTTGAAGAAAACCCGCATCTTTTCATCATTACGTAGTCCACCACCCCGAATTTCGGTTGATTCTCCTTAAAAAATGTGCTAATCACTACTTTTTCTTTCATAAACTTATAATGCTTTTTGTAATCTCCATTTCCAACATTTCTATGCAGTTTATAAGTTTTTCTACGTAGTAAAACAATCATATAATCTGCCATATTTCGCACGGAGTCACCTATTTAGCTTGCTCCACAAATTTGGAGAAGTTACTAGCATCACAGAGGAGTCTTTGATTTTTATTGATATCAAACGCGTAGTAGTTACTCGGCTCGAGAATAGAAGTGTGGTTACTTCAAAAGGGCGGGGCTTCTCCGAGGTCAGCCGAGACGACTAGTGCTCAGTTCTCTTTTTATTGATACCAATGCGAGTAACTACTTCAAAATTGGGCGTAATGAGTAACTTCTCCGTTTTATTGATATCACCCAATATTTGCTTTCATTGTTTGTAGGCTCTACTGTCTGTGTACCCTAAAAAACTTCAAAGATATGGTTGCCTTTCCTTTTTATCTGGCACATAGAAATAAGCTTAATAAAATATGGTACCATTCTTATCATTCATGGCATCAGCCATTCAAATTTTACATATAGTTGTATCTGACACCGCCTGTGTGAACAACAGTCCTGGTGATGATTTATGGTGATTTATTGATTACTCTCAATACCTATATGAATGATTCGCTAATAATGATCGCAAATTGATATAAAATTGATCATAAAAATCATTAAAACTTTCTAATTTAAATTATATATATATATTTTTTTTTTTTTGAGACAAGCTATTTTAAAGAATCGTCAAATTTGAAGGAGTTCGAAAACGAGGTTGCAGTTCCGGTTTCGTCTCGTTTGACAAAAGTGGTCTCAGTCCCGATCTCGTCTCAAAGTAAATAGTATAAAATAAAATAAATGTGTAAGTAGTATCATTTTTTGCTTATATTACTCAATTTGAGTTGTGTGGCATATCCATTCGTAACTAGGTGGTCAACACTCGTGCTTTTTATGCGTGTTCGCGTGTTCAATCATTAGGGTGTATATCAAGCATTGGATAAAACTCGAATAGTGATCCACGTTTCACTTTAAACAACGGATCTTATCATATAACCTCAGTACATGCTATGCAGAGAAACTCTTCACAGTCAACTTCAATACTATAGTTAATTTCCTTCCTGCTGAATCAGAGTTATTCAATATCCTACCAGATAACACAGTAGATAGCAGCAAGAATGTATTTGAATGATAGGAAATTTAAATTGTACAATTTCTCATTTTTTTCGCTACCAGAATGCCCATTCTTTGCACGGGGAGAATAAGTTTCATTTTGGACATATAGGGCAAAAATACTGTCACCCATCAACTATGAATTCGACACTAATATCGATCATTTTCAATTATTTTAAAGTCACCACACCGTTTAAGAGCACTAATGGGAGCTGGACTTAGAAGATTTAAACAGCATCGGAAGTGTCACTGTTCGTCTCAGCGACCCCGAAAATTATGGATTCGACACCAATATCGGTTATTTTTATATATAGATATAAATATATATATCGGGTGTCCTAAAAATGGCGCCCACAAACTACAGAACACTATTCTGCAGGTCAAAATAAAGAGAAAATCTTATATGATGGAATGCTCCCCGGGGCCTCCCTCAGCTGGTATGGGGAATTAAAATTTCAGTATGTGGCAACATTGCATATTAATTGTGAGCATTAGCATCGCTCTACAAATCCATCAAACAGTTATATCGATTGTTAAGATAATAATTGGTGCTAGTGTCAACTCTATTGACTTCACGGGCGTCTCTGGCGGTCTAAAGAGGGGACGCGTCCCCCAAATATTCTGAGTAGGAGATAAATGGATCAATGCTGAAAGTATTTAGATCTATGTGGAAGAAGTAAAAATATAGACAGAACAAATTAAAATTATGCCTGCTCTTAAACATTAGGTTAACGTGAATAGAATGTCCGCCTGACGTATGTCACTTTGAAAGAAGGATTTTATTTATTTATTTATTTTTAAAGTTACGCTTCTTGGTTAGTCAAAGTAGTATCTGCTGCAGGCACATAAGTTTTTCATTGCTTAACCAGCAACAATTGGTTTCCATGACGGAAGGGGGACTGGATAAGGGAAGGAAAGGATGTATAGAAAGTTTATCTGCGAATGAAGAAGGGAAATCTACAAGGACGGAAATATACAATAGAAGCGAAGGTGACCAAAGAGAATTTAAAAAGATAGAGAAATTTGAATATTATATATGAGAGTAAATTTCATGCGAATACTGTAGAAGGGCAGCAAGGGACAACTACTATGACAATATAGAAATTAAAGATAGAAATGAGTGTTTAATGAGTGAATTGAGTTTGAAGAAGATGGAAAAAATACATTGAGGAGTCGGATGACAGCAAGAATAAACAGTACATTTTAGACATTAAAACGGAAAATGAAGTAAACGAGGATGGTTCATTGGACAAATTCAAAGACATACAGCAAAATTAAGAACAAAAAGGTAGATAATATACATTTTGAGTTCACTAAGAATGCAGAAGATTTTTTTTTTATTTTTAAATCGAAATTCACAATCAAATCAAGCAGGATCGTAAGACTTCTTTCAGAGAGTTAAGAATTTGTTAGCTAAAGAATCGAAATATATGAGGACTATGAAATTATACTGCTGCGAATGCGTTTAAGAAAACTGAACAGGAATTCAACGGTAGGAATGTCAAGGTGAACAAATTACCTAATAACCATATTATATACAAACATATTTTTTTTTTCGGCAAGTAGTCTAAAAGTGATGGAAGAAAATTATGATGAACTGTGTTGCTAAGGCTAGAAAGAGCGGATGTCATTAGTAAAGTAGATTTCAGATTATTCATAATTTTCACATAACTTTAGTTGTCTAAAACGCAAAATGAAACAATCCAATGTATTGCGGTGATCGGAACTGATTCGTATGGACACGAACTGTATTTGATTATTTCGTTGGTACATCATAACGTCCTGATGAAGTTGTTTCATACTCTGTACAAATCTTATGCCATAATCTTTGATTGATAGGAATCCAAACACATCAAATGGTTGTATCCCAGTGTGCAGCAGTTCTTTGGTATCTTCTCAACCATTACGTCTTTTGTCACCCGTCATGCAACTTGTAATTAACAATTTGTCTGTGAATGGACCCAGTGATCAAGCAGTAGCAAGTTCAAAACATCAGGCTGCGCTATGGGAGAAAATACTTAACGCTTTTAAATATGCATCCACTCATTTTTTCATATAAACTTCCAATCTGAATATCTCGAACAGTTCTCAACTGTACAGGAATATTATTACCTGTTGAAATCAGCATGAATTCGTCCTTCAAATGGTATGCTTAGTTTCTCTGCAGGCGAGTGCTTTGTCCCGAACTTCCCTTGTCAGCACTGACTTCAGACCATCATATCCAAAATACAAAATCCGTTTATCTTGTTCCAATCTATCGTACTGCAGAAAGGAAATTCCATCTTCGAAGCGAAGATGATCATCCGGAAAATCTACTTCTTTAGACGTGGAATTATTATTATTATTATTATTATTATTATTATTATTATTATTATTATTATTATTATTATTATTATTAATGCCAAGAACTGTCCTTCTATCATTGTTTAAATAGCCCTTCCTTTGACTCTAAAAACATTATTTGGGTGAATAAATACACACTAATTTTACTTTATACCATTAAATAATACAATAAAACAATTAATTTAAACAACGAAATGTGCAAATTGTACATATAACAGAAAAAGCCCAATCCCTTTATAAACATCCAAGCGTATGTCGTTACACTTAGTGAGCAACTTTGTAACTTACAGGATACTACATAGATTTGCTGTGATGATTACTACATTAATCCCTCATATTAATTTAGTATGATGATTAGTAAATTTAGTATGACGGATTAATTCCGCTCTTTCCAAATAGTTTCTCACAGGCTCGTGGCAGTCAGCTCACCGTCGTGACAGTCAGCACCTTGATATTTGTAATCAGCGCCAGTCGAGGCAATCAGCACCAATAATTGGCTGTGGCAGTCAGCATACGTGGCAATCAGCACCAATAATTGGCTGTGGCAATCAGCACCAAACCTTCAGAACGAAGCGATAGCGCAAAATATCACATCTTAAAAAGAAAGAACAAGAAATGGCTACCTGCATTTTCGAAGCTCGAAATTTTCTGAGCAAGAACGCCAATGCAAGTAATTTCTTGCGATGTATTGCTTCATTAAACTTCTAGAACGTAAAAAAAAAAAAAAAAAAAAAAAAAATCCTCTGGATCTACCGCTATGTGTAACAAAATAATATTAGAAGGTAGAAATCTTATGTGCTTGTTTTACAAAATTAGGTTTCGGAATTTGTTGAAAACATGCTCTTTGACTAAAAATGACTTGAAATGGAATAGATCTACAGTATATTGAGTCATAACTCAAAATTTGAGTTGTTTTAAACACTTTCGATATACCTTGTGATCAGAGGTGGAATTCCTCTTTCTCCCGTGTATACCACTCTGAACACGGTGACCCAAGGGTAATTGTTTACTATCAGAAATGTAACTTAACAATGCGTGCATTTTGAGTAAAGACAATGGTATATATATGTATTTTTTTTGTCGATATTCGAAACGAGAGACCGAGACTTTCGAGAGTGAGCTTGATTTTTTTTTTTTTTTTGTGACGAGCTAGTTTTAGGAAGTTACTCCTTCACGAAGTTAATCCCCAGTATTTTCAGGTGGCGTGTTGTTTGCCACGACTCGATTTTCGTGTTGATTACCACCATTTTGCCCCGATTTGCATTCCGATCTTACCATATCTCATTATCGCGAAAATTCACACACACCTGGAGTAAAAGGAAGGGTTGCAAGGCACCTCTCTTTTTGATTCTCTGGAACAAGTGGTAAATGTTCTCGCCTTTGAACACAAAACATCATTAATATCACAATAGCTTAGTAAATTGATATAATTGCATTTTCTCTTTTAACTGAGTTTTTAATATGGGCTGTTACAAAATGTTACTTTTTCCGTTATGCTACGCGACTAAAGAACTGGGTTTCATATACTTTAGAAAAATGAAATGAAATATTTCAGTTTTACTTCCCATGGTTATGACGTGTAAGCTAAAGGATATGGTAATGATCAGAATGAATGAAAAATAGTGTAATGAAGAAAGTGGTAAGAAACAGAAGAACCCACTGCATCACTGTCATCTAAAGTGTTTACTCTGAGACTTGCTTGAAAAATTAAGCAAATATGTCTCATTTCTGCACCCCTAGAATCCATCTGAGATACGATCTTGTGTACGATTACACCACAAAAACAATATTTTAAATTGTTCTTTTTTTCTGGGGGTGGTTCAGTATCGAATGATTTATCTTTCGATTGCGGAATTCAACTTCTTACATTTATATATGGTCTAAATTTTACCTTCAAACGTTCGAGAGAATTAATGGTTCAAACTTAGAGAAATGTAATCTGCTAGTTTACTTCTGCCATAGGTTTTATTGTATCAAATCGTACACAGTGCTCCCTTGTGGTTATGTGGATAGCCACGCCCCTTTGGGGTAGGAGACCTGGGTTAGATTACCGGCGAAAACTTATTTGGATCGGATTCCATGCTAAGATGTAGGTTCATGTCTCAGTGTGCTACTGAATGGGATGTTTAACTCAAATCTACTCCAATTCATGCACATTCCATCTTGTTTCAAAAAAGCTATAAAGGGATTGCCGACCCATGTATTTTAATAATCTCTGTTGAATTGATTTGATTTAATTTTTAGTGGCCCGCTCAGCATCGAGGTTATATGAGATGTGGACCTACAGTTTAACGTAGAATCCGATCCATATGAGCTCCAGCTGAAATCGAACCCGGGTCTTCCACGTCAAAGGCGCGTACACTAACCGCTTAGACACAAAGGAGCTCTCTGAGTGGGCTTGAAATTAGCCAACTAACAATACAAAAGTCACTAAATTTTTGTATTACCAATAGAAGTTTCCTTCCTCTCACCAAAGATGTTTAAAAGATTGCTAAATCCATATATTTAAATCTAATTTTGTTTAATTTAATCTCTAGGAAAGCTATGAAAGATTAAAAAAAAAAAAAAAAAAAAAAAAAAAAAAAAAAAAAACATGCCCCTCCTGAAGGTCCGGGTTCTCATTTTTCGGGATGGTTACCTCCTACTTATGGGTGGTCCTGATGAAATGCCTACATTCAACATTGGCTACACATTCGAACGCACACAAATTGTACGTCATATAAATTTTGAAAATGCATTTGGGGAGATTTTAAGCACACAAATGATTACATCGAGTGCTTGAACTCAACTTCAATAAATTTAACAGCGGCGTTAGCAGCTGATAGCGTAGTAACCCAATAACGTGCTTGGGACAGTGTGTATTGTATGTATTATGTTTATAAATATAATTGATTTGATTTTTATGATATGGTCATCTGGCAACCCTCAGCTTATGAGTCGATTATGTATAAATCTTCACGATTGTGACATAAGATAAGCCAGAGATAATACCGTGGCAAACAACACCAAAATGAAGTCGTGGCAAACAACACGTAAACTATTTCCAGCCCTTTATCTTAAAAAAAAATCCTGAAGTTTGGAACTTCACTCCTAAGTCCTCGCAAACAACTCCTAAACGATTGATTTTTACGAAGAGTTTAACTAATGGGAGACCCCACTATTTTGTTGCACTGTATATCCAGAACTTTTAGCTCATAAACAACAATTTCACCCCTAAATCCTTCGAAACAAATCCAAAACAATTAACGTAGGTTTCATTATTCGAATGGGGGCCCTCCTTTATTTTACTGGTTGTATCTTGAGAAGTGTAAACTTCTAAACTTTAGGATTTCAGTCTTAAATCCTCTCAAAAAATTTGAAAGCAAGTTTTGTAGGTTTTAAAATTATATGTGACGTATGGGGTCATAACTTCACGAAGTTGGCCCCCAATTTTGAGGTAATGTATCTTTAAAATAGTAAACTTCTAACTTCGGGACTTCACTCCTATATCCTCCCAATCATAAACGATTGGTGTACGTTCTAAGAATATTCGCGATAAGTTGGACTAGATGCATAAAACTTTTGCATACAAAGAACTTTCAATTTTTAAAAAGGGAGCTAGAGATATACATCCCCCACATTTAAAATGGGGGTAAGTCGAAAGCTGTGAGAACACAAAACGCGGGGTTTTCAGCAAAAAACGGCACCAAACTTTAGCATAGAAAACACTTCCTATTTCTAAAGTGGGTTGTTGCATGTCTCCAGCCCCCTCAAATTTATTGTTGCTTTAACTTGAGAAATGTGAGCACGGAACTGGGGATATAAATTGACATATAAAAGACTTTCAATTTCCAAAGTGGTAGGTTCATCCCGCACCTCCAAATTTATTCTTGTTATAACTTGAGAACGACAAGAGCACAAAACTTGGGGTTTTCAGAGTAAAAGGGTTAAAAAAACTTTGGCATAGAAAAAATTTTCAATTTCTAAAATAGAGGCTGGAGAGATGGGTACCCCATATTTAATAGAGAGAGAACTCGAAAATGGCAAGAGAACAAAACTAGGAGTTTTCAGCACAAAACTAGTCCAAAAATTTGCACAGACTGAACTTTCAACTTCCAAAGTCTCCAGCCCTCCCAAATTATTCTTACTATAACTTGAGAACGGCGAGAGCACAAAACTTGGGGTTTTCGAGACAAAAGGTAAAAATATACCACAAGCCTTTGCCGTACAAAAGACTTTGAATTTCAAAATTGTGTGTTTGTAGGGGGAGAGAGGCTTGAGATATGAACTTCTAACTACGGGACCGCGGTGGATCAGTGGAATAGTATTCACCTCTGGTACTGAATCCCTGATTCAATCCATCTCATGCTTATTGCACTTTTGTGCTGCACAAAAACAATGTGTGTAGGTTTCTTTGTGGTTCTGCCCTTTCCTCCTATTTTCTTAATTCCACTTGTTTCTTTAATATCATTCGTTTTTCTCATTCCTTACCATCCCCTTTGCTTGTTGTTTATTGATGTTAACGTCTCTTTTTTACAGTTAGACCATATGACACATGGGCATACAGTTTAAGGGCTTCACTCACATCCTTCTCGTTTAAATCTATTCATGTTTATTATAATACTGACAACCCGAAATATTTAATCGTGAGTTTGAAATGAAAATTAAAAAGAAACGGAACGCTGTGGTAGGTTCGAAGCAAACTGGTATCGAAAATAACTTTCAGATTAATTATTTAACTTGCACTTATGAGAAATACATCACGGAAGCAGTGACTGGGATAACAAGTCCGCAGTCGCTGCAGTGCAAGACGGCCGTGATGTTTTGTACCCCTTCCTCAAAGTTGTAAAACCAGATTCGTACAGGGTTAGCTTGTTTATTTTCGGGGTTGTACTGACACTGCATAGAAAAACTTAATATCAAACTAAAGTGAAAAATACATTTCATAGTCAATTTGTGCTACTTGGCTCTGAATGTTTCAATAGAACTAGAGTGCCTATCCAGCCCGGTCCTGCTTTTCTTGAATAATTATTTCGCCATAGCATATACAACGAGGTTTAATACCATCGATAGTTGTAGGTCCTCCATGTCGTTGAAATTAGAAAGTATAATAGATGCGATAAATTATTTGGAAGCTGGATTATTTGTGTAAATTTCAAGTTATTACAAAAATTTCCTTATGTTCTTTATATGTTCTTTTATGTTCTTTAAATAATATTCGAACATTGTTTTGAAAAGCATACTAAGTTTTACAAGTCTTGCTTTTTGTTTCTTTGGTGTGCATGATCAATTTTTAGGATGGGATAAACGAAAGTTCAAAGTTCATGAGATTTATTCATTTATTTATTTTTGTGAAAATTTTCAAAACAATGTTCGAATATTATTTAAACATAAAAGAACATAAAGAACGGGTCTAGGAAAATTCGGTGTAAGAAAACTCGGTGTAGGAAAATTCGGTGTAAGAAAACTCGGTGTAGGAAAATTCGGTGTACAGAAAATTCGGTGTACGGAAAACTCGGTGTGGGGAAATTTTGTTGTACGGTAGATTCGGTGTAATACATATTGAATATTACTACTTACAATAATTTACGACATTTCATATTGTGAAAACGAAAACCATATAATGTAACGAATAAAATGTTATTACCTATTTCAAGAAAAGCAAATTTATTTTTCTGCCTTGAGTCCAATACCTCTTGCATGTCTTTTGCGGGGTATTACTATAAACTACTTTTCATCACACAATGAAGCTGACACTTTTTGTCAGAAATAAAACAATTACAACTATAAGTTCAGAGAATAGTTATAGGAACAACTAAAAACACCTTTCCTATATAGTACATCATAGAACATATACAAGGTGATTCTTTTAAAACTCACGGATTTCATTTGGGGGTCTAGATTTTCTAACTTAAGTCCGATTTTCATGCGGTTTGTGGCAAATGATCAAGGAACGTTGGAAGATTTATGGAACTATGCTTACTGGTTTACATTCATTTGGGGTAATATAGGCCGCGCCTCTAGAAAAGCAGCAAATATTCGCCACTGTACCGAATTGGAATTAGGTGAGGTGCGGTATGGAGATTTGAGTTTCTTCGTTAGATGGTAACCTCGCGACGGTCAATAAGAAACAGGAAACTGGGCCTTCGTATTGAGAATTATGCTGTGCTACTGTACCAATATGATCAGGACGCAGTTACAATAATGTACTCTTTGTAGCAACGCGATTTTATCGTTAAAAAGATTTTAGAGGCCGGGATCTGTTGTTGCTACGCAAAGGTCAGCTACACGCAACTTTGCCTCACGTTCTGCCCCAAACAGGAACATAATATGGTCGCTAGTGAATAAATTGCAGGAAACAGGATCTCTTCTGAGTAAGGCAGGGAAGCATCGGACACCGCTGGCGGATGTTGTTGGACATAAAACTTAAAGATTTCATTTCATTTCACTAACACTTAATTTGTATTCTCACTAACACTTAATTTGTATTCTTCAATTTCGCTTCAAATATCCAATATCTCATTCGAACTGTAACGTACAATGGCGAATATTTGCTGTTTTTCTTGCGGCCTGCTCGATATTACCCCGGATGAATTTAAACCAGTAAACATAGTCCCATAAACCTCCCATTCTCCCTTGATAATTTGCAACAAACCGCATGAAAACCGGACTTTAGTTGGAAATTCTAGAGCCCAGTGAATCCGGGAGTATCACTCTGCATATACATATAAGATGCAAAAATATATTGATCAAAAAAGTCTTAGTGGAAAGGGCAATATAAAGCAGGATGGTTTTATCATATAATATTTGTACAAATAGTTTAATTCTCCTCCAATCAGACACTTTAGTTTGTTTGCCTTAAGGTAAACAAGTACTGCAACCCTATTGACTCCTTATTGACTTCTCCTCCAATCAGGCGTAGATACTTTAGTTGAGGCATTTATTTTTACACCTTTGAGTAACATAAATAAACTATGTCGTTTTTGAAGAATTTAAATTTAAATATTTATTTATAAAATATACATAAAATCGTCAGAACATTTTTGAAAAATCTACAATTTTCAACTTTACCCGTCTAGTAACCTACTTTTTTCTTTTTTTTTAAATATAAAATTCTAGGAGACATCCTCCAAAACAGCATAAAAACTTAAGTTTTAAATGAAATGTCGATTGGTATCGATGATTGCTTCGCTAAATCACACAAACGGACATCAATAAACAAATTTCTTGTCATGTAAGGGCCATGAAATGCTAAAATCTGTCGAAATCTAGAATTCAAATTATTTCACGATCACAATTTTTCAAAATTTGGTATAGCAGACAGTAAAAGTACGTTCTACACAAAGTTTGAACTTAAAACTAATACGCTCATTTATGCTCAAAGTTAAGTTTTTAATAAATACTATTGTCTACTACAACGAATCTTTCTTTACACCGAACATTCCCCACACCGAGTTTTCCGTACACCGAATTTTCCTACACCGAGTTTTCTTACACCGAATTTTCCTACACCGAAATTTCCTACACCGAATTTTCCTGCTCCCTTTAATCTTTCCCTTTTTCCTTCCTTTTGTTTCTTTTTTTAAAGCAAAACTGCAAGTAACGTTTTAGAGGTTATTAATATATATATATTTTCAGCTTCTCACACAAACATGCAGCGCAGCAATAATTTCTTTTGTAATCACTCACGTCGTCGGTCGACACGTGAGCGTGGCGCTCACAAATTACGCATAGTCACATTTATAAAGCCAGTACTACTCGAACAGAAGAGAATGAAAAGACTACACTTGGCTCTCACACATAAGACACAGCTAGACAGCGTCTCAGGTCTGTGACCCCACTAGGGCAACTTTGAAACGAAAATATAAAATAGGGTGAGCGCTGCGCTCACCTGTCGACCGTTCCCGGGTTAAACAAAATAAAGCATCACAATAATAATAATAATAATAATAATAATAATAATAATAATAATAATAATAATAATAATAATAATAATAATAATAATAATAATAATATTGTATATTCCCATTTCTCTTTCAAAGCAGTTTTTCGCGCAAAAACTTCAGTAAAGAGACTTTTTATAAAATGTTTAACTTTACAAGAAAAATCAATAGGAGATCCGCAGCTACACGAAGAACTAATTGTTATATGAATAATTTGCGGTCACTAGCACCCATATGCAGTAATATTTTTCAAGAGGTGGCCCAAGGTATTGCTCCCGGAACTACGAAATTTCCCCCAGGGCATAGTTCATATCGAGCTCAATGGGGATTCCCAGTATTTTGCAGTAATACTTTTCACATCCAATGTATTGAAATCCATCAGTAACAAATCTGAAATCATTACTGCCCATATGAGATATCGCCAAAGGATCGACTTTAATCCCCAAAGTAATGACATATACGAAATGTTTCTAAAGAACAAGTAATAACTCCGTGAACATATAGTACTCACAAGAGAACATTCCGATTTGGTAAATTAAATTGTTGAAACTGATTACTAGCACTGGATTCAGCACCAAAATAAACAGAGAAAAAGAGAGTGTTTAGTGGCAGACCGTATACTGGGTGGGAGATAAGTGAGGGCAAAGTGCGAAGATAGAACGTAGAAAATGTCTAGAAATGCCACGTTAATTTTGAAACGAGTACAGAGATTGAAACGAGTTCATGCAGACATGCTTAATTTTACACACCTCCTTTTTTGTTAAGGTTACTGATCAGAACGAAATAATTATTCTACCATCCAGTAAAATGTTTTCTTTGTTTTGAACCTTCTTTTATGATCAATATTCCAGGTAACTTATGTCAGTTGTCTTTTTTCGTTCCTATTTTCTTTCGTTTTTTTTTTTTCATCGCTCACTTGTCGCAATCTCCCATGTTTGAAGTGAGCGAGTGGATTTAAAGCAGATAAAATTTCTCCTTTCATTGTTTCCGCTTGTCTTTCCTTTGTTTGGCACATATAAATAAACTTCACAAAACATGCTACTATTTCTTATCATTCACGGCATCAGCCATCCAAAATTTTACACACAGTTATATTTGTCACCGCCTATGTGAACAGTTCCAGTGGTGATTTCTTGATTATTCTCAGGACCTGTGTGAATAGTTCCCTAATAATGTTGGTAAATTGGTATAAAGTTCATCATCAAAAAATCATGAACATTTTCTAAACTATGTTACAAATGGTTGTTGAGCCTGTAATTCTATCAACTTCTTTTAGAGAATCGTCCAATTTAGAGGAGTTCGGATTAGGGATGGTATAGAGACGAGACCGCAGTGTAGGGCTTGTCTCGTTTGACAAATAATGGCCTCGATCCTGATCTCGTCTCGATAAACGCTTGTCTCGATTTAGAATGGCAAGTCTCGATTTCGTCTCGGAATAAGTAGTGTGAAATAAAAAATGTGAAAGTAGTATCATCTTACAGACTGTCGTTTCATCTTTCTTATTTTTAGCCTTCATTCTTGAATTAGAATTATTGAATGGCGTGTCCATTCGTACTTAAGTTCCAATGCTCGTGCTTCATATGTGTGTTTGCGGATTCAATCATTAGTACCTATATCAAGCCTTGGTTAAAACTCGAATAGTGATCCACATTTGACTTTAAACAACATATATCTTGTCTCATATAACCTCAATATTTGTTATATAGTGAAACTCTAATCAATCAACTTCAATACTATAGCTTATTTTCTTCCTGCTGAATCAGGGTTATTTAACATTTCTACCAGATAATGCCGTCGATAGTAGCAAGAATGTATTTAAACGATAGGATATTTAAATTTTACAATTTTGTATTTATTATCCATTAATTCTTCTTTGACTGCCATGTTAAACAAAGAAAATCACGTTCATTATCTTAACAAATAGATATTTTACTAATACAATATTTGTTTCAAATGGATGAAATCCTTAATTACCTTTCACAACACCAACTTTAATTGACACTTTATAACACGAGCTTATTGCAACCTTAGGATGCGCATATTCTCCATAATATTATAGTTACACATTAAGCTGTAGGTCCGCATCTCATATAGCCTTGGTGCAGAACGGGACACTAAACTCAAATCCAACAATCATCTTGTATTATCTATGGTCTCGGGTTGTGTCACCAAACACGAGATTCAAACTCAGATATCTCTCCTAGTTCAGATTTCACTTTCTGTTTCTTATACAAGCTCATAAGACTGTGATATATTATATAGGTATACAACCTTTTTTTTTCACCTAACAGTATGAATAGTTCCAAATTATCGTACACTTCCGTGTTTGTAGTCGAGCAAATCGAAACTGCTAGAATGTTTTATATATATAATAACGAGAAAAAAACATAATTATGCAAAATGGAAAAAGAAAAATAATAAATCTCCGAATAGTACCTACCATCACTGAATTAAACTTTAAGAAAACACTGGCGTAACAGCCTTTATGGGACCATGGCTTGAAAGCTGTTTTACGGCACTCATACCTTTGGAGTGATGTGTGGTCAGCACATCGCCCCCCCTCGCCGTTAATGCTGGATTACTAGACGGGAGTTCACCGGGATTCAAGTTTCGCCTATTCAAGATTCGCCTAATACCTCCTAGCTATGCAAACGTCAATCAAAGCGATGACACAGTTAATTTTCTTACTAGGCGAAAGTTGATTTTTTAAAGCACTTCGTTTAGCTCACATACGTTGGTAGTCCTGCACCTTATTAATAGTTATCATTTTTTCTTGAAAGTATTTTCACGTTCTTATTAAATAGTCCAGTATGTAGCGGAAAATTTTGACAAACCCAGCGCAAATTGGTAGCCTAACGAAACTTGCAGGATAGTTTCCTTTTATCAAGTATAGTAATATCCTGAAAGTTCCCGAACATTCCTCTTGAGCTGCATCCAATGTTGCTGCCATATTCAATTTGGCCGACACTGTGTATAGAAAAATAATGTTTTCCTTGATTTCTTAGCTTAGGTTCAATTATACGGTCTTGGTACTTGTAACAAAATATTTTTGTGAATAAAATTACGTTTCTTTCGTATATTCATCTCTGTAGGTCAGGTAGATATAAATCTAGAAATGAAGGAGTAGGCTTGTATCGCTTAATGTTGTGCCTGTGTTTCTGTCAAGCGTATTTTTCTGATTTCTTTGCTTGTTTATACAAATAATATTTATATAAGTAAAAAAAATAGAGAAAGAAAATATGTGAACATGCTAGAATTACACTTGACATATACAAAATATGATGCATTTGAGAACAATAGGGCATTATACGGAAGTTTCTGTAATCATATTTAGCAAAATAATCTGTAGAGAAAACGTTATTTAAGCAAAATTCAGTTTTTTATAAGCGATAGAAATAATTTATGGTACATAAAAGACCAAAAAAAAAGTCCATCCCTGGCACGGTACACTGTTGGGACATAAACGATACGGTTGGGCGTAAATAAGGGCCCCGCAGGTCCCGCATTGCAAGGGGGGGGCGAAGCCATCACGGGGCCACAAATCGTAATGTAGGACGTAGAGAAGGGACCCCATTCCACGTTGTCTGCTGGGTGGCCCCCAAGCCCTTAGTTACGCCACTGCATGTCTGAGTGAAACAATCTCGAACATAAACAATAGGCCCAAGTACATGAGAGTTCTACATTTGCAATACACGAGCTTTAAAAAAAAGATGGTGCTGCTATTTCCAAACAACGAACTAGGTAGCGTTCTCCATTTTCTCTTCTGATCCTCAATACTTGAATATGTTGCTCCCCCATATCAATTACTTGAATATGTTGCTCCAGCAAAGTTAGCTCCTCATGGTACACTTTCTATACGTGCCGTCTGCTCACATTTGCTCTTAAGAGTAAAACTGAGGAGTAAGTGACTGGTGTGAAATAAGTCTTCTGTATGTGAAATATCGACAGAAAGCCAGTGCGTCATCCCATGGGATGCATAAAAGTATAATTGGAAACGTTATCCCACTTTTACTAGTTCTTCAGAATTCCTGGTAGAATTATTGAATATACTCATAACCTGTTATAATTAACTGTCCTATCTCTTGAGTAGTTTCAGAGGTTTTCTTCCCTTTTTGGAACAGAGACAAAGCCATGTTACATCCTGAAAATTCATGTAAAAATATCATCACATAATCCATGTTTCCTCCTGTATTTTCACGTATTTAAACATTTTGACTGATTGATCAAATCTGCTTTCTTTATGAAAAATCAGAAAAATACGCTTGAGAAAAAAAAAAAAAAAAACAGATACAAGATTAAACGACACAACCCTTTCCTTCATTTGTAACTTTATATATACCTAACCTACAGAGATTGTATCAAGCGAGAAGAAATTTGTTTACAAAATATTTTGTTATAAGTTTCAAAATCGTATAATTGAACGAAAGGTAAGAAATCAAGGAAACATGGATATTCTATAGACTGCGGCGATCACATGAGATATGACAGCCATATTGGGTGAAGCTTAAGTGAATATCTGATCACTTTTAGGATATGTCTATACTTGATGGGAAGAATCTGTCCCATAAGTTTTATTGTTACTATTTTTTTTTCGGTTCAGACCCCTGCATACTGCACTAAAACAGTTTGCTCTCAATTAAAAATTTACACTTTTAATGGTGATGCTCGATGTCAAGCGTATGCTATCTATACCGTAATTGTGCTTATACTGATCTTTGGTGCTTTGTTTAATTTTATTTCATGTATTATGCAAACTCTCGTCGAATTTGTGACTTCATTTTATATTTTCTGTAATGCATTTTGTAACTTCATGTAATATTTTCATATCTTGGTGTCAAACATATAATATCTAGTCATATAGTGTAATTGCGCTTATACTGTTTTGATGTGTACTTTTTATTTTTATGTTTTTAAATTTAGAAATTACAAATTTCTTAAATTGTGTCATTTCTTGTCAGTACTACCAACATAATTTCACATTAGGCAATCTTGAATTCAAGATTCGCTTACACTTTCTCTTGAGTTAACATCTGCAAATTTCATTGCCTGAGGTTATTAGACGAATCTTGAATGGCCGAATGTTGAAGTCACCGAGTTCAATACTTTCATTCAAGTAGTTCCCCAATTGTCCTCACGACGCTGGGTGTATACCGAAATGTCGATACCATGTAATGAGTACGCATGGTCACTCGGGCCAGATCCGGTACAATTTAACTTCGCTGATCTCACTAGGACATTGCCGACTAAATTAAATATTAACAACTTTGCTTTCCAGTTAACATTATTTAGCTTTACTTTACATTGGTATCTACGTAAAATAGAATTTTTTTTTTTTTTATTCCACGCACGCAAGCGCTTGTAATAAACAACAAAAAATTTTAAATGTATCTTTCTGTGGATAATTCCTTAATTGTGTAACTAGAGGCGGATCCAAGTTGAATATTGGGGGGAGGGCAGTCGTTCGAGCTCAAAACAAGGTCATAATAGATTGCAAAAAAGAAAGAAGAAAGAAAAAAACGAAAAGTCAAACAATTTTAGAAAAGGGAATGGATTCTTCTGTAGAATTAATAAGAACAAAAACACCAGCGGTACAAAAAGTGCTGCCAAGTTCGTCAGTCTCAAAAAGTGTTGAGATGAGGATGGATGAGCCAAGTTCCTTACCACTGCATCTGAAACGAACACTGGAACTTGGCGCGAGATGTCTAACATATTCGAATACATTAAGATGTCTGTTCCTAGTTTCACAGCCGGGACATTTCAGCCATAAGGCTAATGGTGACCCCCAAATCCACCACACTCACAAACACCATCCGTAAGGCTCGTTAACATCATTTACCTTGACACTTCGTGAAGGAATATAAGTTTTCCTTGTCTGAGTTTCGAACCACCAATCTTACTGCAGTATACTGTATATGTGCCTTAGCGCCTTAGCGAAGTTGATATTCTTAAGGTTGGTGGTGATCCCAAACCCACCACGCCCACCACCACTATCCCTAAGGTTCCTTAGCATCATTTTCCTTGACACCTCGCGCCAAGTTCCAGTGTTCGTTTCGGATGCAGGGCCAAGGAACTTGGTTCATCCATCCTCATCTCAACACTTTTTGAGGCTGACGAACTTGGCTGCACTTTTTGTACCTCTGGTGTTTTTGTTCATATTTCACTTCTTTTTGTAATTCACCATGTCAATATCGTTTATCTTAATTGTGGTATATTATTGGATTTAAATTTAAAATTGTACATTTTTAAAGGAGTCATAATGTGTCACATGCAACATTAGTTCCCAAGGGCTCTCCCACCGGAAATCGAACCCAGGACGCCGTACAAGAAAGGCGCACATGCTAGACTAGAACAGCGGAGAGAATTTATTCTATTAAATATCTGTCAGAGAGTTATGTCCAAACGTGATTCTAATTCATTTACCAGAACTACAAAATCACGATCGCTAACATCTCATTTTTCATTACCTAAATACGAAGAGTATCAACAGGGCCCAAAACCCTTAATGCTGAATCCTCGCTGCTACATTACTAGACATGGCTGGTGTTTCAATATATTTAATTGTTCTCTGCCATTCCACATTGCGAAATTACGGAGTTCATTACATGACGCGCATGTTGCGCAGTTTCATACTGCTTCGGGTTTTCCTTCCAATGATATACACCTTTCAAATAGCTTGTAATCTTAATAATATTTGCCACCAACATATCCAACTGTATATAAAACTACATGAACTGACATAAATTAAAGAGGTGCTTCCGGTTGACGTGGAAAGTTGAAATGATGAAGGGGGATGAAGAATTTCCCCATGTTATTTAAATGGGTCTTTTTTGGACCTATAATCTCATGTTTTAGGAACTTGGAATTGGAATAAGAACTTGAAATTCAGTACGCTTCTACGTTTTCGTTAGTATTACCTAAGTAATCAGTAAAGATAAACAATTCCAACTTTAGAGTGGTTTTAAGAGGAACTGAAAAACCATTTCCATGTTATTTATATTGAACGTCTTCTACACCCCAAAATGTTTATTCACTTCCGGCAGGATTAGAATGATGAAATTTGGCACGATTGTAGCCTCCCGCGACTAACCTACAGGAAAATTGCTAAAAGTGATTTTTTTTTTTTTTTTTTTTTTAAGGAATCTAAAGGGAGATGAAGGAAACCCCATGTTATTTAAATAGGCGTTTTCCTGGGATACAAAATCTTACGTTTTAGATAGTTGAAATAGGAAAAGAAATTTGAAATTCAGTAGAATTGTGAGCTTAAGAGGTGTGAGGAAGTAGGCCGAGCAAAGGCGGACGCGTGGGGGCAACCCTCAGGTGGGCAAATTCAGGAAATATGAAGAGCAAAGGCACGAAATTCGCTGTTGATGAAAAGGCTGATACGTAAGAGATTCGCACACTGTTCACAGATAGAGACACGAAGCATCAAGAACATTTTTACATAATGACTGTGGTAACCATAATACAACTCGTGATACCAATATATTTACGAAATCCGTTACATCTTGTTGCTAGTCTCACATAAACTCGAACAATTAAATTTCTCATTTCTTCGGAAACTTCATTAATTATAAATATCCTCACTTCTACAATCTCTTACTTATCAATTAATTTCAATATCTATTTAATACAAATGACTGCAATAAAGGGAAAATCTTCACCGAAAAAAGAAAAACAATATTGGCTCCCTTGTCTGGGTTTCCAACCACGAAATTTACGGCAGTATGTACGTGTCTTAGCCCACGTTTTTAAAAGTTAACTGATGCACAGAATATGCCTCATTAACTTGCTTAACTACTTATTACTAGCTTTCACTTTTTTACTCGCACACTGAGAAAAAATGTACGTAGGTACATAGGTTACATAGGTAGGTATGTGGCGTACGTAGGTTACATATGTAAATCCTGCAGTTTTTGGACTTAACGTACACTAAACGTATAACTGAAAAAGTATATTTTAAACATACTTTCCGTATAAGTGTTCCGAATAAACGTACTTTCCGCACAAAGGAAAGAACTATGTAGACAGTCAGGATCTCACATACAGATGGCCGTTTGTAACTTATAGTTGACGTACGTAATGTATGGAAGGCTGTTAGATGTCAGACATCCTGTAATGCCACTGAGTAACATCTACGCGGGAAAGAGGCCAGTACGTATGTAGCATATGGATAACGTATGTTAAGTATTGATTTCTATAGTAAACATAAGGATACCGTATACTTGTACAATATACCGATGTCCGGATAACGGATTTTTCTTGGTGACCTTAGCTCGTTTTTCTATTAATCTAGAACGACAGGGACACGAACACAGAAACATCGAGGAGAGTTAAAATTCCAAAGGCTCTTCTACCGGGAATCGAACTCGGGACCCCATACTCCAAAGGCGCACGTGATAGACAGCGAGGAGGGCACCAACTCGACTACTCGGACGATTGACAACATTATCACAATGCACGTGATGTGTTTAATAACGGAATCGTTCCCGATTTCTGATTTAAGGACAGTTTTTTTTTTCAATGAAAAATTTTCCATAGCAAATTCCTCAAATTTCATTCTCAAGCCGTTACAGGGTACCTTCATAGAGTTTCGCATCTTTTTCTCATTAAGAAGTACCTAATGGACAGTTTTTGGCCCATAAAAATTTCCATAGTACATTACTTAAATTTGGAACCTTTTACTTAGATAAGTCATTATATAAGGTAGGTAGGCCTACCATTGTGCTGAGTTTCAAATCTCTATCTCATTTGGAAGCACCTAATCAATGATGAGTGAGTAAATGAACCGATCTCTGTTTGAGTAAGGACAGTTTTTCTCCTATAGAAAATTCCATAGCACATTCCTTAAATTTCGGACATTTTTCATATTCAAGCTATTACTGTATAAGCTACCTTTGTGTAGACATTCACATCTTCATCTCATTGGAAAGTATCTAATGGCTACGGACAATTTTTCGGCTATAAGAAATTTCCCATAGCACATTCCTCACATTTCGGACTTTTTCCATACTCAGGTCATTATAAGATACCTTTATGCAGAGTTTCACATCTTATCTCATTGAGAAGTACCAAATGAAAGTGATGAGTGAGTGAGTGAACCCATTTCTGCTTGGCTAAGGACAGTTTTCACCCATAAAAAATTCCCATAGCACATTCCTTAAATTTTGTACATTTCCCATACTCAAGTCATTATAAGGTTTATTTATGCGGACATTCATGCCCCTATCTCATTGGAAAGTGCCTAATCAATGGTATGAGTGAGTGAACAGATTTCTGCTTGGCTAAGGACAGTTTTCACCCATAAAAATTTTCCTTTAGCGCATTACTTAAATTTCAGACCTTTTGCATACTCAAGTCATTATAAGGTACCAATATACACTTTTACGTCAATATTTCATAAACAAGTACTTAACCAATTTGACGAGTGAGTGAATGAACCGATTTCACCCATAAAAAATTCCCATAACAAATTCCTCACATTTCGGACTTATCACACTCAAGTCATTATAAGGTACCTTTATGCAGAGTTTTACATCTCTATCGCATTGGAAACTAGCAACTCAATGTGATGAGTGAATGAATGAACCGATTTCTACTTTGCTAAGGACAGTTTTCATGCATGAAAAATTTCCCATAGCACACTCCTCACATTACGGATCTTTTTCACACTCTAGTCATTATAAAGTACCTTTAAGAAGATCTTCACATCTCTATCTCATTGAGAAGCACGTAGTCAATTTGATGAATGAGAGGACGAACCTATATATGTTTGGCTAAGGACAGTCTCTAGCCCATAAAAAAATCCCATAACACATTCCTCACATTTCCAACTTTTTCTGTACTCGAGTCATTATAGGGTGCTTCTATGCAAAGTTTCACGTTTCTATCTCATTGGGAAGTACCTTATCAATTTGATGAGTGAATGAGTGAAACGATTTCTTGCTTAGCTAAGGACAGTTTTTTGCCCATGTAAAATTTCCCATAGCACATTCATCAGATTTCGGACTTTTTCTATACTCAGGTCATTATAAGGTACCTTTGTGCTAAGTTTCATGTCTCTGTCTCATTGGGAAGTACCTAATCAATTTGGTGAGTGAGTCAGTGAGTCAGTGAGCCTGAAAACTGCATATTTTAGGGGTCCAGTGCTCGAATATGGTTGAAGGTAGGAATGTGAGATTTGGTATATGATCACATCTCTCGGATATCTCCTTAAATTCTAAATTTCATGTTTCTTCCCGTTACTAGAATCGGTTTTACAGAGCCTCGAAATCGGCGATTTTACCCAAATCTCTAGTTGTGTATAATATGCTTACGGCAGTGCAGGCCAGTTTTCATTTTCTTCGCGTAACTTGGCTGCCATGCACTGCCATGCATGTTGACTTGTTTAAACGTTGATACGGATGGATTACAAATAATAATAATAATAATAATAATAATAATAATAATAATAATAATAATAATAATAATAATAATAATAATAATAATAATAAACAGTAGTAGCAGTAGAATAAGAATAATAATAAGAATACGAATTCTTCTTGAATCATGAACTTTAATTTCTATTCATACGCTAGTTATATTACTTCCTTCTTTGTATTTTCAATTGCACTTGCATGTAAAATGCCAGAACCATTACGTTTATTGACTTTCTGTACTGTCAAAGTCCTAAGGAATATTGGCAAACACTTGCGGACAAATGGGTTTATAGCTTACTGTTTACCACCTACATTTTCGAAAGTGGGCATTTTCTGAGCAAGAATTCCAATGCAAGTAATTTATTGAGATGTATTGATTCATTTAACTTCTGCAATTGAAGACTTACTTATTTTAGGTTTTATTCTATAATTATAATACAGTGTTTTAAAAAAAAATCAAGAGCTACAACTTTGTAATGGGTTTTATTTTTTTTTAAATCCTATTCTTGGGGTTGCGATCGCCCCCGATCGCTATCCTGGATCCGCCCCTGTGTTTGTTTTACAAAATTAGATTTCGAGATTTTTAGGGAACATGCTCTTTGAGTACTAAAAATGACTTAAAAGGAATAAAGTATAATATTTGGAATATATATTTGTGATGAGTGGAGAGCTAACTTCAGGAAGTTACAATTAATAGGGATCAGGTCCCTGTATTTCACCCCCTACAGTCCCCGCTCTGTTCTAGTGGTTAACGAGCGTGATGTAAGAGGCTCCGAGTTCGATTCTTGATCAGCTTTAAAATTTGAACTTATTAACGTAGATCTGATTTGATCTTGAGGTATGGATTCACTTGTACGGAAACCTCGGTGGCTCAGGGATAGAGCACCTATCTGCTTCGGTCCTGGTTCTTGCCAAGGATGAAAACTATGTGCACGGGTTTTCTCGAAGACCTTCCATTACCTCCTGCTTTTTATATCGCCAAGATTTTACCATCACTTGTTTGTTTCATTCGCTACCATCTCCTTCAGCCTTGGAGCATAATTGTGTGGCACTAAACTCAGAGATTTCATTTTCAAGCAGTGATTATTTCAGAGAGTGACAGGGAGCCCCTTGGAGCAATTGAATTCCTCCTGGGCATGTTAAATGTGGATTTCCCACCATTTCAACAATATTACTTTTCACACCTAATCTAAAACCATTACTGTTTTCAAGCAACGTATAGCTTCGGTACTAGAAAGAGGTCATAAATAAACTTCTCATTTATTCATTGGTAAATCCTTTAGTAAAGATGATGCTGAAATTATAACAAAGCAAAGTTTTTATAAAATGCATTAAAAAGAAGAAACTATTTTTGAGAAGATAAAATGAAGAAATTAAAAACATTGAGTGCGGTTTTCTCGAATATCAGGGAAGTAGTTTAGTTTATAAAAACATTTAATCTCGCAAATGCTTTTAGTGTTAATTTCATTTCTTCAATTTACCACCACAAAGACTATTTTCTCCCAAAATTATTGTTTTCAAAATTTCTTGATGTTATTAACTATATTATTTGAATATCACTCATTCTAGCTTTGGAACTTCTTGTATAAATTAAAAGACAAAGTCTAACCAAAGCAATTTGCCGAAACTGTAATGCTATTATTTATTAGTTAATGTATGCTTTGGTCAGAATTTGTCTTTTAATTTAAACTATATTATTATTATTATTATTATTATTATTATTATTATTATTATTATTATTAGTAGTAGTAGTAGTAGTAGTAGTAGTAGTAGTAGTAGTATCTCCATAGCTAAGAGATTAGCGTACGCGTCTGTGGCGTGGGGTACCTGGGTTCGATTCCCAGTAGGAGCTCATGTGTTTCGGATTCCACGTTAATCAGTACGTCCACTTTTCATACAGCTTAGCTGCTGAAACGGACGTTAAACTCAAAATCAACTCAATTCATTAATAATAATAATAATAATAATAATAATAATAATAATAATAATAATAATAATAATAATAATAATAATAATAATAATAATAATAAACGACACAATGTAAGGAGTGAAAGGCAAGAAACCATATAAAAACTGCATGCGATCATATGAAGTCGGAACCTCTCCTTTCAGTGTAATTACCAGTGAGACACTAAACCATAAATAAAACAGTAATATAACGGTCTTATTGATGGTGTTCCTGAAAATATGGGATATATTGTAGAGTAGTGTTACACTGGATTATTTAATTATCATTGAGTAACATGTATTTCTTATTCTATATACATGTATTGTAGTTATTTATTATAATATTTCAAATGATGTGTGTCTTTTAGTCCAGGGCTTCTACATATTTTCTCAGCTTTAAATATGTTTGTGTAGAGCACAGCCTATACAATTGTTATTGAAATCTGTAACCAGTCTTTCTTGTTCGCTTTACTGCTTTATAACCAGCGGAAGAAAACAGCTAATGTTATAAAGGAACTTCAGGTGTCAATCAACTATTGAGCTGCTGCGTGACGCACGTGGGGAGGGCTCCTCCTCTACATATTTCCCCCTTCTCAATGCTGTTCGCTATGAGCGAACGGTGGTGTGACTTTCTCCGAAGCAATTGTTATGGCAATGATGTTCTATCTGAAATGTTGGTAGACACTGTTTTTGTCAATTTTCCATCCTAATTTCTGTGAACTGCTTAAACAGAATAGTTTATGAAATGAGAAATGCTTGAGAGGAGACGTTTTAAAGAGTACGCTCACAGTTGCCGACATTTTCTTACACATTCTGTTGAGAGTTGGATACCTGGAAATAACCAAAAATCGTCCCGAAAAAACCCCTTGACCATAAAAAATATCGTCATATCGATCAACGTTATTTCTATCTAATTACTGACACGTCTCGGGAAAACGTTTCTTATGCTACTTAGATTGAATTATGTCAGATTCATTGCAATAAGATGTAAAATATTGTTGTTATTTTTAAAAAATCCAAATTATTGGAAACATTTCGTCCCGTTTAAACCCCTCAAAATTATAGATATGTATAAATATGTTATTTATTAAAATCAATTAACGAAACTTTCTATAACAATGTTTCTCACAGTTCTTTACCACTCTCAACAAAATTTATTCGAAAATATAAACTTTTTTGTCCTTCGACTTTTTCGCCTCACAGAAAGATGCCTTGGTGATATGTAATGAACAAAATACATTTTGTTTCTTAAAAAACAACAAAATATTTATTTGTGAATGGATAATAGGGTCGATAAAGCTTTTTATACTTATTTCTTTGTAAAACGGTGACATCAAAAGTCATTTTTGCAAAAATAGTGATAATTTAGGAAATATATCATGACATTCCGAAAACTAAATTAGAACAGAACGTGTTGATGGCAATAGCATGTTCATAGTTTTATTGCTTCACGCATTTCTTCAGATCAAGATTTAGTCAATATAGTATAGAGAGGAGCAAATAAATCAAAGTTAGAAAATATAGAATGTATCTATTGTTTCGTCCTTTTTAGACCCCTAGCAGCTAAAGATAGATAGATAGATAGATAGATAGATAGATAGATAGAAATATAAATATTGAAATAGCTAGCTAGCTAGCTAGCTAGCTAGCTAGATAGATAGATAGAGATAGAGAAATATATATATATATATATAGAGAGAGAGAGAGAGAGAGAGATTTTCGAACAGAGGGTGGTTTTATTCTCACGAAGTTATGATCGGGAGAAGTGAATAAAAATTTTCTCACATGATGGTCTCTGCAATAGGTACATTTCTGAGGAAGTATTATAGAGATTCACATGTGATACATAAGGGAAACTTCCAGTTTTTACGAACACCGCCCCCTCTGATACATACCTTTTATTAGATATTCGTACTTCCTCGTTCTCATTGTTTCAATTCTCTAATAAGTGTCTCTGGAACTTATTACTCGTTTTAACTTAACATATTAAACAAGTAATACGCTCTCATTTACCACCTCTCATGTGCTCTATGCATTAAAGAGTTCATGAGTGGACTTCAAATGACGTCTTTCGGATTTGTAATCTGCAGCCTTAACCACTACATTAGGATCGATGCTTGGTATACTTTTAGTTATTGGTATATTTGTAGAATTTGTATTTCATGTTTCCACTTCGACAATTTCTACTTTTCTCTCCGTTTAGCAGCTGTCTCCTAGTATCTCTTTCACTGTCGTCCTGTATTTACACCACACAATCTTCGTATTCATTGCTGGTGTCCGTCTTCAATGTTTATTCTGATTAAGATTTTCTTCTTGCCCCTTCTTAATTTAATTCTCATATTCTCCCTGGCTGAAGCATAGAAATACCAGACTCAAAAATGACATTTACATTTACTTTTCTGACAGAGAGTACATAAAATTGTGTGTCATTGTAAAACAAGGATTTCGTAAGAATATCTAATCTCCCTAAAAAAGAAAACAAGGAAGTAATCGTTATCTCTGTCTCCTACTGTGTCTCTCGCTCTTTCACTTTAATTACGCGTTTTTTTATTAAAAAAAGATACCCCTTTCCTTCCTTATCAAGTTGTGCTCAAAGTGAAATCTAGCTTGTTACATAGTATATAAACAACGGTTCGGAACACCGGGCGTGTTCCTTCTCCCGTCCCGCCACTGACAATAATTTTAACGTTGTCTAGTACTTGGATGTATGTTCCTTTTAATTTGGCTGGCCCTTCTTTTCTGCTTCTATGAATTAAAAAAAAATCTAAAAATATCCTAATCAATATATAATATCCGATATCGGTTATTAACGTAATATATCCTCTTTAATGTTTTATTACAGCAGGTCATTAAATAAAGGAATTGAAACTTACAAGAAGAGGAAGACAGTAGGTGAATCCAACTTGGAAGATCTTGTGTGTTTGTCTGTGAGACACAGTTTCTGTTACTAACTAACGCCTGCTCTTTACCGAGTTTGGCCACCAAATATTGAAATCTCTATTTCGTATAAAATGTGATTCTTTGGTACCAAATTTTATTTACAAACAGTCAGTAATTACCTAGAAATAAGGAATCAAATACAAGCAGAGTCAGTTATACATAAATCTGAGCGTTCTGATTTATGTAGCCAATGTTCACCAGACTTATCACTAGAATGTGTATTTATAATTATGGCTGCTGGAACTGTATGAATAAACATAAGTAACTCATCCGCAGCATATACACCAATAAACTGATTTTTAGGCAGATTTTGTTGCAGTGCCTCATAAAGTTCAATTGTATTTAAATTTTTAAAATTAATTAATATATATTTTTCTCTGGAAATCAATTTCTAATTCTGAGTGGAATTCATCGTAAATAATTGCTGTTACAGGAGATGTCAGTGCTTCTTTAAAATTAACCTTTAAAAGTACACTTCCTTGCCGTTGTGGACTAGTGTGAAAGCACTAGAGTCGGGGGCTAAATCAAACACCGTTTTGATATTCCGCAAGTGAAATATCATTACCTTCATTAGAATAATAAATACCTGAACCTGTAAATAACGTGGAATATGCCTGTATATATAGCCTATTATCAAAATGAGATTGTAGGGAGTAGGATGGTACAGGCGTTCCATCAACATACAATGTAAAAAATGACATACTAAAATGTTGAAAATTGAACGGATTTCTCTGACGCGTACCATTGAAATCAGTATTAGTAACTAATTCAATAATAATCCGTTTATGTACTGTGCCAGAGAACAGATCTGAAAGTGTACTATGTATAATTCCTTGTGGCAGAGTTTCTGTCTTCACCTGCACTTTTGTTATAGGATCTTTTAATCTAAATTTAGGATCTTGTAATACTTTATTTGGTGCAATTATAACTGCTGGTGATACATCAACTTTTTCACAAGCAATGTTGCATCTGTAATTACAAATTTTCCATAAGCATCTGTTTCAAGCATTAGACAAAATGCAGGTTTAGCTGGTTATTAGTTTAATACGCAGTTGTACACCATTCAGTAAAAATTTCTCCTGACTAAATATATCAGCATTTATATAACCTAATAATTCAGATGACTGACTTAAGATAGTGAGAAGAAAACGTTGTTTAGATCCTACATGACCATCGGACATACTGTCCATATGCCCTGCAGTATCTTTAAGCCACATTGATGTTGAAGATGCGTTGATTTAGCATAAGCATTATAATTTAGTAGTTCTTCAATATACGATCGATATGGATATGTATGTGAATAGTAGGAAATACGTTGATTATTCAAATATAATTGCACTTCACTGCACATTGCATTGAGGAAATCATTTACAGGACCAGTTTTCTTATCAGCAGAAGTTAGATTAGAACAATCTGATCTAGTAATTTAACCTCAATATATAACATTGTGTGCGAAAGTCCATATAGTCATCCCCATGACCGGGGACAACAAATTCTATTCGTGCATTATCAGATATTGAAGCCACAGGCTTATATGGAACTATTTTATTATCTATAGTACTAGTTGGAGTGGGTAAACCAACAAATGAATTTAATTCTTATTTCATACATTCACACTGCATTTTTTATTTTTCTCTTTTTCTTCATAGTTTGTAATCACGCCATCTGTCCACAACTTTAGGTTTACGTGGTGGCTCTTCTTCTTTTCTTTCTTGTTTTGGATCAGCAGCAGCAGCAACAGATGTCAGCTTACGAATATATTCTATACGCTGTGGGTTACCTATATACTTTAAGGTATATTGGATTTTGCTAACAGTACAGCAAAGGGTTCCCAAACTGTAGAGGGAATATTTTTCTTGCGACACCTAACAAAATCTGATATTAGATCTTTTATATTAGCTCCAGGGATTAATTTATTATAAATATTAACATTACCGTTGTCATCCCAATGAATGTTGGAATTTTGTTTAAATTTACGTAATAAAGGTCTTGCTTTACGCAGACAATTTTCCGAGAGAGTAGGTAGTTTTCATCGTCCTCCTCCTCCTCCTTAGCACTAACACTAGTTGATATTGTTGCAAAAGTTTTTTGCACAATGTGTAAATATTTTTTGTAACGCCACTATATATCATATCCATTTTTCTTCAACACTCATATTTTTATTATTACAATATTTTTCATCTCATCATCTAAACTAGATATTATTTGTTATTGGTGCAATTTTTCCGGCGAAATTAAAACAAGATTTTGTGCATACTGCATAATTATTTAAATAAACTAGATAGTATACCTACAATAATAGGTGCGAAATATCAGGACACTCGTCATCTCCCACATAAATTTTCGGTTGACTCACACGATATTTTTTCACCTTACAGCATTAAGGATAAAGGGAGATTATATCGATATATATGATACGTTCTCCCCCTTTCACCTTTTTGTAAATTTTTATGGCGTCGACCCTGCCACCATACAGGGCATCCCGCGGATGAATTGAGCATTTCTTAGCCATGCGGTGTTTTTTTACAAATATATTCGCTGTCGGGTGTTCTTTCAGAAACTCGCGCCACTGGCATTCCCACATTTCATGCACTGTATACCCCAGTTATTTAAATCTATTAATTTTGTTTACAGTATTCTTATAACGCATATTAAAAGTAGTGTATGCATCGTTATATATGGTGTTATTACGACCTGTGGGGTAATACGCCTGACACCCGTGGAATACCTAATATAGTAGATCTAATACCAGATTTTGTTAGGTGTTGCAAGGAAAATATTCCCCCTTTAGGTAGGGAACCCTTTGCTGTACTGTTAGCAAAATCCAATATACCTTAAAGTATATAGGTAACCCACAGTGTATAGAATATATTCGTAAGCTGACATCATCTGCTGCTGCTGATGATGATCCAAAACAGGAAGAAGAAGAGGAGGAGTCACCACGTAAACGTAAAGTTGTCAACAGATGGCGTGATTATAAAATATGAAGAAGCTGGCCGATATTTATAATACCCTTCACACCCTGCCTCGTTTCAACTGCTACATTATGGAGAGCTGTGAGAAAATCAATTCCTTTACACAATTTGCAACAGTGGGTAAAAGAACAACCAACTTATACACTACATAAGCCAGTACGTAAAAAGTTTCTTTTTAATCCCTATTTAGTGTTCAATATTGACGATCAGCGGCAAGCTGATTTAAACGATATGCAAAGTCTGCAGAAGTATAATGATGGTTACAGGTATATTTTAACAGTGATTGATGTGTTTAGCCTTTATGCATTGGTTGTGTCTGTACGTACAAAAACTGGTGAAAACATTATAAAAGCATTTAAGCAAATATTTGCATCTACCCGTCGTAGACCCTTACGTCTATAAACAGATAAAGGTACAGAGTTTGTTAATAAAAAATTTCAGTTATACTTAAAAAAGCAAAATATTAAATTGTTCACAATACAAAACTCCGATATTAAGGCAAGTGTAGTGGAACGTTTTAATCGAACTCTTAAAGAACGAATGTGGAAATATTTTACAGCAAAGAAGACTTACCGATACAGGTTTAGCTGGTTATTAGTTTAATACGCAGTTGTACACCATTCAGTAAAAAATTTTCCTGACTAAATATATCAGCATTAATATAAGTTAATAATTCAAATGACTGACTTAAAGTAGTGAGAAGAAAACGTTGTCTAAATCCTACATAACCATCGGACACACTGTCCATATGCCCTGCAGTATCTTTAAAACACATTGATGTTTGAAGATGCGATGATTTAGCATTAGCATTATTATTTAGTAGTTTTTCAATATACGATCGATATGGATATGTACGTGAAGAGTAGGAAATAAGTTGATTATTCAAATATAATTGCGCTTCACTGAACATTGCATTGAGGAAATCATTTACAGGACTAATTTTCTTATCAGCAGAAATTAAATTGGAACCACCTGATTTAGTAATTTTAACTTCATTATATAACATCGTGTGCGGTAAGTCCATATAGTCATACCCAGGACCGGGGACAACAAATTAAATTGGTGCATTATCAGAGATTGAAGCCACAGGCTTATATGAAACTATTTTATTACCTATAATACTAGTTTGATTGGGTAAACCAGCAAATAAATCTAATTCTGATTTCATACACTCACACTGCATTTTTGACTTTTTCTCTATTTCTTACTATTAATATTCACACAAGTTAAAGTTTACAATACCGCATTACGTTTACGAAAATGTAATTTTACACATACACTGCCGTATTGGAAAGGAAGTGGATTACTTGTACTATCTCTTAAATCAATAATAATTTGATCAAATTGTTTACGTTGCACGGGGACATAATGAGAATTGTCAAAAATATGTACATTATTAATACCATACTCTGTAATATTTGTATTTATAATACCTAACAATGGAGCTATAGTATCGCCTACCATTTGTGGTTTTACAATATCACTGTAAATGTACATAAGTGTAGGTAGCGACTTTTGTAAATCAGGTGGATAACGGTCATGATGAACAACTGCAATATCTTCTCGTTGTATATGATCAAAACTTGGTATTCTGGCTAGTTCAGGAGATAGACGTACTTCCATAAGCTTCTCCTGTTCTTTTCTTACTCTACTCACATCAATTCGTTTTACTGATGCTTTAACTCTTAGTTGTAAATTTAATATATCACTTTTATGATTAATTTGAGATAGAATATCATCAACATGATAATAGTGTCCTGGTAAGACTTTAGTTATGTTCCAGCTTTTCGTATTCATGAGACGGTAATAAATATTATTAGTATTTTGAAAACATTCTGAAATGAATTTGTATAATGTACTTCAACAACTGCTGTCTCCTACTCACCTTCTCTAGCTCAAGTGGATGATATAGTTTTGTAGTATAACATGACAAAGTATTTTGTGGAAAATACTCCATAGAACTATTACTTGGTAATGTAAGGTAAGAGCTAGTACTCTGTTCCATATTAATCAAAAATGTCACCCTCCCTCTTCCTTTTCTTCCTGTTATTATTTTTACCACCAGTGTGTGAAAAATGAACTTTTCTTCTCCCGCCTGATCCTTCCAATAGTTGATTCATTTTATTTTGAGCTTTAGTTTTTAAATTATTTTTAGCCTCTTGCCAACGTGATTTTAAAGCTTCGTCAATAGGTCTATTATCACCTAATACATCTCCGGCTACATTAACTCCTGTACATAACAATTTTTTACCAACCGTTTTTGCATCTTGTTTAATTAATGGAAATACACTTCGAAATAAACCACCTAAAAACTTCCAATACCATAGCTTTCTTGATATGGCGCACTCCTATACACGTTATAAACACCTCCTGCTTGATGCATATTGTATTTAAAGTATGGATCATTCATTTTTTCCTCTATACAAAAAATATAACATTAATTTATAATATTCTATTGTGGCTAAATGTTTTTAAATGTGACAGAGGAATCCATTAAAGGAGGGGGTATCCCCGCCAACGAACAAGTACACGTTTACATTTAATTTCTAAAATTTCGTCTATTTCATAAACTTAGGCTGGGGCACTCCTTGTAATTCCTCTTCGTAAAATGTGCCATCAATTACTTCACCATTTAATCCTCCAACACATAAACACTTTATTTTCCCTATGTATCACCTATTTTTTTAAATATTTCTACAGTCCACTTTTCTTTGTACTTTTTTCAAAATGCCGTTTTGCTTTAGTAATGTTTACAGTATCACCTTTTTTATATTTTGCAATGTTAGTATGATGCATCGGTTTTATTAATTTATTCCAAACTTGTTGAAAAGTGTTTTGGTTTACACTGTCGTTTGGTAATTGATGAGCTCTATGTGGTCTAGAATTATATGCCTGAACAACTTTCGATAGCAGATCTATGTATCGGTAAGTCTTCTTTGCTGTAAAATATTTCCACATTCGTTCTTTAAGAGTTCGATTAAAACGTTCCACTACACTTGCCTTAATATCGGAGTTTTGTGTTGTGAACAATTTAATATTTTGCTTTTTTAAGTATAACTGAAATTTTTTATTAACAAACTCTGTACCTTTATCTGTTTATAGACGTAAGGGTCTACGACGGGTAGATGCAAATATTTGCTTAAATGCTTTTAGAATGTTTTCACCAGTTTTTGTACGTACAGACACAACCAATGCATAAAGGCTAAACACATCAATCACTGTTAAAATATACCTGTAACCATCATTATACTTCTGCAGACTTTGCATATCGTTTAAATCAGCTTGCCGCTGATCGTCAATATTGAACACTAAATAGGGATTAAGAAGAAACTTTTTACGTACTGGCTTATGTAGTGTATAAGTTGGTTGTTCTTTTACCCACTGTTGCAAATTGTGTAAAGGAATTGATTTTCTCACAGCTCTCCATAATGTAGCAGTTGAAACGAGGCAGGGTGTGAAGGGTATTATAAATATCGGCCAGCTTCTTCATATTTTATAATCACGCCATCTGTTGACAACTTTACGTTTACGTGGTGACTCCTCCTCTTCATCTTCCTGTTTTGGATCATCATCAGCAGCAGCAGATGATGTCAGCTTACGAATATATTCTATACACTGTGGGTTACCTATATACTTTAAGGTATATTGGATTTTGCTAACAGTACAGCAAAGGGTTCCCAACCTAAAGGGGGAATATTTTTCTTGCAACACCTAACAAAATCTGGTATTAGATCTACTATATTAGCTATTCCACGGGTGTCAGGCGTATTACCTCACAGGTCGTAATAACACCATATATAATGATGCATACACTACTTTTAATATGCGTTATAAGAATACTGTAAACAAAATTAATAGATTTAAATAACTGGGGTATACAGTGCATGAAATGTGGGAATGCCAGTGGCGCGAGTTTCTGAAAGAACACCCGACAGCGAATATATTTGTAAAAAAACACCGCATGGCTAAGAAATGCTCAATTCATCCGCGGGATGCCCTGTATGGTGGCAGGGTCGACGCCATAAAACTTTACAGAAAGGTGAAAGGGGGAGAACGTATCATATATATCGATATAATCTTCCTTTATCCTTAATGCTGTAAGGTGAAAAAATATCGTGTGAGTCAACCGAAAATTTATGTGGGAGATGACGAGTGTCCTGATATTTCGCATCTATTATTGTAGGTATACTATCTAGTTTATTTAAATAATTATGCAGTATGCACAAAATCTTGTTTTAATTTCGCCGGAAAAATTGCACCAATATCAAATAATATCTAGTTTAGATGATGAGATGAAAAATATTGTAATAATAAAAATATGAGTGTTGAAGAAAATGGATATGATATATAGTGGCGTTACAAAAATATTTACACATTGTGCAAAAAAAATTTGCAACAATATCAACTAGTGTTAGTACTAAGGAGGAGGAGGAGGACGATGAAAACTACCTACTCTCTCGGAAAATTGTCTGCGTAAAGCAAGACCTTTATTACGTAAATTTAAACAAAATTCCAACATTCATTGGGATGACAACGGTAATGTTAATATTTATAATAAATTAATCCCTGGAGCTAATATAAAAGATCTAATATCAGATTTTGTTAGGTGTCGCAAGAAAAATATTCCCTCTACAGTTTGGGTACCCTTTGCTGTACTGTTAGCAAAATCCAATATACCTTAAAGTATATAGGTAACCCACAGCGTATAGAATATATTCGTAAGCTGACATCTGTTGCTGCTGCTGCTGATCCAAAACAAGAAAGAAAAGAAGAAGAGCCACCACGTAAACCTAAAGTTGTGGACAGATGGCGTGATTACAAACTATGAAGAAAAAGAGAAAAATAAAAAATGCAGTGTGAATGTATGAAATAAGAATTAAATTCATTTGTTGGTTTACCCACTCCAACTAGTACTATAGATAATAAAATAGTTCCATATAAACCTGTGGCTTCAATATCTGATAATGCACCAATAGAATTTGTTGTCCCCGGTCATGGGGATGACTATATGGACTTTCGCACAAAATGTTATATATTGAGGTTAAATTACTAGATCAGATTGTTCTAATCTAACTTCTGCTGATAAGAAAACTGGTCCTGTAAATGATTTCCTCAATGCAATGTGCAGTGAAGTGCAATTATATTTGAATAATCAACGTATTTCCTACTCTTCACATACATATCCATATCGATCGTATATTGAAGAACTACTAAATTATAGTGCTTATGCTAAATCAACGCATCTTCAACATCAATGTGGCTTAAAGATACTGCAGGGCATATGGACAGTATGTCCGATGGTCATGTAGGATCTAAACAACGTTTTCTTCTCACTACCTTAAGTCAGTCATCTGAAATATTAGGTTATATAAATGCTGATATATTTAGTCAGGAGAAATTTTTACTGAATGGTGTACAACTGCGTATTAAACTAATAACCAGCTAAACCTGCATTTTGTCTAATGCTTGAAACAGATGCTTATGGAAAATTTGTAATTACAGATGCAACATTGCTTGTGAAAAAGTTGATGTATAACCAGCAGTTATAATTGCACCAAATAAAGTATTACAAGATCCTAAATTTAGATTAAAAGATCCTATAACAAAAGTGCAGGTGAAGATAGAAACTCTGCCACAAGGAATTATACATAGTACACTTTCAGATCTGTTCTCCGGCACAGTACATAAACGTATTATTATTGAATTAGTTACTAATACTGATTTCAATGGTACGCGTCAGAGAAATCCGTTCAATTTTCAACATTTTAGTATGTCATTTTTTACATTGTATGTTGATGGAACGCCTGTACCATCCTACTCCCTACAATCTCATTTTGATAATAGGCTATATATACAGGCATATTCCACGTTATTTACAGGTTCAGGTATTTATTATTCTAATGAAGGTAATGATATTTCACTTGCGGAATATCAAAATGGTGTTTGATTTAGCCCCCGACTCTAGTGCTTTCACACTAGTCCACAACGGCAAGGAAGTGTACTTTTAAAGGTTAATTTTAAAGAAGCACTGACATCTCCTGTAACAGCAATTATTTACGATGAATTCCACTCAGAATTAGAAATTGATTTCCAGAGAAAAATATATATTAATTAATTTTAAAAATTTAAATACAATTGAACTTTATGAGGCACTGCAACAAAATCTGCCTAAAAATCAGTTTATTGGTGTATATGCTGCGGATGAGTTACTTATGTTTATTCATACAGTTCCAGCAGCCATAATTATAAATACACATTCTATTGATAAGTCTGGTGAACATTGGGTTGCTGTTTATATATCTAATAAGCGTGTGGCAGAGTTTTTCGATAGCTATGGTATACCTCCCTATATACAACATCATATAAGCTTTTAAAACGAAACTGTCTGTATTATACATGGAATAATAGGCGTATTCAAGGTGTTTTATCTCAATTTTGTGGGCATGATTGTTTTCTATATCTAGCATGTCGTTCGTCTGGTTATTTAGTACGCGATTTCTTAAACAAATTCTCACTCACCACTATTGATGCTAATGATATTATGCTTTATTCACTTATGAGTGTAGGATGACGACGATGGTCAGTGGCGCGAGATTAAGTTCTACGTAAATCATGTATGTGTGGGTGTGAATAATCAGACTTGTTAAATGGTGTTGTTATTTTTCAAACTCTGGTAAAAAGGCTAATATTTAACTCCGCCATTGCGGAACCCAAGAGTGTTGGGTAGCTACTACAGTAAAAGAAAATAATCTCTATTGTGTGAGTGTGTGTGTGTGTGTGTGTGAGTATTCTATGCTGTGTTAAAATAAAAGTTGAAAAGGAGAACGACTCCTATGTAATCTATGCTATGTTAAATAGTGCATACTCTTTACTAAATGTGGAAAAAGCGCCGTGGAAACAGCACCTCAATACGTGGCCCCCGTTTTCGAGTGATTACATTTTAATTATTTGACATTTGGTCCTTATGATCAAATACTTAAAACTAAATCACTCGTAAATGAAGCAACATATTGAGGTGGAGTTTCCACATTTAGTCAGTAGTCGATGACCAATGACTAAATGTGGAAACACCACCTCAATACCTGGCTCCGTTTTCGAGTTACTAGGTTTTAAGTATTTTGGCCTTTGGCTTTCGAACATGTAGTTGTTGGTGAGTGGAAACCCCACCTCAATATGCGGCTTCTTTGACGAGTGTTTGAGTTTTAAGTGTCATACAAAGGGCGTATCCCCACATAAACTATAAGCCCCCAGGTAAAATAAGTGTGGCATGTTCGAAAACCTCTATATCCCGAGTTCGGCATAGGAAGGGCCTAATTTGCGCAGTAGGTCATAAAAGGGGACGAGTGCGTGAGTCCAGTTGCCGTGGCCAAACTTGGGCGGGGCCAAGTGGGCGTATGCAGGGGCGTGGCCAAATGTGGGCTGGGCCAAGTGAGCGGGCCATTGGGCGGGGTTACATGACCGACGCCAGCCAATCAGCGTTAAGTTGCGTGTCATGTTTGCGCATGCGCAGTAGGAAAAAACGTGGTCAGGTGACCGGCGCCAGCCAATCAGCGTGTAGGGGCGTGGCTTGTTTGCGTATGCGCAGTAGCAAAACACCCCAAGGTGTCTCCTCCCTACTTTGGTACATTCAAATTTACTTGTTTTCGCAACCGCATACACATACACAGGTTTTGTTTAACGTTTGTGGTTGATTCCACTATAGAATTTACATGAGACGTATGCCTAGAGATTAGAGATAAAGCTTTAATATCATAAGGTATAATGATACTACTTAGAGATAAGTACAGAGAAAAACACTTAAGGCTTTCGCTAGGATTGGAGCTCAACTTAACATTTTGCAGGACTACTTTTATTGTACTCTACCATTTATTGTAGTTATTTATATAATGTTCAATTTGGTTTCAGTCTGTAGATAGTGATATGAAAATGTAAAACGAAAATGGGTATTATGAACTCATATTATTTATGACGTGAAAACATGTGTGCATTATCACTTGTTTTTCTTTGCTGCTGGGCTTTGAATCTAGTTGATAAGAGGATCTGAAGTTGGAGACAGTCGCCATTCATGTCTTAAATGACGAATACTTTCCTACATTTGTTTACGATCTGGTTGTAGGTACAGAGAAATTAAACACAACATACAAGAAGAGTCGAAATAAAAGATATTATTTTGTCCCTGTGTGAGGTCAGCCAACACATATTGCGATTATTAGTCCCTAGACAAAGGCGATTTGAGCACCGAATTTGGTTTACGTCGTACAGTCAGTTACTTTGAAGCAAAGTAATCATACTCATGTAAGGTTTAATCTTCCTCTGGCAGAGCTCGATCATCTGATATAGTGTCAATTATTCAAATGCTTCTATAGTTAATTGACTTAGATTTAAAAAGATGAGAAGCAAAATTAATTATTAATTTTGCAGTCAATATCAACGTTTCGGAATATTCTCCTATCACTGTGGAACTCATATATATATTACTTTATGAGTCTATCGTTATGATATAATTTTATGTATTACGTGTAACGGTAGTACAATTTTGGTCGCAAAAGTATAAACTCCCGTTCAGAGTTGAAGTCAACAGAAAGAAAATATATTCCTAACCTCCAAAACAAAATATGCATTTGAAAGATACTACCAACTATATGAAATATAACAACATATTTACATTTTGTACATTATCCACATCTCATAGCCTGAGATTATTAGTTAAAAGTTAATCATAGGTCAATTGCAGGAGTGTCTCGAGAGTTATTGATGATTGTTTTTTACTTTTATGTTCACCGTCATATATTTATTCGCCTTTATTTAATATTCTCATGTTATAAACTGCAATTATTATTTTTTGTTAAACTTACTATTTTTAATAATCTTTACTGAGCTAAATGTTAATATTTACAGCTTCGAAATTTGAATTAATATTTATAAAATTCTTGATTTTTTATCTTTTAAAAATATTTAATAAATTTCAAAAAGGGATTTAAAATTGCGGAACTCCCAATTTCTTTTTCACAATGTTGACAAAATATTTTAGTTTTTAACATGTTTTCGGGGTGTTGATATTTGTAAAAATAACTTAGTTTGGAAACTTTGTTTATATTTTTCACGAAAGGAATATTTGTAACTCAGTGAAAAAATGTACATGCCCATAGAGGGAACCATTTTAAACTTTCGTATTTTTTTTCAAAACATAACCATCTGCTAACACCGTAAACAATAATTGTATCATAGTGATGAGATTGTACATGTTAGAATAATTATATTCATCTTCAGTAGATTGCAATGTATTCCATTATGGGTTTTATATCATTATTGTCATGTAGAGTCATCGTTCGGAATAGTTTCCATAATAATGTCTTCATTGCTACTTGTCTACTTAGCAACATAATAGAACTTATAGAATTCAATATAGCTATCTCATTTTACAAGATGTTAGCATGTATTACTTCTAATTTGCAAAGGCGAGAAATCTTATGTTACATTCAAGATACATACTCATGTTATTTGGTGAACAATAGCAACTATCAAAATTTCGGAATAACAGGATCATATACAGTTTACAAATGATTTACTTGAAGATGCCGCAATTACAAATGTAGTACCTGCAATGCCGTTACATGTAAAATTTATAATAATATTTATTTTATCTGTTTGTGTCCATTGATTGCAAAAATAGAGCCCGCTAAAATGGCTTAAATATTGGATGGGAAAATTATATTCTATGAACTGAAACGTGTTATGAATATCCAACAAAATGTTGTGTACCTCTCAGATACTCAGAAAGACACAGTGGCAAGTGCATTGCGGTGTGTGAAACATTTTGTACATGTAAGTTGCAAAGGAAGTGCATTTCATAAAATTTCAATTTAAAAATGTGTAATATATCTGCAAAACCATTTATATAGAGTGGGAAGCTTGTAGTGGTCGTATCTGCAATCACACTTCTATTGATAGACAATTTATGTGACAATATTAACGTTGAATTTCGATGTACAAATACTGGCATAAGTTGAGAAGCTTTCATTTCAAACTAAAATTATACTGCCAAGTATTACTAGAGCAGAAGGTGCCACATACATTGTAAAATAATGCCTACGTTCTTTGTCTAACATGACTTTTTGCTGTTCAGAATATACATAAACAACTAGTTTATTTATAAATAGTTGTTTTGAAACTATTTGAAGAAAACTTAAGATTATGTAAGACAATTATAAACGAATAAGATGCAGTTCATTATTCTGATGTTTTGTAAACTTATTCTGATACATAGATTTTCATCATGATGACATAATTCTTGTACAAAGTGTTACAAGTTCTTGTAGTTCCAATCAGTGCGAATTCTTAAGAAACGATTATCTGAACTATCATGCAAATTTTCAATTTTGTATAGTTTCAAGTAGTGAAGAAAAATTAAATCACGTCTGGCTCTTTAGTCGGGACGTTTAATTCTCATATTCTCTACTGATACATTATTTCTCCTTGTGCGTTGAATAGTGTTGTGCGCTGACATCACTTGTTTGTTTTGAGCGAAGAGTTTACGTACGGGGAACAGCAGATGACAGCAGCTTTTCGAGACATTGTAAGTGAAGGGAAAGAGAAACTGTTCAAAAGCGTTTTAATGTACGTTCGTACTTATTGTTGTAAACGCGTTGGTGTGTGCTTCGTCGACTGGCACAATATATATAGGATGCACAATTTATCTTGATCATCCGTGGTAACGTAGAAGCCAAAAACGGGAGAAAAGTGAAACTTTGCATGAAGTGACTATTAGGAAATGGATATCTATTAAGCAACATCATCAGTGAACAGTGTTGCCATCCCAAATATAAAGGAACATTTTTTTGAAATATTTTTTCACTACCTTAAATTATTATATATTTCAAATCATCATGCCAACTAAAACATAAAATATTCACATTTATTATTCAGTGTCTCAAACTAACGGTTTTATAGAATCACAAACATTAAATGTTTAGAAGCCTCTATCACATATACAACACCTTTGAGATGGGCAGGATAATGCACATCGAAAGTACCTTAGCGTTGGACGCCATGGCCATGGCTTGACTTCATTCGATTAAATAGGGACGAAGTTACCAGCATTTGAAAATTTGATTTTTGAAAGACTTAATTTCGAACAAGTGCTCAGATAAGTATCAAATTTAGTCATTTGTCTGATTTGTGAAGTATGTGTAAATTATTATGGAGTTTACAGTTCTTCAATATCTCAAACCGTACCGGAGATATGATAAATATTGCTGAAGTTTGCAACACTGCTTAGATCATGTAATTGTCAGAAATTGTAATTATAGCTAAATAAAGGCCTTCTAAGAGAATGCAATTCTCAAGCGCTGGTAAGTTCGTTTCTCTTTATTCGAAACAAATTATGCCAAAGTCGTGCTATGCAACGATAAGATATTTTAGTGTTGCATTTTGCTGTCCATTTCCATTGTGCAATATATTTGATAGAAGCTTCTAAATGTTTTGCGTATGTGATACTATAGCATCATTAGTTTGCAACAGTGAATAATAAATGTGTTATTTTATATTTTTATTTGAAATGATCATTTCAAATTTGTAATAAACTGACGTAGTGATATGTCAAAATAATATCTTTATATTGGGATGGCAATACTGTTCATTAAGTGCTGTTGCCTAATAGGTAAGACTATGTCTCCCTCCTTATTGTTTCTTCTTGCAAAGTTTCGCCTTTTCCCTTTTTTTGTTTCTGCATTTTCGTGGATGATCAAGATAAACTCTGCACCCTGTATACGTATACATGTTGTCTCACCTAACTTAGTGACCTGAAATATTTCCGAAAAAAACTAAATATGTGACAAATCTAGTTACGCAAGAATGTACCTATGTAAGGGGCGTAGAAAATACTGTGAACAGCATGTGGCGCCAGTAGTCCAATCATAAGGCCCCGGTGGTCAACTTGAAAACTATAAATGGAAACCCTCTCTTTTTATTGCATGTTTGGATTGTAGAAATAAATAAAAATTATACTTGAATTCATTTTTCGTTATCCTACTAGATGTCGTTGTAATCGCAGAAAATGAATATCATCGTACGTATGTCATCTCTGCAACCTAAAATAATCCTGAAGTTGCAAAGAAATTGACAAATCTACTTTGATTACTTACGCATACGTAATTTCTGCTTGAAGAAGAGCTTTCAACAATATTTTCGCTGGCGTGGAATATTTTCGTATGAACTAGTGTGAAGTTGTTTTACAGTCATATTGATTCTTATTTTATATATAGCAACATTACAAACTAGTAAACATAACATTAACGAGTCTTACCTGCTTCAATAAGAAAAGCAGTTAAAACCAGAGCACCAACAAGGATGGTACCGAACACAAATTCAAATATTATCATAAAAATATACAAATAAGAGCGGGAGAGCACTAAACCCAAATGCATGAGTAACCATGGAAGAAGGAGTATAGGTTTCCTCTGTAATGAAAGTTTAACAAATTATTTCCCGAAACAGTGTATTTTTTCTCAAATTGTTTACCTGTAAAGATTGTTTTTTAGAGGCGGAGAACGTTATGTTGAAATAAAATACTAAAAAAATGTATCCAATATTCCGTAAAATCACTTAATTTGACAAATTATTTTATGTCATTAAAGTTTGAACATGTTTCGGGCATGTACCCACCGCGGCTGGCGCGTACATAGTGCAATCGGGAGGTATTATTTTCACACATTCTTGGCAGCATATAAGGCTGTATTTCAGCAATGTTGGCTTCCAAGTATTCAGTTGTCTCTGGTTTTTCGGCGTAGAGATGCTGCTTTACATATTCTCCCAAAAAATAATCTAGTGATGTCAAATCACACGAACGAGGTGTCCAGTTAACAGTTTCGTAAAACGTTTCTTTCAGTAAAAAAATTGTGGCTCGCGCTATGTGGCATTTGATGCGGATCTGCTGAAACCATATGTCTGCAACATTAATGTCTGTCAATTGAGACACGAAAAAGTTAGTAATTATGTATCTGTACCATTCACCCTTGACGGTAACGTTCTGATCAGCATCATTTTTGGGGACGTATAGAAAAACGATTAACCACACCAATCTGTCCGCCGGATGCGTCTTATCGTTTAGAGTACACATATTGCGAAAACGATCCATAGTTTCTCTAATTAATCGCTCTGAGCATCATAAAATGCATGTAAATGCCTGATGAGTTTCTCGAATTGAAACATGGTTTTCAAAATAAATGTGCACACTTTCCGAACGTTGCTACGTTGTTCTTGTTCATTTGCTAAACCAAACCTACTTCAAAACACCCAAGAACTGTATTATCAGATGTCACAGAAAAGAGTGTTGACAGTTCAAAGTTCTCGGCCTCTAAAAAAAGAAAAAAAACATCCTTTACAAGGAAGAAGAGGAAACAATGAAATCTTACTTATTTAGTCATTTAATAATTGAATTTAAATCTCTCATGTGCGATTACTATTTATTTATTTATTTATTTATTGTATAATACAATGTATAATTTCGATAATTGCAACAAAATTGCTTCTTTCGATGCTTGTACATTTTGGTATCAGTCAAATTCTAGAAAAGGCTTCCCTAAATTAAAGCACCAGTAAGTTTGTCTATTCCTTAAAGTTAGGAGATCATACGCCCATGTAAAAAATTAGGAAAGTGTCAAAATTAACAACTGGTAAAGTAGTATGAGATCGTGGTACGTTACTCCAAAATATTTCAGTGGTATAATTGATTCATTGACAGAATTTTAATCAGGAATTCTGCATCGGGGCTATTTGTTCCCGTGACGATCAATATGACAGTTCAGAAATACTTTCCTTCTTAATTAAAACTTCAAAATGGATTTATTATAATTAATAAAAAATGACTCATAAACCTTAGAAAAATAAAAATAAATGAAAATAGCGACTTTATTATTATAATAGCAAATGGTAAAAACACAGGTATATATATATATATATATATATATAGATAGATAGATAGATAGATAGATAGATAGATCGATCGATCGATATATATATATATATATATATATATATAGAGAGAGAGAGAGAGAGAGAGATAGAAAGAAAGAAAGAATGAGCCAAAATAAGTGTTTCAAGTCGACACCTCGGGAAATATCAAATGACAAAATGTTAAGATTCAATGTACAGTACAGAGGGGCCTAAAAATGGATCAAACTCGAGGTCATAGTTTTGTACCAAGCTGTTTGGTATTTTACGAACCATCAAAAAATTATCACTTGCTCTACACCCCTCCCTTCAAAATAGGGACGGGTGAACCTCGTGTTTAACCAATATTTTAGGCCGTCTGTATTTTAAATTTATCGGAACACTTTTCTTTCATAATCAATAGTTCGCTAGATAATGGCGTGTAACACTCAATTTGAACACTTCTCCTTGTATCTGAAATTGGAACTATTTTCGGAGGTCATTATGAAACAGACTTGCTCGAAATAAAAAAAAAATATAATCTTTTATGCTTTCCACGATCTGTCAAAAAAGGTATCACTGAACCTATATTTCGTTTTGAAATTTTCAAGTATTCCCGGAGTGCCCATATTGGGAGTCCTGGGCACACCGCGACAAAGCCATTTCACGTTCCCTATGACTTTTTCCTTTCTCATTTTTAATTTTACCGTTTCCTACTCAGTCGTTTCTGTTTTATAAGTACTGGATAATTTTATCTGATACAGGACAATTTTTGGGAGCCATCTGAAAAACGGTGCCCAATATCAAAAATTTTTTCCTCCAAAAATTATTCAATTTTCCAAGCTCTTTCGAACGAAGCAGCTATTCGTATCTCCTATGACTTCTATATTCCTGCGAGGCATCGGTGCTGATAGTTATGCGTGCACGTTGCTCTACAGACATAATTCTTTTCTTCAACACAAACAGGACATAATGGAAACAGTAGTATTCTTCTTACATCCATATTGCAGAATTCTGTGATAAAGGTTGTGCCACAGAAGGATCGTCATTTTTATAAGCAATTTACTTCCCTTATTGGTGGCATATTCTTATCCTGTTGATTATAAATTCGTTTGTGCCTTACAAGCTAATTACCAAACTTGTTGGTATATGGATATAAATTAACAACATCTAGATATTTTATTTTCTCTTCTTCGTTTTCATCTACTTCCCAATACAGTTTTACACAATTGCTCCTGTTTGCAAACGAAACTATCTCCGGGATTTAACGGAGTTCGACTCATGTAAAGGTGATTCTTGAGACACGTCGTCATTGCTGGATTCTTCTTCAAGAGATTTTTACATGCACACCTCATATTACATGAACAAGGTACCACAGTTCACGGAGTCATTCAATTTTTTGTTTGGTGCGTTCATAACAAAATTCCATCGTGCCTTCAGGATTGCAGTAAAATCGCTGATTACATCCTGTAGTGAAGCATACCGGACAGCCGTGTACAAACATCCTTCGTGCTCACAGACGTGCTCGTCTGAAATCCTGGGATCTCGGTAGTATCCACCAACTCTGAATAATGCTATAAACACCTCATTATGTCGACTCGTGTGTAAGATTCTTTTTTGTCTTGTGGTCTTTTAATGTAGGCGAGCTATTAAATTGCCGCAATCGATTTTGTATTTCTCCATCGGTAAGCACTTCCCAGTAAAATTCCAATCATATTCGTCTTGAAGAAATTTCGACGGAATGTGAGCTCATTAGAACTTGCAGGGAGGATATTCTCCAAGAAAAGATTCACTTTAGTTTCTGTTTGAAATGTCGTCATAAAGTAAACACACTTTTGACGTACTACATTGACATTTCGAATGCAATCGTTGACAATTCCCTTTCGGAAATGGAACGTGTCGTTACAATGAGTGTTGTACCATTGCAACTCTTTCTTTCTGTCTATCATTCCACTTCCACGATAAAGCTGCAGTTCAGGAAATGGACCAATACACGTATGTTTTTCCATGGTGTGAAAGAAGTGCGGGAGATAGCCTTTTGTTCCTGGTTAATAAAATGCTTTCTACAATTTGCTTAACGTTGTATGTAGAAAATTCAAGGAGTGAATCATTGTCAGGTTATTTAGTTTTAAACTTAAAATGTTTGTTCCATTAACCACGAGTGCAGAGTTCAATTGACATTCTTCTGTTATAGATTTCAGTGTAAAATGTCCATCGTAACCTATCGCGCTTTGAGCAAGACACAAAACTTTATTGCTTTCACAGGATGTTCCGGCAAGTACTGAAGAAAATCATATATTTGAACACTTTCCTTGAAAACGTACTGTCGTTGTTCTCAAGTAATGCAAGACTGCATTATATTGTCAATTTCCGTTCATGCTATCAAACTTGTGCAATTTGGGACCTTAATGAACATGTCATCATGCATTTTCTTGTCCTGCAGTTTCGATATCACAAAATGCAATGTTTTCTTTGCATGTATAAGCGAAGAAACACTTTCTTTCAAACCTTGGCGATCAGTAATCATGAAGCATTGGTGAGAAGCAAGTGCAACCTTCTTAGAATCCACTACTAAATATTTCATTACAGAACTAAGTTCGCTGTTGCGTATAAGCAAAAAATATATCCTGAAATATATGATATAATGCTTTACCAATTTGCAAACAGGTTGTCCTTGATACTATGAAGCATTGTGATACTTGTTGAAACATTCATCTTCATACAAATTACGATTACAGACAATGCATAACATCGAACTTTGACTCTTATCCCATAAAGATCCTTCTAAACACTGAACATGTTGCAGGAAAATTTTTGACATATATGTTATTATGGCTCTATTTTTTGTGGCACATTTGACACAGTATACATTGGCGGCGAAACAAGTATTCAAAGATCGAATAGCATTAAAATTATCCTCTAAACTTTTAAAGTAATGTAAGTGCGACTTTCATCCTTGAAACCCTCGTACATGATATCTTGGCAAGAAAAACTGAGATAAACAGTAATTTTGTACTCTTAAGGATGAGTTCGGAATTGTCGAAATTCATTCACACTAGCACCATGGTCCAAATTGTCTCTTACTGCTGTACATAAAACATCAACTAATGTGTCTACGAGAGATTTAGATTGAAGATGATACTGTCTATATCGTTTAACATCTACATTCTGGTATTTCTTCAGACCAATAGCAATTATAATGGCGTATGCAAGACATTATGAGTCTTTCTTCATTACACATTAGATTCCTTTCTTGCTTTGTAGCAGCTCTTCGTTTACCAGTACTCCCTGTCTTAGATAGAAATAGCCACATGGTATATTAACACAGTGAAAATGGACACTAAATGGTTCATGAAGAAGAAACCAATCGCTGCTCTGAAGTACTCTTTCAACCAAGTCCACATCGATTTTTGGGTGAGGTTTTCGCCATGGTGCAAACTCACTCAGAATAGTTTACGGTTGCTACAAAATCCGAATGAAATAACTACACAAAATTTCGCAGATATCAGGCGGGAAGCTTCCAAAACTTTTAGAACAAAGAAACGGGATTTTTTGAAAGCTAAAATTAAGGAACTTGAAGATAATAGTAAAAATAAAAATATTCGGGACATGTATAAGGGGATCAGCGAATTTAAGAAAGGCTATCAACCTCGTGCTTATATATTAAAGAAATCTAACGGAACAGTTCTCACTGATACGGATAGCATCTTAAATAGATGGAAAGATTTCTTTGACGATTTGCTGAGCACGCAGCCAAAAACTAATGTGCGTGGAGAAAAGGAGATACACACCGCAGAACCGTATGTTCCAGAACCCAATCGAATAGAAGTGGAAGCCGCTATAAAGAAATTAAAGAAACACAAATCTCCGGGTGTAGATGAAATTCCGGCTGACTTAATTTTAGCTGGAGGCGAAAAATTGGGGAACAAGATACACAAACTCATTCTCCGTATCTGGAACAAGGAAGAATTGCCACAAGAGTGGAAAGAGTCAATCATTGTTCCAATTCACAAGAAAGGCGACAAAACTGACTGTAATAATTATCGAGGCATTTCTCTTCTGTCAACATCCTATAAAATCCTTTCAAATATTCTGTTATCAAGATTGACCCCATACGCAGATGAAATTATTTGAGATTATCAGTGTGGATTTAGACAAAATCGATCAACTATCGACCAAATATTTACCATTCGCCAAATACTCGAAAAGAAGTGGGAATACAATACCCCGGTACATCAACTATTTATTGATTTTAGAAAGGCTTACGACCCGGTTAGAAGAGAAACATTATACAACGTTCTTACGGAACTTGGAATACCGAGAAAGCTAATTAGATTAATTAAGATATGTTTAAGTGAATCCCAAAGTAAAGTCCGGGTAGGAAAATTTTTGTCCACGAGCTTCCACGTCGAAAATGGCCTGAAACAAGGAGATGCGTTGTCGCCATTATTATTTAACTTTGTGCTGGAATACGCCATAAGGAAAATCAAAGATAGCAACCAGGGCCTAGAGTTGAACGGCATTGACCAGGTTATGGCAGATGCTGATGATGTAAATTTAATAGGGGAGGATAGGAGAACAGTAGAAGAAAATACAGAGATATTATTGAAGGCTTGCAGGGACATGGGTTTAGAAGTAAATGCAGAGAAAACTAAATACATGGAAGTGCGTCGGGAACGTAATACGGCAAATTGTGGAGGCGTTAAAATATTAAATAATGCTTTTGATAAAGTGGATACTTTCAAATATTTAGGATCAATATTAACAGACGAAAATCATATTCACGAAGAAATTAAATGTCGACTAAAAACAGGGAATTCATGTTACTACTCGGTTCAAAATCTCTTGTCGTCGCGAATTCTGTCGAGGAATTTGAAGCTTAAAATATATAAAACGATAATCATGCCTGTTGTTCTGTATGGTTGCGAAACATGGTCGCTTACTCTGAGGGAAAAACATAGACTGGAAGTGTTTGAGAACAGGATCCTGAGAAGAATATTCGGACCCAAGAGGAACGATAATGGGGAATGGCGGAAGCTTCATAACGACGAACTACATAGTTTATACGGTTTACCGAACATTGTTAGGGTCGTCAAGTCTAGGAGGCTTAGGTGGGCAGGTCATGTAGCTAGAATGGAAGAAAGTAGAAACGCTTTCAAAGTCTTGACTGGTAGACCCATAGGAAAACGACCATTAGGAAGACCTAGGCGCAGATGGGAGGATAATATTAAGATGGATCTCGCAGACATAGGAATACAAAGTAGAAACTGGATGCAATTAGCTAAGGATAGAAGTCAGTGGAGAGCTTTTGTGTACGCGGCACTGAACCTCCGGGTTCCATAGGCCATAGAGTTTGTTAGTTATCCCTATGGATGTCATTTTGGAATAAGTGATCTAGTATCGCTTGAAAACTACCATGTACCACCCAATCAATAATATTAGTTCCCTTGGGTGGTGCATTAAATTACACTTCGAACATCCAGCAATCAATATTAAATCATCTGTAATGTCGAGAGACTTCAGTTGCTACTGTAAAATAAGATTCTGACATGACATAAAAGAAAAACAAAGGGGAAGAAGATGTAAAGATGTAATGGAAAAGAAAATTAGCAGCGTTGAAGTACCATTTTAAACAATGGAAGAAAACAGAAAAATCGTAAATAAATAAACCAACTTCTTGATAAACAGGAAATCAGAACTCTTTAGTTAAATTCTTAACCAATCCATTAGAACGGAGGTCCTCAATTTGATTTCCGGTTGACACTCAGATATCAGGTCTTAAATAGTTCCACTGCTGAGACGGGCGTTTTATAGTTATCATATTAGAAATAAAACACTACATATTTTTCATATTCCATGTCTTAAACAATTACGTCGTTGAAATGGATGTTAAAAGTTGTATTGTTCTCATATTTAAATCAATCTTTTGACCTTATTTACCAAAGATCTCACTCATTTAAGCTGTAGGTTCAAGTCTCATAGATCCTCGCAGCAGAATATTACTCTAAACTAAAAGACAAGCCGTAACGTAATACATTCGTAAGAGTAACCGTCGCGAAAAAAGTGTTGAAATTTGGTAATTTTTGAAAACAAACTCTGGTGTATTATTTCGATAACAGACCTTCCTCGTGGCTAAGCAGTTAGTGTACTCGTTTGTAGCGTGGAAGAACCGAGATGAATCACCGGACGAATCTCTGAATTCAAGTTAAGCAGTAGGCCTTAACCTCGCTGCTGAAAGGGACGGTAAGCCAAGAGTCAAACCTTTTCGAGAACACAACAACATCATCCTCATGTGTAATTTTCCGAAAAAAAGTAAAATTTTGTGAATTTTCTTATCAAATTGTCATAAACTCTTTTCGAGAACTAAACTCCCTTCCGTTAAGTGGTTAGCCTACTCACCGCTAACATAAAAGCTCCGAACTGTTTCTCGACGAGGAGCTCATGTGATTCGGATTTCATGTTAAGCTGTAGCTCTTAACCTTAGTGCTATGAGGGACATTCAACCTTTTCGATAACAGAACAATATTTTCTTCCTGTTTAGTTTTCGGTAAAAAGTAAAATTCTATAATGCTCTAAAAATGAAAGTTTACAAAGAATCACGTGAGTGATAACTTTTAGCAAATTCTCGAGATCAAATATATTTTTATCCAAATGCTTAGTGCATAAATCTAATAATTGATAACCATACGTTAGTGAAAAATAACATTCTCGAAAACAAAATATTTTTTGTCCTCGTGTGTAGTTTATTAGTCCTCGTGTTAGTGTGTAGTTTGTACAAAGCGTAACAAATTCTCAGGCACAACGCTGATGTTGAATAACAAAGTTTTCGAAAAAATATAAACTTTACTGAAGATAAAATCTCAATATATTATATACTAAGTATCTTGTAGAGATACTTCAAATTCGTTACAACGGTTTCAACGGTGCGTTTAATTTTAAAAAGAGTAACAATGAAAAAATTTATACGTTGTTAGTTCAACAATCCTCCCCTATGTAGGATTTGGAAAGGGAAAAATGAAGCTTAGATTTTCATGTATGTCAGAAACGCGTATATTATTAAGTAACGTCACTATAAGCCAATCAGAAAAGAGAAGATTAATTAGCGATGTCACAGAGAACCAGTGGGAATACAGCTTTCAATTTTACGCAATGCTGAGAACATAATTTTCACGAATCGAAACATGTAATAAGCAATTTGATTGCCTTAGCACTGTCATGACGTAATTCAATTGCAAATTTAAGAACTGATGATATTTTAAGTACGTTTCTACAAAGTTACTGACACATCGATATTTATGGCATATGACCCTCTCATTAGTCGATACATTTTTCTAATTACGATTATCATAGTACCAATCCTTCAATTACGGTGATGACACCATTACTAATTCTTTCTAATATGATCATGTAACTACTTGTCAATCTAACTATGGGAATCAGTGCCGTCACATAAAATGATCATAAGTCACTCTGCAAAAACAACATATATTTCAAATATCTCATTTTGAAGATAATAAAAAGGTACCATTCGTTGAATTCGCACAAATGTTGCTTTTAAATCAAGTGACTGTAAGTCAATACTTAAAGAAGATTTTTAATACTTTTTCCAGCATTTTAAATGTAATCAATGAACAGTAGCAGGGCCTCTTTCATCATTCTTACAGAATGTATGTAACCTTTCAGGGACACGCTCTTGAACGATTAAGGGCTATGGTTCGAAACACCAATCAAAATTGAACCTCGACCCTTAAACGTTAAGTACCCCTTGCTAATTTTAATTATTAACCACGAAATTTAGGAGGGAGCTCACAAGGTATTCATGTTCTGGACCCCATATAAAGTAAGAAGAACCCATCAAATCGGATAACAGCTTTCAATATAATCCTTGTAAACATATAAGGTAAGTCAATACATAATCTATTGTAAAAGAGAGACCTCTAAGTGTGGAAATATAAAACATTTATATACTCCTCTACTCCATCATATAACAATATAACCAGATAGATCATTAAACAGGATAACCATCTCCAAAATTTATGACCGTAAGCGAACAAAAAATTATGGTGGTTCTAATCATAGCCCCTCTTTAAGAGGCTCCTTCCTTTAGATCTGGTCTATTCAATCATATAACAATACCAGTAAAATTAAATTTTGACACTTTCTGCTTAAGAAGAACCTAACATGTGAATCTCACATGTTTGCTTGACACGCTTCCTTTACTGCAGTAAAACGTCATCTTAAGAGACTTTATTCCATTGTAATCAAAATTTGGAATTCAAACATTGATTTCCGCCAATTTCTGGATGGTATACATGCTTAATGGAGTAACCATAACCTATTTCGCGGAATTTAGATCGATTATGAAGAGAAATTTGTCAATATATTTACATCTTTTCCCTATGTAAATCAATATCGTCCTATCTGGAAAGTACAGGCTTCCAGGTTTACATAGTATATTATCTGGAAACACTGTAACCATTTAAGGAGTCCTTTCTCAATATTCTATTAACGGATGAAATCAAATTTTATTTTGTACAATACATATTTTTAAGAAATTATTTAAAAAGGATTTTGAGTTGAATTGAGTTGATTTTGGGTTTAACGTCTCGTTCAGCAGCGAGGCTATATGACACGTAAACCTACTGATTAACGTGGAATCCGAACCACATGAGCTCCCGCCAGGAATCGAACTCGGACCTCCGCGCCAGAAAAGGATTTTATTTTCATTGAAACAATATTAGTGTGTGAAAAAGTTTTTATATATGAATCTATCCCTTAAGCTGAAATATTGGGAAATGTGCACATATTATTTCGTAAGCTAACAAAGGATGAGGTTTGGGAATGTTTTCAACCATGACCACCTTTTTCCTAAATGACAGTTTTTGACATATTGTTAACCGAACAAACTCACAAGACCACTACAGTCATTACTGTATTATTGTGAAAATGTTAACGATCGTAAACACAGGAATACGTTTCCCTATTCTCTTGTTAAAACAATTTCTTAAGAAATCAGGAAAATAAATCACGATATTTTTCCTTGTAAATTGCTATATAATTCCTCTGAATCAATACACATTATTTTGTTCAATCAATTATCACAGGCAACTGTAAGACAAAAGTTGTTTTGTACCTAACATTATGGATAGGAGTTAATTTGAACTTTGCGTCTCTTTCAACAATGACGCTATATGAGATTAGGCCTGTAGCATAACGTTTAATACTAACTACTTAACACCGCGTCGTGAATAATATCTGGATATTTCACTTCGGAGGTGTGTACCTTATTCACAAACTAACTCTTTCCTCACACTGTGAGTAAAAAATATCACTATATTTAATGTTCCGTTAATGTTTCTATAATCCTAGACTATATTAAATTATTAAGCATGGAATATGACTATAAATTTGTAAAGCGTGGAAGTTTACGGTAGCTGTGGGTTGTGATATGTTAACAGTCAATAACTTAGTTCCAGTGAATGTACCAATAATATGAGAACGTAAATATGAAAGGAATTCACGACTTGAATCTGTCCTGGTCGTTTTTGAAATGAATTAACTCTTCATGAAGAATCTAGTCAAGGCATTTGTTGCATACTCATCATAAACGAACTTGAGCTTTCGGACAAATTGATATAACGTAAATATCGATTAACCCAAATGTTTTTGGATACAGATTTGACTGGAGAAACAAAATTAAAAGTTCTTTCTCCTAATCAGGTAAGATAAAGCTGCTGTCGTTGTTGCAGTTAAAATGCTAATTTGTGAAATGATTACCATTCTAATAGCTCGGGTCAGGAGAAAAAACAGTTCAGTTGCATAACATCACTTGAGAATGTTTTGTACAACCTGCTGCGATGTATAAATATTTTACAGTGTCTGAACAAGATATTTTCGTAAGGGAGTCTTCTTCGCAATAAATTATTTTCAAGTTTTGTACCAGATAAGAAGTAACATGTGATATTTCGAGAGACATGACCTTCTCGCAGGAATCAATGAAAATTATAGCAATATTTTGCAAGTATGTGAATGGTCATATTGAAACGAACTTTTATTGGTATGAGACCCCAACAGTAAATTTATCATATTTAATGTACGATTGGGGGGACTTCTATAAAATTATTTTGGAGTTGAGGTCCAAAGCAGTTTGGAGCGTTCTTGGTTGTCTGGACAAGCTGAAATAAACTCTTCCATATAAACGTGAGCTTGAAATCCAGAAGGAATGACTCCAATCAATTTAGAAATCATGAAAACTGTGAGATTCGACTAAAATAAAGAATGGTAAATAACGAAGAAAGAAATGGTTCAAGTATATGATAGTGGTAAATTTCAATGATTATCAAAACATAATAAAATAACAACATTACTCTGGAATTTTTAAAATTACAATTTCGTTTCCTGAGGTACCAGAATTTTAATGAAATTTACCTTAATATTATTCATTTTGCTCTAATTCAAAAGCAAAATACTAGTGTTTTATTTTAACTTCCCATTTTTATTCCTGCTAAGAAGAGATGGCGATAATTAGATGCACAGTAATTATGGAACAAAGAATGTCGGGGGATACGAGATAAATTTTATCAAATCCAATCTCATGGCATTTATTCGTCACACAGTCTAGTTGTGGATCTGGAATCAGATAACGGAAGCCAGTCATACAAAAAACAAACAAATAATTACATTATGCTTCATAAAGTTTTAACATTTAAAAGGTTCATCCATCAAGTTGGTAGCTATATTATGAACACTAATTAAGGAGCTACTTCCTGCAGGACTTAACAGTAAAACATTACAAAATCTTAATTCACTTTGGGACAAAAATGTATTAAGGACGAGCTTCATATAAATAGAAAGAATCAAAACTCGCCTTATATGCAAGAAAATGCATCAACTTATGTGGTTCATTTTCTGTACTTTCTGTTTCACGGTATTCTAACATAACTTAACGTTGGTGTCTTATGGAATATTTTGCAAGTAAATCTAATTTTCCTTTCTTTCTTCAGAATACCCATAGTGTTTGGAACAAAGACCAGTCTCCTTTTACGTCGTATGTAAAAGAAGGGTGGGGAAAATACAGTTCACTGAAAATAGCAGAAGTTAATAAGGATTTTTGCTTTCACTCTGCTGATTTCCACCTTCCCATCAATTAATCCTTCGTTTTGCTCTGTAGAAGATAACCAAGAATCGTATAGTTTGGAGACAGAATTTTGGTAAATATTATAAGTATTTATTTGATCATTCTAGACTACTTGAAGTTATCATGCTGCATTTTATTATATTCCTAATTTTTAAGGTTCTAACAGATTAGTTAATAGAGTCCTAAAATACTTCAGCTAGGTAAAAAATAAAAATAATACATAAAATTTGCTACCTTACAATAATTTCTAGTATAGTGGCTATTTTTATTTACAAAGAAAATTATCAATTGAATACTGTAGTATAATATTATTATTTCCATCCCAGTCTGTAACGAAAGAGCAGGTAAATTGAGCAAGGTCTAAGGATAAATCCCTTCAGATCTCTGTTCGTCTCTTGAACTCAATCAGTGCAGGCAGTCTAGGTTTATGTGAACAGGTATATAGTATTGTGAACAGAATACTAATTCAATTTTCCAGGGATCAAATATTCAATCTATCGTTAGCAATGATGCAGTTTCAAGAAAGGAACTAAATCACAAGATACCTTCCATGTACTATTCTTTGTACAATTTTCGCAGGAATATATAGTTAGGGGTATAATGGAATAATTACTCACTCACACTTTTGAAAATTTCTAAATATAACTTAATGTCCAATTTGGCACTTATCCAATTTAATATTGCTCCATCAAAGTGCGATATGTTTAGTAAATCAATGCACCCAAGTATGTAGTCATATGCTGCAATAAAATATCATCGAAGATGATGAATTAAGACTTAAGCGATGGAAATGTTGAATCACACTGTTCATTTAGGTTTGTTAGCATTTTGCCCGTGGAAGGGAACAACGTGAACCGACCATGTTTAGGTAGGTATACGCAATATCTATTGATTATTTATAAATATGAAGTAGATTCCTTTCGAACAGATGAGTTAATATGGCCCTAAAATACTTCAAATAGGTTTCAGAGGTACCCTTGTTCCTCTAAAATCTTATAATCTTTCATATGATAAAGTGCTAGAATACAGTGACGTTTTAGTAGAACAAATGAACAATATTTAATCATATAGTAAACTACATTATTTTCTTGTGTTCTAAAAATTAATACTGAATCTTGTGGTCGACCTTGGGAAACCAAATTATCAGACATTTGCTTCAGAAAATAACCAACTTCGACTTTCGAACAATTCGAAAGTTTAGGATATGTATCATTTCAAAGATTCCAGTGACGTATACAAAAGAGACAAGTGAATTCACACTTTCAATTTTCACATCCCAGAACATTAGACCATCAACAATGAAGTTATAGTTGACTGGTTGAGATCTAAGTAAGGCATCCTACAATAAACTAGTTTGTTCAAAAGATGTCAGAATAGAAACCAGCAAAACATCGAAAAATATTCATCCCTCTGCACGAATAAAAATCAGATATATCACATTGTATAGTAATTACAGAGTCATTGATATCGTGAAAAAGTTACAAAGAAATCATACCTTTAACCTTAAACATATGTAGAAAAACTCAATTTTGGTCAAACATTAATTTTATTTCAGAGGTTGCAGTATTTTGTAAAATCTATGAACACAATTATGAGAAAGACACAATGATAATACAATTATGAATAAGAAAGAGTGTTTTGAGAGATATTCAGGCTTTATAAGCTTTTCAGTTGGCTAACAATGGCTTCGGAGTATTCAAAGAGTTTCAATGCTAATAGCCTACGGAACAAAGGTAAATTCTACAACAAAATATAATCATATATTTTAGTAAAATAACTAATTAGCAGAAACCAATTAATTCCAAAATACCTTACAAATAAGAGTTTGTGTTAGAAAATTCGTGTTAACCGAACAACTCGAATTTTATATTCGAATTACAGACCTTCCATACATACACACTGCCGTATTTTACTATACAAACTATAGAACAGAACAAACTGTTACGATACTACACGTCGGAAGTCTTCAGTTCGATTCCATCCATGGGCTTTTAGATTTAAGACATCTAGTTTTCTGGATTATTTTTATTTTTTCTTCGGAAAATTCAATTATGTAGTCTCAAGCTTCCTAGAAACATTTTGTATACATTTTTGTTTTATTAAAAGTAAGTGCAATAGCAGATTCCTTGAAACTTATAACAATTCATATCCTTGTTCCTTTCCTTACTTTTGTGTAAATTGTTAACTTCCTATTTGTGTCTGGCTACGTTTTCATTTCTTGGCTGTGTCAGTATACTACGTTCGAGGACATTCCTCACATCCAGCTAAATTGTAAATATTTCGAGCGCCCAGTTAGCACTTCTCTAGCTGATTCAATGGATTGCCTCAGCTATAAGATATTGTCTGGTAACGATGTCGGCGATTATTGTTAATTTTGCATTTGGTGTTTACTCATTTCTTCTAAATTTTAGCTTCGCACTTGGATTTTCTCGAAAAGTACAACTAAGGATTATGAGATGAATTCCCCAGCTAGTGAGGTCTTAAACTCTCAAACGTTTTCTCGTATCTGACGTCAGGAACACGGTGTTATGAGGAGGTCAGATTTTATGGATTCACCATATTTGGTATTGAGGAAATCAGGAAGTTTGGTTTAGACCTCAGTCCTGGAAGCAAAACTGCATGGTTGGAGTTTATCGGAGTACTTCGTGTTGAGTTGTGAAAAGAGCTACCAACTAGAGAGAGAGAGAAAGAGAGAGAGAGAGAGAGAGAGAGAAAGAGAAGAGAATAGAGTGTCAACCATTGATGCAGGTACAGTGAGAATGTCAGAACATTTAGTGACAACGTCAGACTTTTTGTTATTAATTTAACTTATCTTTCCTCATTCGCTGCAATTGTAAAAGTTCAAGTTTGTGTTCGAGTTATAATTTCAATATACATTCTGCTATATCTCCAATATTTCGTATTTGATGAGTTATTTTTCAGATGAAATTTACTTTCATACTCCAGCTTATGTTTCTGGTGGTGGAGAAACATTCCCAAAGTTTGCCATCTACCATTCTCATAATGACCAAAAGCATAGATGCAATTAAGGTAAACATAACTGCTTTTTAGAATGTTTCATGTTGGAGATGCTTTAGATTCAATCTCTGTACTACCTGTGCAAATGAGTTTCAAGAAAAAATAGTGTTTTCACTTTATTGTTCTGGCAACTTTTATTTGATGACAATTTTTATACGTTGCGTTACTTCCCTGAGAATTATTACATCACCTCCGAGCCGCACATATTTTACGATAGAATTTTTTGATAAGTTTAAAAAGAAATTACAGTTTACGTATGTACTTTCTAGTATTGGCACTATATGTTTGTTAGATTCTGAGAAATTCGAGTTTACTGTAGACATGGATGTTGGGGGAAATCAGGATAATATTGGTATTTTGAGTCATATCCTTCCGCGAGAACCACTTTCTCGAAGTATGGGAGATGATATTGTACACTATATCGATCAATTTGAAGTATTGTTTGAAGATAATAATTGGAAAGACTTTAAGAAAAAATGGAATCTTGGTTAACTTTTAAAGGGGTCAGCAGCCTTGGTTTAACACGACGTCAGAACAACCAGATATTCCGGAATTGTTATACGAGGAGTTTAGACATAAGTTAACAGCTGCTTTCAAGGACGCGCTTTTGCCTCAACTAACAGAACAGGAAATGCGGACGCGAGAACAGAATGACGGCGATAGTATTTTATCATACGTTTATGCTAAGCATAATTTGAATTTTGGAAACGATAAAGACGCTCCAGTATCTAAGCAAGTGCAGTTAATAATCAATGGATTATCTCCGGAGTATATGAGATTAGCAATAAAAAAAATATGATACGGTTGAAGCTTTAGTGCAAGTTTTGTAGGATGAAGAGAAGGCACATGTGTTATTAGAAAACGTCTATTGAAAAGCATATTAAGAAAATTCCGTTATTAGCAAATTCCCAGCTTACGCAATGCAATCAGACTGAGAATACTCAAGTGCAATAGGTTTATGTTCCGAAAAGTCGGCTTTCCGAGACTGTAGTGCGAATTTTGCCTCCCAAGCTACGAATGCACAGGAAACTCATCAGGTTATAGATCAGTTGACTTCTATACAAAAGTATTTAACGCAATTGCCTTTGCAAGCATTAAACAAGAAGACAGGTGACCAACGTTCGTTTCCGAGACCAATAACAAACAATATTAATAACAATTATAGATGTAATTATAATATACAGGGCAACGGCCAACAATTTCAGCAGAATCTTTCCCATGATCGTCAGAATAACAATGCAGGGAAAATAAATCAGAAGCGTCCGATTATTTTTAATAAATGTGGGAAAGAAACTCAATCACTGTAGAAATAATTTAAACTTATTAATAAAGTTGATGATGCAGGACCATTAGCTCTTCAACGTCTTAAAGTCCCCAATCATTTTGAACGTGCGATTCCTTACGTTAATGATACTACTAAGGAAAAGGAGAGTCCTTTATTACTGGATTCTGGATCACAGATGATTTATATTGGTCAGGCCATGGTACCATATTTTGCTAAAGTTCATGGAATGCATTGTTTTTTGTAAGGTGTGGCAGAGAATATTTTATCCATTTACAAGATAGTTTTGGTCCGATACGAGGTTGGATCGCAAATTTTTTGTCATCCCTTTCATGTTATTTCAACGTATTCCCACCCACCCGTATTCGGGCAAGGTTTTTTATTAGCACATAAGGCTCATCAAAATTTACATGATTTATCTTCGGAGGTCACGCGGTTTTGTAAGATTTCTACATTTACTCTGCTCACAGACAATTTTGTGTCCAACGAATTCTACGCTCGTATATCCTTTGCAAAATATGTATTCGTCTTTTTGGTTACCCTCACGTTCTCGAACATGTGTTAAAGTGACGAAATGTCTTCATTTATTGGGAAAAAGAGATTACTTATTACCTAATAAGTTTCTAGTGGGTTTTGTACGTTTTTCTAAGAGATAGTGCAGTTGACAGTGTAAATTCACATATTTGGGTTTCGAATACTTCCGACAAGCAATTTTTGTTTTGCAAGAATGAATGTTTAAGGCATACAGTTCTGAATAGGGAGGAACATTCTTGTAGTAATGTACAGAAGATGCTGGTCTTCAAAAGAATCAATCTGATAAATTTGATTTTACCATGGTGGATATGAACCCCAAACTCTCGCAACAGGACACACAACGATTTTATGATTTAGTTACGTAGTATAGAGATATGTTTAGTTGGTCCCCGGGCGATTTTTCGAAGGCACGGGTCTTTTCTGAATTTCTACTACAAGATGAAGAACCAGTCTATATCAGCCAGTTTCTTACACCGTATCATCTTCGAGATGGTGTTCACGAGCAAGTTGAACAGTTACATAAACAAAATGTAATTCGTCCTTTTCAAACTAGTTAAAATAATCCCATCATATTAGTTAAGAACAAAAATGGATCTTGGAGGTTCGCGGCAGATATGAGATTTACAGCTGATCAGGTAAGGCCTATTAATTTTCCTTCACTACCTATTCAAAATATATTATTGCGTTCTAGTAGTAAAAATCCTATTTGTACGACTTATCTTTTGCAAAGGTTCTTTCAAGTGTCTTTGTCTGAGAAAAGCCAATTAGTAACAGCTATTTCAGTTCGTGGATTTAAACAATACTGTTTTACAGCTATTTCAATGGGAGGAGTTGCTTCTCCAGCGGCGGCGTTAAACGATTTAGTGAAACTAACACTGGAGGGATTAGACGAAAATAAAATATTCTATTATCTATTATTTTGAATATATTTTATGCGCAGACGATACGATATATGGTCACGTCAACTAGATGAACGACTAAGGCGTAGAAGTTTAAAAATATCCCCTCAAAAAAAAAAAAAAAAAACAATCCCGCCATTTTGGTTGGAAAGTTTAGGATTCTGCGTTTTTGAGCGGGGTATTCCAAATACTGAACAAATTACTGAATCGATTCAAAACTATACAGTCCAAGAAGACAAAAAATAATTGCAAAGTTATGTTCATTTGTTAGAAATCATGTTTCCAATTTTAGTCTATAGTGAAGCCAATACAGCGACTTTAAAACAAGAATGTTCCGTATAAATGAAAGAGTAAACACCAACTAGCCTTTGAGAAACTTAAAGAACTTATTTTATCTGAACCTATTTTTCTGAACCCATTCAGAAAGAGACTTGTACGTCGTTATCGACCCTTCTATACGCGGTCTTGCTGGGGCAGTTCTGCAACCTGAAAGTGATGTAAAAGTCGCTCCTATAGTTCCGATAGTTTACTCCTCTAGTGGTGTACGGCCATACAGACGATTGTACCAACACTTCCATCTAGAACTTGCAGCTTTGATTTTTACGCTAAAATGTTTTAGATATTTTTATTAGAAAAGCACTTTTATTTGCATACTGATTGCAGATCATTAGTTTACTTAGGTCAAATTAAAAAAAATGCTAAGTTTTCTCGAATTCTTGCGAAGCTGGAGACCTATAACTATACAATTTCTCATATTTCGGTTGCTTCCAATAGTCCTGTACACAGTATTAGCCGCCATGTAGATTTCAGAAGAGACCAAGCGGATGACCAGAAAAAACTCGAACATACACGATTATTTGTTTTAGAAGATGGTATATTAAAGGATGAAAAGCGGAAGGATAGGCGTTACAAGGATATTATTCTCTTTTTAGAACGGAAAATGCTACAAAATATGATATTGGACGATCAGCACATCAATATGAGATGAAGAATATCTTGTTGTAACTAAAACAAATACGTACATAAGGTACACAGTTATGAGTAGCTATTCCAGCTGCCTTACGTGAGAGAGTGTTGCAGTCAACACACAGTTCTACTTTAGGGAGTTAACATTCAGGATATATACTAAAAAGTATAATTTGTTACTAAATTAAGTATATTTCCATTAATGAAAATGTTTGTCATCGAGCGATGTAAATTTGCCAAATATGAAAGCGCTTGAAGAAAGTACCGAGTTGGTCTCCAGCTGTTTTAGAATATATGCCTATCGTGCCTACGTTCTTTCGCATATGTCTTGATGTTGCGGGGAGGTATTCCGATGCTAATATTCTGCGTCACACCTATTTTGCGATAGCAGTACACTACAATACTCGCTATGTAGTAACGCCTATGTTGGTTACTTTTCCAATGATTTGTTTCTTCACTTAAAGTACACATCATCTTTAATAATATTGGAAAAACTGACTTACATACCTTGAGCACAACTTACAATTTTTATGGTTAAAAATTTTTGAGCCGCCATATGGTATCCAAGATGGCGACTTTTCCAACATGTCCGAGTTTTCCCCTTACTTACGCTGGAATTTACACATTTGAACGCAATTTCGTGTTTGCACCATATCTACAAGTTGTCTAGAATTAGACACACCCATAAAACACTCCTAGCTCTTTCTTACACCGACGATGACTATTTCTTTCAAGTTCAAGCGCGCATTCGGAGAATACGCTTCATAATAAACATTCGCTTGAAATTTTGAAGTTCTAGCAACAGCCATTAAAAATTTCAAATTTTCTCGATTTGTGCGGACAAACGAAAATGAATTTTAATGCTCTTGTTTCTAGCACAAACTACGTTCCTAGCTTCACTGCCAGACAAAACATAACTGTCACCACTGAATTATCCGTCAAATCAATAGGCAACACATGCTTCCATTCTTTATGAGTAGCTCACTACTCTATTATAACTGGCTGGTATTTGTTCACATAACAATTATTTAATTAATTTCAGATTTAAGTTGTTGTGAATAAAGTGCATTTAAATAGACAACCAGCCAACCGTTAACTTAAAGACCTTACGGATCCATTCATTAACGGCAATAGACGTAGGCTTTTATGTACTGTGGCAAAGTTGATGCACAATGTATTAGCTCTATTGGAACTGATGGTAGTAATTCTACGATAAACGTCACCAAACGATGAAGAATTATAAATAGCGACGTAAAGAATTACTGTAATCTGAAGTGAATCTGCAGAAAATGATACTCGCTTTGTTGCGAGTGATGAACTCAATAACTGCTATAAATATGGAATTATATACCTCTAAAGTTGCAATCACACTTATTTGTTCGCCTACTTGCACAAAACATACAGAAAACAAATTTCGCATATATGTTTTTCATGTGATGTGAGTAACGGGAAAATTCCGATATCTTGAAAAAGGAAACATTTTCCATGTAAATAAAGTTTCGAGATTTTTCGTCGTTTCGAAATGCTGTTTTTTATAGTAGTTACACACATCATAGAAAAGGCATTCGGTCGTACATTTCGATTTTTTTTTGCTAGCCGCGGCTAGCCACCCATGCGAGGGTTACGCCCTCTATGAGAAGGTAGATGTATGGTAACTGATAGCAAGAACAGTGGGAGTTAGTCTATGTATTTTATATATTGATATGTGGATGGTGAAGGATAAAGAGAAAGGAAATGGTGAAACCATGAATAATTGCATTTATTATTTACTTATTTATTATCTCACTTTTCGGAAGGACATTGTGATCTTTGGATCACAATCATGAATTGATGATGGAGGTGATGAGCATGATGTGATGAAGTGCGATACACAGCATACAAAATACAGGGTTATGTTAGTGCACAGATGCATGTTATTCTTCTCGCTTGGGGGCTAATCGAAGCATTAATGAAAAGACAGCGGGAGCCCAGATTAGTTACAAAGGAGTTACTGTGCGAATGATGGACATATGAAGGGTGGGATGACGTCGGCCTTCTTTTCTGCGGCTAAGATGAAATGATGATGGTGATTCGGAGGAAGAGTGTAGTGATAGAGTGTAAAAAGCAGCGCCAATGGTGTGTTGAGAAGATGGGCACGAAGTGGAAAGTCGATGTGTGCTGTCATCGTATCGATGAGGAGTGGGTGGCGATCCTCAAAACGAGTGGTGATGTACTTAAGACGGAGAGACTCAAGATGGAAAAGAATATGTGGAAAGGTCATGCGTTGATAGAGTTCGTATGTCGGACTGGGTAGTTTGATTCTGTAAGCAATGCGTAGTGCATGTCGTTGCAATATCTTCAGTTTATTGTAGAATGAGAGTGGTGCGGCAATCCAGTCTAGATGAGCATATGTGATGACCGGACGTAGAAATACTTTATAGGTATTGACTACAGTTTTTGGACTGAGACCCCAAGTAGTGCCTGTAAGACGCTTAAGTAAATTAAGACGATTGTAAGCTTTGGTGGTGGTGTGCTGCAAATGAGCATTCCAGGTGAGATGTGTGTCTAAGACAAGTCCTAAATAAGTTACTGTTTTGCTGAGTGGAAGACGTGTATCGCTGACTGTGAGATGAAGGAGCTTGGGATTTCTCTGTACTTTTGTGCGCTTTTTAGGGTTTAGGAAAACTATAGTTTGTGTCTTGAGAGCGTTGATCTTTAAGCGCCAAACTTTACACCATTGGACAAATGAATCTATGGCAGATTGCATAGAAGTATTTAGTTGATGGATGATTTTGCCCAGCGCTAAGAAGGCGGTGTCATCTGCGTATTGAAAACATGTATATTATCGGGCAGTTGGAAAGTTGGCTACATAGAGAAGATACAATAGTGGAGAAAGAGACGATCCTTGCGGTACACCAGAATGAAGAAATATTGGATGAGAGAAGGTATGATTAATGGTAACATATGCTAGGCGACAGAACAGGAAATTATATATGAATCTGATGTAAGTAAGAGGAAGACGAAAGTTGAGAAGTTTATAAACAAGGCCATGGTGCCAAACCTTGTCAAAAGCTTTTTCAAGATAAAAGAGAGTTAAACAAGATGGCCAGGAAGTATTATAGTGATTTGTGATGTAATTAAGAAGGCGTAATAACTGATCATTAATACTGAAATTTGGACAAAAACCTGCTTGATGTGATGGTAATAAATTATATCTGGAAAGATGTGTATGAAGACGGTATACTAGAATCTTTTCTAAGATTTTGCTGAAGACTGGAGTCAATTTAATAGGTCGATATGAGGAGACACAGTCGGCGGGTTTGTTGGGTTTGAGAAACATCAGTACCTTTGAAGTTATCCACTGTAATGGTATATAGCCAGTGCGGAGGATGAATGTAAAGATGAGAGAAAGAATGTATAATACTGCGTATGGACTTTCCTTGATATGTCGATATGAGATGTATCAGTGCCAGGTGCGGTGTTTCGTTTTCGTGCAATAGCTGTGCTAATATATTCTGGAGTGATGGGCTTTGTAAGAGGACGTGATGTATTAAGCGGATGAGTACTGTTTGGCTGAAGATGAGGTGAAGAAAAGTCGAATTGATCCACTGGGTGATTGTGAACTGGATAATCGGGAGTGAGCGGTGTAAAGATATCTTGGAGATAAGTGGCAAAGGCGTTTGCTTTGTCCAGATCAGAGTCTAAAGGCGTGTCATTGATGATGATCGGGTATGAAGTTTTGGTATATTTGCCAGAGAGAGCGTTTAGCCGTTTCCGATATCGAGTAATATGAGAGGTGTCTTAGAGAGAATTGCAAGTTTTGATCCATTGTCTTAATTTAAAGGCTTTAACATAATTGTGAACAGTGCGCTGGAGTGCTCTGTAATGTCTAAGTGAATCTCGATTTCCTGTGCGAGTATATTCAGGGAAGAACTGACTTGATCGTTTTACCATGGCAAGATATTGTGGTGGAAGTTTAGGTTTGTGTGGTGCATATTGAGGTTGTGGTATATATTGTGCAGATGTAGGAGGATTGAGGATTGTTGTAGGAGGATTTAGGCCTTCGAGATATTCAGTGAGCTATGTTCGGTATTTGTCAGTCCGCTTTGTCATATCGAGGAATAATGCGAGGTGGGGGTGCGTCGAGAGGTCGGGGGGTACGGCCTTTGATACTGAGTTTTATGGGCACATGGTCACTCCCGAAAGGATCGAGGACATCTATAGTGGAGCGTGGCGTTACAGAGGCAGACGTGATAGCGATATCGGATGTGGTATTTGATTCAGGTCTGGTTGGTTTAGGTAGGTGATGAAAAGCGCCCGTCGTATTGGTGAGAATGAAATTCAAAAAATGAGTTTGGTCTCTATTGGAACGACTATGGAAATTGATATCGGCTAGAATGATGTAACGCTGAAAAGTGTTCGATATGTATTGAAAAAATGACAGAGGAATTGGATGCCCTGGGCGGACGTAGATAGTGGCCAATGTAATATAATCTGATTTGTAGTAAAGAGTGATTACTAGATTTTCTGGAAGGTTCTGAATTGCTGGATTGTGGATACGATATGGGATGTGAGGTGAAAACCCAACAGCTACCCCGCCATTTGCCCGACGTGCTGGTAAAGTATTGTCATTGCGAATGATCGTATACCCTGGTAATTTGCATTTCATTTTGGGAGTCAGATGTGTTTCGTTAAGAAGAAAAGCATCAACTTTCTCTTCAAGTAACAGTTGTTCAAATAGTATTTTTGGGTGCAGAGAGAGCAAACAGAAAAACAATACCCATAATGTCCATACTGAGGTGATATTTAGAAGGGTTGTGAAGATGGGAAAGTATGAAAGTAGGCAGTTGGACCATTCTAAGTCGCTTGGAACTGAAGATGGAAGACTGATTGAGCAGCATACTTGACGTGTTGTAGAACTAAGGACGTGCAAACGGATGGATGGTTTGTAGAGTAAGAGTAATGAAAGCAAGAAGATGTTTAATAGTAATTGGTTGATCAGATGTGCTGGGTTCGGAAGTTTGATTCTTTGCGTCATGCATTCTAAGTGGAACTACTAGTTCAGGTTTGGATTCTTCTGGAATAGGTTTGGCTTTGCATTTATAGCTATAGGCTTGATGACGTTCATGACAGGTTGAACACTCAGGCGGCCGTTTCATATTTGGACAAGAGCAGGTAGGATGAGGGACACCGCAGTAGCCACATTTAAACGGATTTACGCATTTAGGCGTAGGATGAGTGTATTCCTGGCATCGATCGCAGCGTATGGGAAGAGGAGGCTGTGTTTTGGATGGTTCCGCTGTATGTCTTTGCTTGTATATGAATGCTCCGTGTTCAAGCAGGTCGTCATTAGTTTCCTGCGACTCTGTCAGTACCCTGACCATATAAGTAGCTCCTTGATTATTTCTAATGCGAATTCATTTTTTGAAGGTGTATCTCTCGTGGTGTAGTTCCTCTTCGATTTCATCGTCACTGTAAGACGGATCAACACCGCGGATGACTACAGACAGAACAGGAGTTCGTCTGGGTGGTGGCATTGGTTTCTTACGGTTGTCGTTCAGTTTATTAAGTTTTGCTGTTTTTCCAAATATCTCAAAACTATGTTTGTCTGTTGTTGCGAAGTTAGGTAATGGCGATTTAATAATGTATCCGTTTTGAGTTTGAATGAACTGTGTGTTTTCTGAACGAGGTCGATATTTGAGACGTTGCTGGAGTAGAAGTTTGTGTTCCGGAATTTCGGATCATAATCGTAGAGTAGAAAGTTATGAATTTCTGTCTGTGGTTTCTGAGAAAAATGTTGAATGCCATCAACAATCATAAGGCGAGAACTGTCGATTGAACTGGCGATGCTGATATTGTCATCATGATGCTTTTTGTGAGGAGGAGATTTTGGATTAGATGCCGTCAATTGGATTATCTACTAATCCGTGATCGTGATCTGAAGTGACAAAAACGTCCTTGTAACTTTTGCGCTTCTCTACCTTCGTAGACAGTACAAGGTGTAGGAACTGCAGGCGGAAGACCAGGATGTTGTCCACTGGCCATAGTAGCCGGACAAGGCGATTTCTAGAACGCTGTGTATGTAAGTGTAGCAGATGTCTATTGCAGTAGAGATGATGTGATGAGTGATGAAGCAAAAGCTTCCAAAAATTAGTACACTAACGTGTACGGTAGTGCAGCCTCCACTCGGGCGAAACCCTTGATCTCTCTCACTCTCTCGTCCACAAACAGAACATAAGGACCCTCTTTGATATGGCGATAGGTGATAGTATCAAGACCAGGAGATGTATTGCGTTTACGAGCAATGACTTTATGAATTTCAGCGACTGAGATGGGTACCGTGAGCGGTGAATTGGGTGGAAGAGTGTGATCGGGATTTGGTTGTAAGTCAGATGCATGGAGATTAAGATGGTCGGCAGGATGGTTACGATTCGGGGTGGTGGGTGAGAGTGGGGTGAAGATATCCTGAAGGTAATAAGCAAAAGCATTTGCTTTCTCAGTATCAGTATGGAGAGGAGTTTCATTCACAATTAACGGGTATGGAGTGCTAGAAGATTTACCAGTGAGTTGATGAAATCGCTTCCAGAATTTTGTGGGATGCGTATTTTCTGATAAGTTATTACATGTTTTCATCCAGGTTCGTTTCTTGTATGTTACAATATAATTATGCACAGTTCTTTGGTATTGTCGAGATAAGTGAAGCGATTCCAGATTGCCGGTACGTTTGTAGTCCCTATACAATTGTGGCGAGCGACGAATCAAAGGCAAGTATTGAGGCGGTAAGGTAGGTTTGTACGGATGAAGAGGGTTGTGCGGTATATATTTAAATGATGCTTGCTGGATGCTGTGGGTGATCGTATTAAGAGTGTTGTATAAATCTTGTTCGGTGGTGGGAGTGGTAATGTTTTCTAAGTGGGTGGTGAGATAGTTACGGTAGTTCGGCCAATCTGCTCTATCATAACGAGGAATGAGCCTGGGATGTATGGCAGGAGGAACTGGAAGGTGCTGGTCGTGGGGAGTGATGATAAGCTTTATAGGCACGTGGTCGCTGCCCATGGATCCAGCACATCCACTTGTATCTGAGAAAGTAAGTTAGATGATGTAATGACGACGTCAGGTGTAGTATTACTGCTGGGTCTGGTAGGATTTGGGAGGTTATGGATAAAGACAGTTTTATGAGTTTGGATGTATGTGCGAAAGGCCGATTTTTGTCTATCGGAGCGACTGTGGAAGTTAATGTCTGCCATGATAATATAACTGCGAAATGAGTTTGAAATAAACTGAAAGAACTGTAAAGGTATGGGGTGTCCAGATCGGATGTATATGGTGGCTATTGTTACATAACATTGTTGGAAATATAAGGTACTGATTATGTGTTCGGGCAAGCATTGTATCCCTGAGCTATTGGAGTCTATGAGGAATTGTAGGAGGGAATCCGATAGCTACGCCACCGTTGGCGCGACGTGAGTGCGCAAGGCGGTCGTGACGGAGTAGATGGTATGATGGTATTTTGCAAAGCGAGGCAGAAGTAAGATAGGTTTCATTTAGTAAGAAGCAATTAATATGTTCTTCCAAAAGTAGTTGTTCAAACAAAGGTTTATGTTTAGCTAAAGAGCGAATATTAATGGTCATAATCAGCGTGAAGATCAGTAGGTGAAGCAAGGCGTTAAACGGCAGTTTCATAAGGAATTGAGTGAAAATGAACATAGTTGCCAGAATACGTACCAGTGAAATTAATGTGGATGATGCTTTTGGCAGCGAGATGAATTTGCTGAAGGATATGTTGTCTGAGGAACGGATATATGTTTTGAAGAGAGACTGTAAGAAATGTAAGGAATTGATTGATCGTGACAGGTTCGGAACCTGAAGCTGGAGCAGGGGTAATGTTTGGCGATACATGTGTACGAATAGGTACAGTGAGTTCAGGTTTCAGAGGTTCTGCTCCCGGCTTCGCCTTACATTTATAGCTATAGGTAGGATGCTGAGCGTTACAAGTCGAGTATTTAGGAGGGTTGTTGAGATTCGTGCAGGCCTTCGTGGCATGAGGTCCTGTACAGAAGACGCACTTTACTTGATTTTTACACTCAGATGTAGAATGGGAATTATACGACTGACAGCGCTCGCATCGAACAGGCAGAGGTGGCGAGGAGCGAGAGGGTTCAACTCGATGACGTTTTAAATAAATATAAGCACCGTCACTTAGAAGATTGTCTAAGGTGTCTTGGGAATTCGTAAGAACCCGCACCATATAAGTAGAACCATTAGCGTTCTTAATACGGATACACTTTAGTACTGAATGTCCCTCCAGCTGTAATTCTTTGGTGATTTCTTCATCGCTGAATTGAGGGTCCACACCTCGTATGGCAACAGAAAGTGTCGGTGGTTTACGAGGAGGCGGAGGCTGCTTTATTTGTTTAGGATTTAGCTTCTTAAGATCTGCTGAGGGTCCGAAAATTACATAAGGATAAGTGTTACGTATGGTAGAGGCTAGATTTGGATCTGGCGAGCGTATAATGATACCATTCTTGGTATGGATGAGTTGTTTGATGTTAGTTCGAGGAACGTACTTCAAAATTCGTAAATATAGCTGACGAAGATCCTGATATGTAGCAGCATAGTTCGTGAGAAGGAAGTCATAAATTGGTGGTTTAGTAGGTGTTTTGAGCGGCGGGAAGTCTGCGTCCATGAGTTCATTAGAAGAAGAGGATGATTCACTCAATGTGTGAGGACGTTTTGAAGCTTGCTTGAGTATTTATAGGAGCGGATGCATTGGATGGCAAATTTGAAGTTCCTGTAGTATTTGAATGGACTTCATACCGATCCTTCCGCTTATCCCCTTTTGCTGGTGGGATAGAGGGGCGCTGAACAACTTTGTGTGGTAATCCGGGATGCCCTGGACCTGGTCCGCGATCCATTACGCAAGCTTAAAAAGCCGCCAGATGAAGTAGGTAAGATATGGGTATATGAAGACCACCCATTCGGATAGTTGTCTAGGTGCACCTGAAAACGCTTGGCAACTGCGTAGGTATCAGCTGACGTGGGCTTGATGAGTCTCTCAGGGGTTACACACAGTATGAAGCTTCTTCGACCAGGAAATTGGAAAGGATTCTCAAAAAACAACTGTTTTGACGTTTTGTACGTCACAGTTGATACGGTCGATATTGCTATCGACCCAGAAAGATGCTACATTTCGAATTTTTCGTTCGTTCGTTCGTTCATAGCTAGTCATAATGACTAGCACCCTTTTAGAAGGTTACGCCCCCTCTTAGGGAAAAGTATTACGTAAATGGACGATTAGAGGGATTTTCTGACGGTCTCCTAGAAGTTCTCTATTATAATAATTTTTTAGGGTCTTAAGGATCTTTCCGATCCTTAACCTTGGTAGGTAATTAACGAGGAATTGCAGTTAATTTATTATTGTACAGAACTGGAACAGCAGAAATATGATAGTAAGAATGGGTACCTAGTGGTAAGGCATATCATATTTATACAGAGTGTGAATGATGAGCATGAAAAATGAGGCGAGGTTTGTCTTCACATCGCAACACTATAAGTGTTGGTCAGACAGACGAAGATATCTTCTCGCCTATGGGCTTATCGAGGTTTCGACGTAGATAATGGGAGCCCTGTTGGTAGCAGATAGATTCAGCGTGCAAATGATGGAAATATGAGTGGAAGATGATCATGAACTTGATAGTCAGTGAGGAGCTCCTGGTCTAATGCGTCAGGGGGTAGAGTGTAACAGTAGAGAGTATAGAGTAACGATAGCGGTGGGGGGTAATATCGAGATGGAGAAGGATGGAGAGGTAAGTGGTGCATAGTATTCAGAAGTAAAGGGTGTTGGGTTTTATAACAAGAGCATATGTATGTCAGACGTAAAGTTTCAAGATGAAACTGAAGTGTAATAAATTGAATCCGGTCGTACAAATGTGCTGTGGGACTAGGCAGTTTGACTAGATATGCAATGCGGAAAGCATGTCGTTCTGACACTAGTAACTTTTCGTAAATTTTTCGTGTGGCCGCAAGCCATGCAACGTGTCTGTAAGTCAGCTCAGGCCGTAGAAAATCCTTGTATGTGTTCAGAATTGTGTTTGGTTTTAGTCCCCAGGACGTTTCGGTGAGCCTTTTTAATAAGTTAAGGCTATTGTAGGCTTTAGTTGTGACTGTTTGAAGATGTTGTTTCCAAGTGAGATGTTTATCGAATGTGAGCCCCAAGTAAGTTACAGTTGAACGTGCCTGGATGGGAGTTTGGTCTACTTGTAGTGAAAGGTGGTTAGGATTTCTTCTGACTCTTGATGTTCGTTTCGGTGGAATGAAGACAATTGCCTGCGTTTTTGTGGCGTTGATCATTAGTTGCCATTTGCAGCACCAGCGAAGAAAATTGTTAATTGCTAACTGTAGAGCAGTGTTGATGGATTGGATAGTAGATCCTAGGGCAAGAAAGGCAGTGTCGTCAGCATATTGAAAGAGGTGAATTTTATCAGGAAGTGGAGGCATATCGGCAACATAGAGAAGATAGAGGAGTGGTGACAGAGCAGATCCTTGAGGTACTCCACAGTGAAGGAAAATAGGATGTGAGAGGCAGTTATTTATTGACACATATGACAGACGGCCGATTAAATAGTTGTATATCAGTCTTATATATGGAACAGGAAATCGAAGATGAGTTAATTTGTATATAAGTGCGATGTGCCATACCCTATCAAATGCTTTCTCGAGGTCAAATAATCTAAGACATGATGGTTTGACCGAGTTATAGTGTTGTGTAACGATGATGGTTAAACGAAGTAGTTGATCGTTGATCGAATAACCTGGGCGAAATCCTGCTTGGTGTATGGGAAGTATCTGGCATCTTTCTATGTATGCATGTAGTCGTCTTACTATTATACGTTCTAGGATTATACTAAAAGTAGACGTTAATTGAATTGGGCGGTAGGATGAAAGTTGGCAGGAGGTTTCTTTGGTTTTGGAAACATTAACGTCTTAGAAGTTTTCCAGGTGACACGAAAATAGCCAGTTCGCAGAATGAAAGTAAAAATCGTGGCTAACAAATTAAGCAATATAAGCAGGCTTTCTTTTACATGGCGATGGGTTATTGTATCAAAGCCAGGTGCACTATTTCTTTTGTTGCGAACAACTGTACTGATACCTTGAACTGTGATTGGCTCTGTTAGAGGTTCATTTTGCGGAAGAGTATGAAGGGCATGAGGTTGTAATGAAGGAGAAGATGGATTGACTGTGTCAGCTGGATGTCTATATAAATATGTGGAACTGAGTGGTGTGAAGATGTCTTGGAGAAAATCAGCAAAAGCGTCAGCTTTGGCGGAGTCTGTTTGTATAGGTAAGTCACCATTTAATAATGGATATGGTGTTTTAGTATGTTTGCCGCACAGAGCATTAAAACGTTTCCAGTACTTGCTAGGATGAGTGACGTCAGAGAGGGAATTACAGGTTTTAACCCAACACCGTAGCTTGTAAGCACGAATGTAATTCTTGACCATCCTCTGAAGTTGCCGGTGATGACGGAGTGATTCTGGATTTTTTGTTCGTTGATAGTCACGATAAAACTGTCGAGAGCGAGTGATAAATGTGAGATATTCTGGTGGCAATGTTGGTCGAAAAGGCGTTGATGTAGTTACTGGTATGTAAGGTGAACTAGCCTCTTGGATTGAAGTTGTGATGGTATGGATGTCATGATACAGTTCGTCCTCTGATGTAGGAGGTTGCAAAGGCTCTACTGCTGCCGAGAGATATGTTCTGTATTGTTTCCAGTTGGCTTTTACAAAACGGAGGCTAGTTCTTTGAAATTCTGTAGATTGAGACGTATGACGAGTACTGAGTTGTAATTTGATCGGAACATGGTCACTTCCTAATGGATCGACAACATCAATATGGATTTGTGAAACGAGATTAGCAGAAATAATGACAATATCTGGTGTGCTTTGTGATACAGGCCTAGTGGGATTTGGAAGATCATGAATGATACCAGTCGTGTGAGTTGTGACAAAGGTTTGAAAGGTAGACCTGTCTCTTTCTGATCTGCTGTGCATGTTGAAGTCGGCCATAATTATGAATCTCTTATACTTATCGGAAATGTGTTGCACGAATGCAGTTGGTAGAGGCTTTCCAGGTCTGATATAAACTGTAGCAACGGTTATGGCTATATTACGGAAGTATAAAGTAATGATGAGATATTCAGGAAAATCTGGCAGCCTACAAAAGTGTCGACGTGATGGAATACGTGGAGAAAATCCGACGGCTTTTTCTCCATTTGCGCGCCTCCTAGGAAGGGTGCTATCCTGTCTAATTAGTGTATATCCAGAAAAATGACAACTGAAGGAGGGAGTGAGAAAGTTTCGTTAAGGATAAACACTGCCGCTCTTTCTTCCAGTAACAGCGCTTCGAATAAAGCTTTATTCAGACGAATGGATCTAATATTGAGAAATATAAAGACTATACCCATGATCAGTAGGTTAAACAGTAGTTTCCAAAGGTGCTGTATGAAAATAGACATTTTGACCAGAATAAGTAGCATGAAATGTAACATGGAATATTTCTTTTACTGCATGGGTGATTTGCTTTAAGACATGCGAACGATGAAATGGTTGGATATTTTGAAGAGTAAGCGTTAGAAAGGCAAGCATATTGCGCACTGTTATAGGAGAGTCCAGTGAATGTGGAACGTCTGTAGAATAGTTATATATACGTAGTGGTGCTACGTACTCAGGGTGAGCTTCGGTAGGGGCGGGTTTGCCCTTGCACTTGTAACTATATGTCGGGTGTTGTTCATGGCAAGTGTGACAATTCGGTGGTTGTTGTAGATTGGGACATGAACGAGTTGAGTGATCACCAGAACAGTAGCCGCAGATAGTGGTATTTGGGCATGTTGCTTTAGAGTGTTGATTATATGTCTGGCATTTTTCGCATCGAAGTGGTAGGGGTGCTGGTAACCGTGAAGGTTCAACTCTGTGTCTCCTGTTATAAATGTATGCCCCATTAGTCAGAAGAGAATGAATGGTGGTTTGAGAAGGTGTTAGTACTCGGACAATGTACGTGGGGCCTGCAGCATTTCTAATTCGTATAACCTTCTGGAGTGTGTGTCCTTCGCATGTAAGTTCCTCCTGAATCTCTTCGTCGCTATAAGAAGGATCAACACCGCGAATCACCACGGAAAGGAGAGGAGGACGGAGAGGTGGTGGTGTTTGCTTGCGTTGAGATGCATTGAGATTGGTGAGTTTAGCATCTTTGCCGAAGGTATCTATAGGTACTTTGTTCCTTATAGTACTGAGCAAGATTGCATCTTCTGTTTTGAAAATAAAGCCGTTCCTAGTCTTGACTATTTCTTTGAGTGAGGCACGAGGAAGGGTACTTGCGTAGTTGTAGAGCAACTTGTTTCTCAGACGAGAAGCGTGAATCGAAATTGGTCAACAGAAACGAGTAAATTGATTGAGATAAAGCTGGAGCCGCAGTAGAATCTGTTTCCATGTCCGTAGGGTTGTCCACTCTATCTGGTGTAGTGTGTGCTTTCTTTGCAGGTGGTGAGAATTGCAAGCGGTTAGAATAACTTTGCTTGATCGAAGAGTGGGAAGCCACAGACGCAATAGAGCTTTGAGATGAACTTTTGGTACGACCAGAAGTGGTTTGTGACTGTACCTTGCGTTTTTCCACCTTAATGGAGCAACCTGGAGGACCAGGGATGATACTTGGTAAAGCGTGTTTGCTGATTGTGTGTTTGCCATGATCGATGCTATTGTCCGCCATAGTGAAAACTGCCTGGTGGGCTAAGCCCAAGTATGAGATGATACCAAATAAACCGTAAAACCAAGAAGAATGGCAAAGTAGTCTATAGGTAATATCAGTTAGGCGTGTTAGCCTCCGTGGAGGCTTCAAATCAACTCGACGGTTGTTTCCTTGACCTCAAAGAGGCAAGTAATCCAACCGTATATAGATGTTCGCGATTTAACCAAAGGGAATGGAAATACTAAAGTACTTGCTTATTTTTCTACGGATACCCTATTTTTTTACCTGGTTAGATATTCCAGGTGGCCAGTGCATTTGAAGTGAGTGAGTGACTAGCCGTTCCGGCTAGAACCCTGTTAGAGGGTTATGCCCTGTCTTAGGGAACTGAAGTATGAGAACATTAGATGTGCCTGACTTTGAGAGGGTCTCAGAGTTCTTTATTAAAGCTTGTTATAGCGATGAAAGACTTAGGACCTGTGCGGGCCTTAACATCAGGCAGGGAAAGGGTGGCAGAGTAATTACATGATGTACAAGATGCAACTTAGTTGTCATTGTATAGGTTATCATTATATTTAGTTGTTGATGGAGTTATTGTGCAACATAGGATGGAAAGATGAGGGGAAGATGGTCAGGAATTTGATACAGCAAGTAACTCCAGGTCTAGTGCATCAGGAGGTAGTGTGTAGCAGTACAGAATATACAGGAGTGATAGCGGTGGATGGAAATATCGAAATGCTGATGGGTGGAGTGCCATATGATGCATAGTAGTCAGAAGTAGAGGATGGTGTGCTTCATAACGATTGTGTATGTAGGTGAGACGTAACTTTTCAAGATGAAACTGTAGAGATGGAAACTCAATGCGGTTGTATAATTCTGCTCTTGGGCTAGGTAACTTAATGCGAATTGCAATACGTAGTGCATGACTTTCTAAGATTAAGAGCTTTTCGTAGAAAGAGCGTGCAGCAGCTATCCAAGCAGTGTGACCGTATGTTAGAGTCGGTCGTATGAAAGCTTTGTAGGTATTTAATACTGTAGTAGGTTTCAAGCCCCATGTTGTTCCGGTTAACCTCTTTAGAAGATTTAGTCTATTGGAAGCCTTGGCGGTGACTGTTTGAAGATATGGTTTCCATGTTAGATGTCTATCGAATGTGATGCCCAGATAGGTCACTGTTGAGCGTGCCTGTATAGGTGTATGGTTGACATGAAGTGTGAGGCGGTTGGGATTTCGACGGACTCTTGAGGTTTACTTAGAGGGAATGAATACAATCGCCTGGGTTTTCGTGGCATTAATTGTAAGTTGCCATTTATCACACCAGCGGAGGAAATCGTTAATAGATGTTTGCAAAGATTTGTTTATTGATTGGATAGTCGATCCCAAAGCAAGGAATGCAGTGTCATCGGCGTACTGAAAAAGATGGACTTTATCTGGTACTGGAGGCATATCAGCAACGTAGAGAATGTACAGAAGTGGCGATAAGGCCGATCCTTGAGGAACTCCGGATAGCAGAAAAATAGGGTGTGATAGGCAATTGTTAATAGAAACATAGGAAAGGCGACCCACTAAGAAGTTGTAAATCAGACGTATATATGTGAGAGGAAATCGGTGCCGTATTAATTTATACATAAGTGCTAAGTGCCAAACTTTGTCAAACGCTTTCTCTAGATCAAACAGTACAAGACATGATGGCTTGACGGAATTATAATGATGTGTGACCATAGTGGATAAGCGAAGCAGTTGGTCGTTGATAGAATAGCCTGGTCTAAATCCTGCTTGATGGATGGGAAGAAGGTGGCGTCTGTCGAAGTATGTATGTAGACGTCGGACAAATATGCGTTCTAAGATTTTACTGAAGGTAGACGTTAATTGTATTGGACGATACGATGATACACTTTCAGGTGGTTTGTGAGGTTTTGGAAACATTAACGTCTTTGAAGTCTTCCACTGGATTGGAAAATAGCCTGTTCGAATTATGAAGGTAAAGATGCTGGCAAGCAGAATAAGCAATGAAAGCGGACTTTCTTTGATATATCGGTAAGTGATATTATCGAATCCTGGTGCACTATTACGTTTATTTCGAACAACAGTGATGATCTCCGGAACTGTAATTGGTTCTGTCAAAGGTTGATTAAGTGGAAGAGTATGGTGTAGATGAGGCTGTAAAGAAGGAGATGACGTATTGACTGCGTCTGCTGGATGGCGGTAAGTAGGAGGAGACCTGTTAGGTGTGAATATTGTTTGAAGAAAATCAGCGAAAGCGTTGGCTTTGTCTGTATCTGATTGAATTCGAAATTCCCCTTGTAATAGTGGGTAAGGTGTTTTTTTGTACTTTCCACAAAGAGTGTTAAAACGTTTCCAATACTTTGTGGGATGATTGGTATCAGATAATGAATTGCATGTTTTAACCCAACAGCGTAGTTTGTAAGCACATATGAAGGGTAAGGGGAAAAAACAAGGAATATCCATGTATGTGCTTTACCGGGTGCTTTGGTCTATCTGTTGGGGACTCTTGGTACTATTTGATTGTATATGCCATGCACGCGTAGATATAGAAATATCTATATAAAAAGGGACGAAAGATTTAATAACCCTATTCTTTGTACGTAATTTCCAATATTAAAATGCCGTTTTCTCAAAAATGTAATTTTGTGACATTCCTTCTTTTTTCCCCTTACCCTTCATATGTAGTTTCTGACCATCCGCTGAAGTTGTTGATAATGAAATAATTCAGGACTGCCTGTCCTTCGATAATCTCGATAAAATTGTCGAGAGCGGGTAACGAATGTAAGGTATTGCGGAGGTAATACAGGCTGGTACTTTATGGAGGTAGAAACTGGTATGAAGAGAGAACTTGCCTCCTGGATTGTAGTTGTGATAGTGTCGATACGAGCATAGAGTTCATCTTCCGTGGTGGGTGTTTCTAATGGTTCTATAGCTGTCATTAGATGAGCTCGATACAGAGCCCAGTTTGCCTTGTCAAAGCGGAGACTAGTGCGCTGGAAATGATTACAGGAATTGATAGTAGTTGTACGAAGCTGAAGTTTAACTGGAACATGGTCACTGCTCACTGGATCAAGAATATCAATATGTACTTGGGAGACTAGATTAGCTGAAGTAATGACGATGTCCGGGGTAGTTTGTGAGATAGGTCTTGTATGTTTAGGCAGATTGTGAATGATACCAAGCGTATGAGTTGTAATGAGGTTTCGGAATGTAGTTCTGTCTTGCTTTGATCTACTATGCATGTTGAAATCGGCCATGATTATAAAACGTTTATAGTTATCGGAAATATACTGAACAAAGGATGTAGGTAGTTGATGGCCGGGTCTGATGTAAACGGTGGCTACAGTGATGGCTACGTTACGGAAGTATAATGTAAGTAGTAGGTACTCAGGAAGACCAGGTAAATTGCAATGATGTCTGCGAGATGGAACACGATGTGGAAAACCCACAGCTGTTCCTCCATTGGCTCGTTTGAGCGGAAGGGAGCTATCCTGCCTGATCAGTGTGTAGCCAGGAAACTGGCAAGAGATGGATGGAGTAGGGAAGGTTTCATTAAGAATAAAGACTGTGGCTCTTTCCTCTAGTAGTAAAGCTTCCAATAAAGGTTTGTTTTTGTGAAGTGAACGAACGTTAAGGAATATAAACGTTTAAGCCATGATGAAACAGACAAACCTAAACAGTGGTTTCCAAGCGAGAGGTATGAAAGTATACATTTTGTCCTGAATAAGTTGCATAGAAATTAACATGAAAAATCTCTCTTGCTGCGTGAGTAATTTGCTGTAAGACGTGAGAGCGATGAAATGGTTGGATATTTTGTAAGGTAAGCGTGAGGAAAGAAAGAAGGTTTCGCACTGTTATAGGTGAGTCCATAGTAGGAGGAACATCCTCGGAATAATTATGTGTGCGCAATGGTACTACATATTCTGGATGATTTACTTGAGGAGCAGGTTTTCCTTTGCATTTATAGCTATATGTCGGATGTGCTTCGTGACAAGTAGAACAAGTAGGTGGCCGTTCTAGATTTGGACAGGCACGTGTTAAATGCTCGCCAGTGCAGTAACCACAGACGTTGGTGTTAGTACAGTTGGCGGTAGTGTGCTGATTTTAAGCCTGACATTTTTCACAACGAACAGGCATTGGTGCAAAAGAGCGAGAGGGTTCGACACGATGCTTCCTGTTATATATATATGCGCCATTTGTCAGCAGACTATCTATGGTGTTTTGCGATGATGTTAAAACTCGAATCATGAATGTAGGGCCTGTAGCGTTACGGATTCTCAGAACTTTCTGGAGAGTGTGTCCTTCGTAGGTTAGTTCTTCTTGAATCTCCTCATCGGTGTAGGAAGGATCGACACCCCGAATAACCACAGATAGCAGTGGTGTACGTCTTGGAGGAGGCATTTGTTTTTGTTCAGATGCATTAAGGCTGCTAAGTTGAGCATCTTTGCCAAACGTATCAATAGGCACTTTGGTCTTAATAGTGCTGAGTTAATTAAGATCCTCTGTTTTAAAGATGTATCCATTTCTAGTCTTGAAAACAAAGCTCTAGGGAGATATTTGCGAAGTTGTATGGCGATATGCTTCTCGTTCGCAAATTTAGTGTCGAATTTCGTCAATAGAAATGAATAAGTTGTTGCACATGGTGGACTGGAATAATCAGAAGCAGCAGATGGTTCGGTTTCCATGTTGTTGCTATCTATCTCAATATCCAAAGTCTTATGTGGTTTTTTACTAGGTGGTGAAAGCTGCAAACGAGTAGCATAGCTACTTTGGATTCTTGAAGAGAGTGATGCAACAGAGTTAATGGAACTTTGAGATGCGCTCGTGGTACGAGCAGTTAGGTCTTTTGAACGCTCTTTTCGTTTTTCCACCTTAGTCGAACATCCGGAAGGTCCTGAAATGAGGACAGGTAACTTGTGTCGACCGGTTAAGGATTTGCCAGTGTCCACGCCAGGTTCCGCCATCGTGAAAGCCGTCTGGTGGGCTAAGCCCGAGTATGAGATACCAAATACCCCGTAAAACCAATAACAATAGCAGCGTCGTCAATAGGTAAGACCAGTTAGGTGTGTTAGCCTCTGTGGAGGCTTGAAATCAACTCGACGGTTGTTTCCTTGTACCTCAAGGAGGCAAGTAATCCAATCGTATTTAGAAGTTCGCTATTCAACCAATGGGATGGAAATACTAGTGACTTGCTTATTTTTCTCCGCCAGCTATGGATACCCTACTTTTTTTTACCTGGTTAGAGATTCCAGGTGGCCAGTTCGCATTTCAATTTTTTTCTTTTTTTTTGGTACGGGAATAGGGTAACATTAAAATTTTTATTCATCTAATTGCTTTATCATTATAAAATAAGTTCCTACTCCCAGCCATTAGAGGGTTACGCCCTCTCTTTGGCATAGGTTGCAATACGTATTGGTGTTGCTAATACAAGTACAATAGATGGTCTATGTGCAATTTGGTTACATGGGGAGTTAATCATCATTTTATTCAGGTTCTATTTTATTTGATCATGATAAAAAAGAAAAGTAGAAGAAGTAAATGAAAAGAGGAACATGAAGTGCACTGTCTCAACACAAAACAGATGTGATAATGTACCAGATGAATGCTATGTTCTGTCCAACTTTGGACGTGATGAAGACCAACGGTGCCCTGGTAAGACATAAGGTTGTTATTGTGCAGGGGATGAAGGGGCTATGTAATGAGGAACGACGGATGATGAAAAAGCTGCAACTGCGTCTAAATCCGAATGATCAGGAGGTAGGGTATAGCGGTAAAGTGCAAAGAGTAGCGACAAAGGTGTATCCTGTAATTTGCGAGGTGGATTGAACGGGATGTCTGCTTGCATTGTGGTGAGGAGTACCGGATGCCGGGACTCGAATCGGTTAGTAATATACTTCGTCCGTAAAGCTTCAAGATGGAACAGAAGATGTGGAAAAGGCATAATGTCGTAAAGATCTTGAGTAGGACTAGGAAGTTTTATTCTGTAGGCTATTCGTATGGCATGTCGTTCTAGTATCTTTAGTTTTTCATAATGACGCTGGAGTGCGGCTATCCATGCAGTCAATCCGTAGGTCAGGACTGGTCGTAAGAAAACTTTGTAGGTATTAAGAATGGTATTTGCTCGTGGTCCCCAAGTAGTACCCGTGAGGCGTTTGAGGAGGTTAATCCTGTTATATGCTTTCTGTATTACATTCTGAAGGTGAGGGCGCCAAGTGAGGTGGTGGTCAAAAATAATTCCCAGATACGTTACATGTTTAGCTGGATGAACCCGCATGTTATCTACTTGGATATTCAGTAGTGAAGGATTTCGATGTACCCGTGATCTGCGTTTTGGCGGGAGAAAGACTATTGCTTGTGTTTTATCTGGGTTAATTTTCAGACGCCACTTCGTACACCAGGTGAGAAAAGTTTGAATTGCTGCATTAATTTCAGTACTTATACGGTGAATAGTCCGGCCTAATGTAAGAATTGCAGTGTCGTCTGCATACTGAAAGATATGTGTGTTTGGCGGCAATGGTGGCATATCTGCTACATATAGAAGATACAGCAAAGGTGATAAGGCAGACCCTTGTGGTACTCCAGAAAGAATAAATATCGGGTGCGAGAGAGTGTCATTAAGAGCAACATAAGCAATACGGTTGTGTAGAAAATTATAGATAAACCTGATATATGATATGGGAAGTGTCAGACGGATAAGTTTATATATGAGAGCTGCATGCCATACCTTATCAAATGCCTTTTCCAGGTCGAAGAGCACTAGACAAGATGGAAATTGTGTATTAAACTGATTGGTAATAATATTAGACAGACGAAGTAACTGATCATTGATACTAAAACCGGGGCGGAAACCAGCTTGATGCAGAGGGATTATATTACGTTCTGTTAGATAAGAATGAAGGTGTCGAACAAGGATTCTTTTAAGAATTTTGCAATACACAGAAGTAAGTTGAATGGGCCGGTAAGAAGAAACAGTATTTGGTGGTTTGTGTGGTTTTAGGAACATCAGTGTTTTGGAAGTCTTCCACTCACAAGGAACAAAGCCTGTCCGCAGGATGAATGTATAAATGAGAGAAAGAAGGTAAAGCAGCTGATAAGGCGCTTCTTTAATATGGCGATAAGTAATCCCATCGAAACCAGGTGCAGTATTTTTCTTGTTCTGGACAGTTCGAGTTATATCCGTTACTGTAATTGGTTTTGTAAGAGCAGTCTTGTGCGGGAAAGTGTGAGAGATGTCAGTTTGAAGACAAAAGGTGTCAAAATTAAGTTTCTCAACCGGATGAAGACGCTGAGAGTATGCAGGTGGTAACGGGGTAAAGATTCCCTGGAGATACGTTGCAAAAGCGTCGGCTTTCTCCTTGTCACCTTGTAGTGGGGAATCTTTATCTATTAACGGATATGAAGTACGAGTGGATTGTCCTGTGAGCTGACGGAAGCGCTTCTAGTATTGTGTTGGATGAGCTGTTTCGGCTAAGGAATTACAGGCTTTTATCCAGTTGCGTAATTTATAAGCTTTAAGGTAATTGGAGACGGTGCGTTGAAGTTGACGATGATGACGAAGAGCTTCTTCGTTTCTGGTATGGATATATTCTTTGTAAAGGGCTCTGGAACGTCGTATGAGAGGTAAGTATTGCGGAGGTAACGGAGGACGGCTTGGAGAAGTAAGCTTGGTAGTATGGATGTGTTTATTCCCGGCATTTTGAAGTGCTGTGTTGATAGTATCTAGTGTAGTATAAAGTGCTTCTTCGGTTTCTGGACTAGGAGTTTCCGCCAACGCAGTAGCTATATCAGTTCTATAAGCTTCCCAGTTTGCTTTATCGAAACGCATTATACGTCGACCAGTATGACTGGATAGGGTTTGAGAAGATTTTAAACATGTGATTGTTAACTTGATTGGTAAATGATCGCTACCCAGATTCCCCAGAACTGTAACATTACAGCGATTATGAAGGGAGGCAGAGGTAATCACAATGTCTGGGGTGGTTTGTGAGATGGGTCGTGTGTGCGCTGGAAGTTGATGAATGATGCCTGTCGTGTTTGTTTCAATGAAGTTAATGAACTGTTGTTTCTCTCGCTCTGGCCGACTATGAATGTTAATATCTGCCATAATGATATAGTTACGGAAGTTATTGGAGATATAATGAAAGAAGTTAAGTGGGATAGGGTGACCTGGACGTATATAGATGGTTGCAAGAGTGACATACAGTTGGCGAAAATAGGTCGTGACTATAAGGTATTCCGGAAGTCGAAATGTGAGGAAATGTTGTCGGATGGCAAGAGTAACAGGATAGCATATAGCTACGCCGCCATTTGCGCGTTGTGCTGGGACAGTGTTATCATGACGTAGAAGTTGATACTGTGGTATCTTACAGCTTTGCTTGGATGTAAGATACGTTTCATTCAATAGAAATGCGTTAGCTTTTTCTTCAAGAAGAAGATGCTCGAACAAAAGCTTGTGCGTTAGTAGCGATCGGATATTAAGAAATATAAACACAAGTTCCATGATCACTTTATGCTTAGACTGCTGTTTCGAGGGGGGCAGTGTGGAAATAAACAGATTGTCCGGTGTATGTAGCATTGAGGTTAATATGAAAAACATTTCTCCAGCATATTGGATTTGTTGTAGAACATGTGGCCTATCAAAGGGATGTATGTTTTGAAGAGCGATGGTTATGAAGGAGAGTAGCTGAGCTACAGTTACAGTTTGTTGCGTTTGTGTAGGAGGCATTTGAGTTTGCTGTGTTGTATGAAGCCGAACTGGAACAACTAGACTTGGTTTTGTGGTGTGAGGTGCTGGGCGTGATTTACATTTAAAGCTGTATGTCGGATGACTCTCAGGACAGGCAGAGCAAACAGGTGGGGTTTTCAAATTTGTACACTGATTAGTAGCATGGGGACCAGAGCAATAACCACATTTCGAAGCTCTCTTACAATTACCTGTAGGATGGTCGTTATATGTTTGACACCTCTCACATCGAATCGGTAAGGGTTGTGCAGTTCGAGAAGGTTCTACACGGTGGCGTTTCTTAAAGATGTATGCGCCGTTGGAGAGTAGTGTGTCAATCGCATCTTGTGAATTCGTTAGGACTCTCACCATGTAAGTCGGGCCTTGGTTATTGCGAATACGCATGCACTTATGGATGTCAATGCCTTCTATCTTTAGTTCTTCCTCGACTTCGCCGTCTTGGATGATAGGGTCGACGCCACGGATAACTACACATAAGAAAAGTGCTTTCCTGGGCGGCGGAGGTTGTTTAGCAGTTGGTGGTTGTAGCTTTTCAAGCTTGGCTTGCTTGCCGAAAATCTCGTAAGAGAACTTATTGCGAATGATGGTTGCAAATCGAGGATCAGTAGATCGAATAATAATGCCATTCCGGGTTTTGATAATTTCCGATACAACTTCCCTTCGAAGATATTTAGTGATCTGCTGGAGCAGAAGTTTTGGATTTTCGAATTTAGTATCATAGTTTGTGAGTTTGAATGGATACCACTTCGGTTTCAGAGTAGACTCAAGGGTTGGGAAGTCCTGATCGTTATCGCTATGGACGTCATCGGTGTCTCAATTTGTGTGATGGCGTTTTCATGGAGGTGTACCTGGTTGCACAAAAGTATCGCACACAAGTGGTGATCGAGAACGCGAGCGTACCGAACACGATTCGGTGTTGCAGGAAGAAGTTGATGCAGTAGAATTTCTTCTGCGAGCTTTGCGTTTCCGCATTTCAATTTTTTTTTTTTTTTTTGAGGGAGGCAGGTTTGGGGAACATCTTTATTGTTTCAAAAGCAGAGGATGAGATTAATCTGCCACTAGAGGGTTTCGCCCTTTCTCTTGGCATGGGGTGTGTTTGCATCAATTGTGCCTTTATTTTACTTATAGTTGGGCATTGAGCTGTAAAGAAATATACAGGTGATTAATAATTAATAAATATCAAAGACACTAATACATTACAGCAACATATATATTGATAAGTTAAGAGAAAACATAAATATAAAGAAAAATTAACATAGGAAAGATAAATATAACTAACTAATATATAAGAAATATATAATGAAGTCAAGAAAAATATAACTAACTAATATATATGAAATATATAATGAAGTGAAGTGATAAAGAACAGTGAAGGTACTAAGAATGCGACGAAATGAATGTACAAATATATAAAGCAATAATGGTATTCAAATAGCGTCGAATTGGAAGAACGACAGTCGATGATGATGATGATGAATGCAGTGCACTTGACATCACAACACAAAACGATTAAAGTTGTAAGTATGACGAATGCCGGTTAGTCTTCTGTCTTGGGGCGGCTCAAGACTAATGAGAAAACACTGGGAAGCCCTTGTTAGTGGTGTGATAAATAAACAGTGCTATAATGGAAAAAGATGAGGAATATCATGATGAATGAGTTGTCGTTGGAAAAATCTGACATGATGGTGATCATCCGGTAGAGTGCGAGCATAAATGGAAAGTAAGATGCTTAGTGGCGTATAAAAGTATCTGAACTGCGATTCTTGCTCCAAATCTATAAATATCGTGTCTAGAAAAATATCCTTGTAGTTGTGAAGGCATTTAGCTATATATTTTCTACGTAAGTGTGCAATGTGTTGTACAAGCGGCGGAAAGTTTATCTTGTCGTAAAGATCTTGATTATGGTAAGGTAGTTTGATACGAAATGCGAGCCGAAAGGCATGACGCTCGAGTATCTCTAATCTGTTATAAAATTTTTGAGGGGCTGAACACCAGGCGACATGACCAAAAGTGAGAATACTCCGCATAAATGCTTTATAAGTGTTCAGTAGCAATGTTGAATTTAAACCCCAGGTTTGACCTACAAGGCGACGAAGAAGTTGAAGTCTATTTTTGCCTTTTGTAATAAGCTTCTGTAGTTGTGCTGACCATCTCAATTTATCATCGAAAATGACACCTAAATAAGTAACAGTTTTAGTTGGGCGGAGAAGATGATCGCCAACACGTATCTCAAGCAAATTCGCATTACGATGGACTTTACTACGGCAATTGGGCGGTAAAATAACTAAAGTTTGTGTTTTTTCTTCGTTCACAGTAAGTCTCCACTTATTGCACCAGCGAAGAAAGTCCGTAATTGTAGCCTGCAAATTAACGTTAATCTGCTGAATTGTTCTACCGAGTGTAAGAAAAGCAGTGTCATCCGCATATTGGAAGAGATATGTATGAGGTGCCGGAGATGGTAAATCGGAGGCATATAGGATATACAGAAGAGGTGATAAACTTGACCCTTGTGGCACTCCCGTATAGGGGAAAATCGGATGTGATAGAGAGCCGTTGATATTAACATAGGCAATACGGTTTAATATAAAAGAGTAGATAACTCGAAGATAACTTAGAGGAACACCGAGCTTCAGCAACTTATAGAATAACCCATAATGCCATATACGATCAAATGCTTTCTCAAGGTCCATGAGTATGAGGCAGGACGGTAGTGCTTTGTTATAATGATTTGTGATAATAGTGGTAAGACGGAGTAATTGATCATTGAGACTGTAACATGGACGAAATCCTGTCTGATGAGAAGGTAAAAGGTGATGATCATTGAGATATGGATGGAGACGATGCACCAGTATTTTCTCAAATAATTTTCCCAAAGTAGATGTCAGTTGTATGGGCCGATATGACTTCACGGAGTGAGGTGGTTTGTTTGGTTTTAAGAACATGCAAACTTTAGACATCTTCCACTCGTGTGGATAATATCCAGTTCTTAAAATAAACGTATAAATCGTTGCCAAGAAGAGAAAAAACTGTAGTGAGCACTCTTTGAGGATTCGATAAGATATATGATCAAAGCCAGGTGCTGTATTACGTTTACGCTTTAAAGCATCTCTTATGTCATCTGAGGTAATTTCGTGATTTAAAGGATGTGTTGTATCCAACTCATGAGTGATTGATGGTTGGAGCAGTTGGTTGATTGCTGGTTCAGATATGCGGGGACTTAAACGATGTGTAGATAGAGGCGGCGTAAAGACTGTTTGTAAGTGAGATGCGAAAGCATCCGCTTTCGCCTGATCAGTGTGCAAAGGCTGATCGTCCTGGACAAGAAGGTATGAGGTAGTGACTTTCTGCCCAGTTAACAGGTGAAACTGTTTCCAGTATCTTGTGGGGTGTGTTTCGGTGTTCAACTTGTTGCACGTTTTAGTCCACGTAAGTCGTTTATGGGCAACTATATAATTGTGAACTGTGCGTTGCCATCGACATGCTTGGGCTAAATATTCTGGGTTTCTTGTCTTCTCATATTCACGAAAATACTGCCTGGATTTTCGTACAAGTGTAAGATATTGCGGTGGTAATATTGGCTGATATGTTTTCCCATGGTATGTAGGGATATTCTTTGCAGCACTGTCGTTAAGAGCAGTTGTAATGCTATGAACGACATTGTTCAGATCAGCTTCAGAGGTTGGCGGTTGTAACTGATCTATTGCGGTATTGATATCAGTCCGATATTGTTCCCAGTTAGCCTTATCATATAAGAAAATAGTTCTTGTTAATTGTGGAGACGATGGTGGTCGCCGCATTTCAAAAGAGGTAACCCTCTTATATTTTGAACACTAAACATAATTGTGTCGGAAAATATTTTTAAAACATTTGAAGAACAGTATTTGAAACATACTAAAGATACAATCTTGTAGTTCCGTGTGTAAATAAAAATAATACATTTATTTCCTAAATATTAGAGTATTATAATGCAAAACAATAATTTTCGGTATCAACAAATTGTGAAAGAAATGTGAGAGCCATCTAGTAGTTACAAATAAAACTATAATTTATTAATTCAAGAATTTCCAAGAAATGAGGAAGAAAGACAGAACATGTACGCAAAATAATGATTAATTTGATTTCGGGCCTACAAAGCCAAGATTTTGCAAAATGGAGGGTATATAGGGGAAAACGTTTAAAAAATTAAATTACAAAACGGAAAGGATATCACCATAAGAGCTTTGAATATTCAACTGAGGATGTCAAAAAGACTTAACCTCATACATAGATATTTATGAAACTTTCAGCACAAAATAATATCTTCCGGGCTTCGCAGGCCCGGATTGTGCCAATAAGGGTTAAACATTCGATTGTAGTATTTTATGTCACATTACACAGACTTTACTAATGCAAGCTAAAATATGAAACCAGTTAACCAGTCAAGATTTGTCTTTCAATTAGTATTCAAAATATAAGGCCAAGAATGAACTGTATCTGCTCGTACATAAAGGCGGTATAGGCTTTTTACATGTAGATGTCCAGGCACGTGCCTTTCTAATGCACCGAAGTTCTAAGCTTGTTTGCGGACATGAGACTTCGATTACAGCTAAATTTATGAATCACCGCTTCCACTGCTTAGATATTCAGGCGCCAGTACAAGTGTTTCCTCGGAGCTACAAATATCCTTATTTATGTGATGTCCTACATGATATACGCCCTGCTCGCAAAAAATCCAATCGAAGCAGGCTCGATCAACAACCTTCACTGTCGCTATGTTCGTTTGTGGGTTACTACTACACCTAATGTCATCTTAAAGCACCCGCACAAAAATTGGAATGCTATAAGCAAAAACATCAACGCTTCCTTTTTCACCCACAAATAACATACTACCTAGTATTTTGTAGTCAAGAATGTATATTGGAAATATTTCACAGTGTATGTATTCTAAATGTAATATAAGCACATTCTGCAACAATATAGATATTATAGAGTATACGTTTCATGCCTGTTAAAATGAACGAATCATCTGGACATATTTTTCTTATTTCAATTAATAGAATTTCTTGTCTTTTACCTCAGAGTTTTACTGTAACAGAACTCATTTTGTGTCCTGATCTTAATTACTTTCCTACATTTAAAAAAATGCGGTTATCTGGATTACTATGCAAACAATCATGTTTCTTGTGCATACAGATATACCGTATCACATAGAATTATACAAACAACATTTTAAATATTAGACCAGCTTTCTCTCTCAAGTCATTGACAATAAAACTTTTTGCGAACTGTTTAACTGTTCTTACAGAGCCTTTCTCCACGCATGTAATATAAAAAATCCAGTAATATATCTTTGTTATCTCAGCTAATTATAATGTAGGTATAGCTAATCCTAATGATAATGTTACTAATGATAATGATAATGTTACTTTACTGCCCAGTTCGAATACCTATGTATACATGCATTGTATTTGTGCATTATTTTCATTTTACATATTTTAAATGTTTTGATTCACCATAGTTTTAATTTTCAAGATGCATTTAATTTATGTTTGTTGCTTCTCATTAAAGAGATTTTCGAAGGTTGCGAGTTCGAGTATAGGTCAGGTACTCAAGGTTTTTCTCTGATTTATTGAAATGGTAATATTTCTCTCTTTACTTTATCTCGTAATCCTATATAAAATGTACGGATGCTGAAATAAGTCAACTAGAATATAAGAAAACAAATGTAAACTACGTTATTCCATTCGCATTTTTTAAACTTTATTTTCACCTGTCTAGGACGTTTCTAAAAGTTCAGTTTTCAGGATCTCTATTTCGCTCTCCTACGTGTATTTAACTGATGTGTTCTAATTCCTAAAGTTCCTTAGTGCATCACATAGATCTTACAGATGCCGTACCTCTTGCTTTTTATATCTGTCCATCATGTCTAGAGATGACTGTTCTGACAAGCAGGACACAGAGACCATTTAAAAAAGTAGGACAATCTACGCTATTAGTGATACATATTGATGTATTTTACTTATCGTATAAGAGAATAAATCGAAAAACTGGGAATAAGAATCATTTTAAAGATGATAGTCCACTGATGCTTCAAATCTCTGCCTTTACTTCCTATACTTACGTTAATTTCCTAGTCAAAATAAAAACTCTCCAAAATTTACCACCAATTCTTATGCAATCTTATCTTTCTTGGAATACTTCGCGGTCACATATCCGTCACGACGATGTAAAGGCCCTTTTGGCGCTCACGATACATATTTACGACCATGCTATCAGTTCTTAGCCATATGACGGATAAAAGAGCTATTTTCATTGTGCTGACCTTGTCGTGTGCTAGGAAGCTCTAGAGCTCAACGCTCTAGGGTTGAGAAAAGCTAATACGTTTTAATCTGGTTCCTTATAATTATTACCAGACTGCAGTTTCCTCTATCTATTTTAGAATACTATTTTTAAGAAATTGAATTATTATTATTATTATTATTATTATTATTATTATTATTATTATTATTATTATTATTATTATTATTATTATTATTATTATTATTTTTATCGCGTCTATATTCTGTTATTCTTTTAACTGTTAGAGGAAAGGTTCATTTTTTCTACAGTCTCACTTTATCTATAATGCTACTTCGGTATTATACTTAATGTTAAGTTAACTCAAGAAAAAGCGGATCTAGTTGTGTGCATCCTCCATTTCATGTTAGCCTTCGATGATCATTTAGTACTGTTCAGCAAGGTAATTTAGCAGAAGTACAATGTTCTTATAGAGTATTCGTTGTAGTGTTATGAAGTAGGAAATGATACAGAACGCTGTGTTTTCTAAATTAAAATTTTGGGATCCACTAGGGCAATTGCTCCAACATTTTTAACAAGCGCCCACATTCTTAAACCCTACATACTTCACGCCTACATCATTCGCGATGTATTTGACCGTTTCTGCAATTTTAGGTGCAGCATTGTATTCTCAAATCATCAGTAATAGCAACAAAAATAATAACAATAATAATAACCAATACTATATATAAGACAATATAAGTGAGTTACTCATTATCGACCAAGCCATAATGCTATAATTAGCAAGAATACTATTTTTGACGAAAGCAAGGGATAAACAAGGATTCTTGGAAATATGTATTCTTAGGGGCGTAAATAGGATAGTGCATCTTGCTAATTCCTGAGGTAAGGAAGATGAAACTAGGGATATAAACTAACCATTAAGAACAACTGAACATGTTTCTCACAGTTTCTGAAAATTCCGCACCTAAAGAAGAAAGGAGTAATTCGTATAACATTAATTTTTCAACTGTATTTTATTTCATTTATTTTTAGAAAATGATAAATGTCATCATCATAGGTATTCTGCCTTTATTGGCAGATCACTTGCCGCAGCTGAGAAGCTTCCATGCTCCACCTTCTTCAGTTAACCTCCTTTTCTTCTTTACTTACGATTTTTCTGTTTTAATATCGTCCATCAATTGTAGCCTCATTCGCTCCTTCCCTGTCTTTTCTGCCACCATATCCTCTAGGACGTCCCTCTGATACAATCTCTTCTTAGGCAATGTCCCAACCAATTTCTCTTCCTCTTCCTAATAATATCTAAAAGTGTTCTTTTCTCACCCACCATTTCTAACACTCTCTCATTCGTTTTCCGCTCGACCCAACTAATTCTTTCCATTCTTCTCAACACTCACATTTCGAAGGCTTCCAGTCGATTTTCATCACCTTTACGTAATGTGCACGTTTCCGCCCCATACAGTACAACACTCCACACGAAGCATTTCATGAGTCTTTTTCTCAACTCTTTATTCAAGGTCCCACAAAACCGACTTTTCTTCCTCCTAAAGGCTTCTTTCGCCATTCCTATCCTTGCTTTTATTTCAAGTTCGCACTTCATGTTAGAACTCCCATGTTACTACTAAGAATACTACCGAGATATCGAAAACTATTCACTTGTTCTATATTCTCCCCTCCTACTTTTATATTTGACGCAGACCCCTTCGTTCCAATCATCATGGCTTTTGTCTTTCTAACATTTATTTTCATCCCATATTCTCAAAGCTCTTTTTCATTTCTTCTAACTTTTTATTGATTTTCTTTTCAGATTCTGCAACAAGCACCATATCGTCTGCAAATCTTATGCATTTAATCATTCTACCTCCTACCGAAATGCCATAATCATCATGTAAACTCTTTTTCACTATCTCTTCTAGATAGACATTAAAAAGTGTTGGCGAGAGGCAGCATTCTTGTTGAACTCCCCTTCCAATTGCACTCTTTTCCGTCAGTTCTTCCCCTATTCGAACACTTACTTGTTGTTTCATGTATAAGTTTCTTATTATTCTTCTATCTTTCCATTCCAATCCTATCTTCGTTAGAACTCCCCAAAACAATTCCCAATTCCCGCGGTCAGAAGCCTTTTCTAGATCAATAAATATAACATACACCTCTTTCCCTTTTTCTATAGATCTTTCACCGATCTCCCTTAATAATCCAATTGTATCTCTTCTGGCCTTGGCTCTTCTGAACCCGAACTGCTCTCCCTCAACTTCTTTATTTGTTCTTTCATATAACCTTCTATTCAGTATTCGGAGCGGAATTTTAACTGCATGAGATATGAGACTAATAGTTCTATAATCCTCACATCTCTTTGGGTTCGACTTCTTAGCCATCGGTATCATGATCGTTTTCAGAAAGTCTTTTGGCCATTCTCCTGTTTCATATATTTCATTGCATAATCGGAACAATTCTTTCTTTCCCTTGTCTCCTATATTTTTAATGAATTCGATTGGTATGTTATCTATTCCGGTTGCCTTTCCATTTCTAATCTCGGATATAGCCTTTTCAAACTCACCCCTAAGAATACTAAATCCTTTATCATCCTCTCCTACTTCATTTTCTACTTCAACATTTAGGCTACACGGTCTATCCCTACTCTCATATAAGTCTTCAATGTATTCTTTCCACCTTCCTATGACCTCATTTCTCTCGCTGACTACCTTCCCATTCTTATTTTCTACTGCCATCATAATACCCTCTTGATAAATGTAAGAATTCTTTATATTGGAGACGTGAAATTTCAAAACTAAACTCAATAAGAAACGAACCAATACATGTTTAGGTTTTCCGAAAATTCTGTCCTAAGATGAGAATGGAGGATAGTGTCTACCTATTAAGATTTCTGCATTTGCTTACGTTTGAGGTGTGAAATTTGCCTTTGATTTCTTAACTATAAATAATTGAATGTATGTTTCCGGAAATTCCCTTCTTAAAGATGTAGAAAAGAGACGATTTCTATAATATTAAAATTTACCACTATTTATTCAGAAAATGTCATGAAATGCGAAATTCGCTTAAATTGTGAAATGTGAAATTTGGTATAACAACTCTGAAGTAAAAAGAATGGAAGACTTATTTCAGAGTTTTCGAAATTCTCCATTTAAGCAGAAGGAGGGAGGAATTAATTTACTTATTTCTCGACATTCAAATCGGCGTTTGCTGTCTCATCATCATAGAATGTTCGAGGAAATTACTAAACATATTTAGAACTACTCTAGAGCATGGCTTCATCATATCACTTTCACTGAAATGCGTATCCTCAGGGAGGGGTCAAGGTCTAAAATATTTGCTAAAATACAGTATCTTACAAATCTCTCATGTATGAACATGAAATTTAATATAAAAACCAAGTAGACACTCAACCCAGCGTTCTAGGAAATTCCACTTCCGTCTCATCTCATGAAAAATCATTGAGAATTTTAGAACATTGTTAGCACTTGGATGAAGCCATTTTTTAACCGTGTCAGTTTCATTAAAATTCGTATCCTAAGAGGGTGGAGGAGTTAATATATACGGCGAAAATTAAATATCTTCCAAGCCAAAGAGATTAAACTAGGTATATAAACTTTTTACTTAACGAGGTCACCATGTGGACATGCCCCAGTGTTTTCGAAAATTCTGCTTCCAAAACAGGTTACAGTGTGGCAAAGTATTTGAAACGTCTGAAATGAATTTTTAAACATATTTAGCACGTGGGACATTTCTATTTTATCAACTCACTTTAAAAAAAAGAATCGTAAAAGCAGAAGAAAATTTAGATTTCTTGCAGAAAATAAATATATCCATCGTATGAAACACATTTTTCAACATGGTCGAGCTAGGGGTTTTATTTCACTTTTGGTGAAATAAGTTACGTAACGGGCAATGGGTGATCAAATTTAACTTTCAAATATTTCCCATAAACCTATTCTACTCGTACGAAGAACGGGGTTGCATATAATAATAATAAATAATAATAACCATATTCTCACAAATTTATATTTATTTCCAGCAAGACTCTGCATAGCATTGTCGTGCAGTGGAATAATATATTTTACCAGTTTTGTCAATTAAACCACTGGTCTTACACAATAGTTATTTCGTGTTTAAATGATATTTAATTGAATGTTTGTTACAACATTCGTAATATTTGTAATTTTAAATTTAGTTCTGTCAGAGACTCGCACCATTAGATTAGGAGCCACTGCTCTAGGGACTCTCTAGAAACTTTGAATTTACACCTACATAGGATTTGTGACGTGATGTACCACTAAGAAAAATTTTTGAAAATTCACGAAAAGACGAGGAATTGGGGTGACAGTTATTTTAATAAGATATCCTTATCTCCGAAACGTATAGGACTGGGAACTTGAAAATTTAAAATAATTTAACACGTGTTTCAGCATTTCATTTATATCTTAGTAACAAAAAAGTAGGAAAAGATAAGAATAGGAATTATTAGAGTGGAGATGGAATATATTCTAGGAACGCTTAATCGAATACAAACCATGCCTATCTATTGCCGTTTGTCATATATAGTCTTGTTCAAGAAAACTTTGCCACTCATCTCTCTTTGAAAAGTCCTGTGGTCCTACTTACAGTTAGAATTAAATCAAATAAATGTGAATTTTGTTTGGTCGATTAAGAAGTTTATTTAAAGCCACAGCATTATAATTTCCTTTTGCGGTTGCAAGAATATCATCTTTCATACCAGGGTGAGTGGTCAAGATTTCTTCAACAAAACTCAACAACGATGAACGTTAAAACCGGAAGTGGTTGATTTCTAATATTTACATTTGATTATAGGGTAAAAGAAGAGATGGTACCTATTTTAAGAACGCTAACTCATTTAAAAAAAACTCGCTGTCTCTTGTAGGTCATGTTCTATGTATATTACATTGAACCTGGAAGTCATACTGGATTACCAGGTTGTCTATCGGTTACGAAAAGGATTAAAGAAAGTCACGAAATCAGAAAATGGTCATGAAAATCAAGAAAAAGTCACGAAATTTTGCTTTTGGGTCACGATTCTTTTTATCTGTACAAATATAAGTATATACTTGTAAATCTTTTTCTATAAAATGTCAAAAATCATCACCAAAAATGTGTATGGTTTTAGACGCTATCAAATCACAAGTAAAGCACGCTTCTCTCACGTGCGTGAAAATTAGACTAAGTCGCACTCAAATTCGCTTTTGAGAATGTTACTAAATTTAATTGTTTGTTAAAGGAAAAGTGATGGAATTTCATTTTGGAATTTTAGTAGACACACTGTCACTTTTGATTTTATTAGAGTGTTATGGATAGACAAAATGTATTCTTGAGATGCTCCGTCGATTGTCGAAAACAGCTTCTCGCTATCTACTACAGCTTTTGCTCCACAGTAATGAAAAGTTTACCGAAATTCTTGATTTCTACCGGTTCTAGTTTTATCAAAGTGTTAAGGATAGAAATGAAAGGTGTACTTGGAATCTTTTAGTCGATTTCTCAAAACTGCTTCTCGCTATATATTACCGTTAACCCCATTCAATGTTAAAGCGGGAACTTGTTTATTTCTGCCACTTTCTATTTCAATACAGTATTAAGAATGGAGTTGAAAGGTATTATTGGGATGCTAAATCGACTGCCGTTTCTTTCTATCTATTACCATTTTTGATTTACAGGATCAACGTTAAAAGCAAAAATGGTTGATTTCTTCCACTCCTGGTTTCTGATCCACAACCTCCTGGTTTAAGATCCTCTACTAATGAACTCTTTCGAGATAATTACTCTAGCTATCAATTGCAAAAAACAGAAGTTAAATTCAGTTTCGTTCAAGAGTTTCGTGCGGAGTATCGGACGAGATGGATCAAAGCACTAACTGTACAATATTATATAAATCTTACTCTGTAATCCCAATACTAAATATACATATTTCAGCGTTTTTGATTACGATCTAGAAGGGAAGAAAAGGGTTTGGAAGAGAATAGAGGTTGATATTACAATTATTATTATACTAAGATGTTTATATCTCGGATCCCGTGAAGTTGAAGACATGAAACGTGGTATTTGAACTGAAATTGATATGCTTCCAGATATATAAAGTGCAAGGCCATAGGCCGAACAAACACAGTGGCCTCGGAGCAAAGCCCCCAGGTATTTCAACTGAAATTCAGTATTCTTGCAGGTATGTGAGGTGCGAGGCCGTAAGCCGAGCAAACACTGATGATTGCAGGTTTGAGATGCAAAGCGTTAGACCGAACAAATTTACGGGTCCGAAGGCAAAGCCTTCAGCGAGACGAAGACATGTATTGAATAAACTCTGATGAAGACATTAAGGAGGCTCACACAATATTTTCTTAATTAATAATGAAATAGGAAGTGATAGTAGACTTATACCACTTCCGGTGTTGGTAGACGGATTGGATTGGTGACACAATTGTATTCTTGGGATGCTTAACTGATTGGAGGAAACTGTGGCTTGCTACCTACTTCCGTATAGAGATTGACATCTACCAGTTCCAGTTTTAGTAGAGGATAAAAGAGGAAGATGAAGTGTATTCTTAGTCGATTGTAGAAAAATGGGTTACGTTTTCTGCTCTGCAGTGATCAACAGTTGATATCTACCACCTCCGGTTTTAGTATAAGGTTAAGAATGGAGATGAGAACGGACTTTTAATCGATTATGGAAAACAGCGTTTTGTTATCTATTACAGTTTTTCTTCCATATTAATCAACGTTAAAATCAGGAAATAGTTAATCGCTACAACTTCCTGTTTTAGTTGTAGGTTAAGAATAGAGATTATATGCATTCTTAGGACGCTTAATCGATTTTCAGAAACAGCTTCTAGATTTCTACTAATGTCTTTTGTTCTACAGTGATCACTATTAAACCGGAAGTCTGCCACTTCCAGTTCAAGAGTCACCTCAATTAATTTTAAAACATTTTTTCCCTACATAATTATGTAAGACTTGGTTCAATTCCAACTAAACTTGATACATATATGTCTTACAATCTGGAAAGAAATACTCGGGAGGGTAAGGAACCGCTAGCATCCCAATGAGTGGGGACGGGAGAGCTGACATTTTAAAAAAAATTGTAATGATCGATATTAGTGTTGAATCCATAGTTTTCGGGTCAGTCGCTGATATGGATAATGATTTTTTCCATGCCGTTTAAGTTCATCCCTGAAGAATCGGGAAAAGTAACATTTTAAAAGTAATCGAAAATGACGGATATTAAAGGCGAATCCATAATTATCATTGGTGTTAAGACGAATAGTGGTACTTTTGATAAAATTTAAAAAGAAGTTAGAATGCAACTTTTGAATTTAATTAATGTAAACTTCTACATTAATAAAAACTAGACTATTTGCCATCCAAAGTTGTAGGTTCGACTATAGAGTTTATTATTACTATTATTTTTAAAGTATACCTTTCAAATAGCACCACGACATAGGAGGGAGAGAGAGTGAGAGATTACTGGCCTTTTCAACATATTCTTAAGGGTTTATTAAAATTTTATTAAGATTTTCTTATAATTTTAATTTATGTTTGTTTCTTATATTGCAAGTACACACAACTTGTAAGATGTAAATACAATTTAATTTTTAAGAGACTCAAAATGGTGACGCCATTTTCGGTGTTCTAGTAGCTAGCACGCGCGCTATTCATGCACGTAGTCACACATTCGATTCCCAGTAGGAGTCTCTTACAAAATTTGGACGATTACTGTGTTTGAGTTTCATCATAATGTTTGAGTCTACGTCTCATATAACCTCCTAAACTTAAATAATTAACTAACTCGAAACCGATGAGAGTACAAAACTCAAGGTTTCGACAGAAAACTAGCACAACAAATTTGGAATAGAAAAAGTATCAAGTAGCCAGTGATCCCGTCAAGGAAAGGATGGGAACACGGACAAAAGACCATAAAACACAATAATGAAATGAAAGTCAGTGATGATTATAGAGGTGGCTCTTGGGTCTAGAGCTTCGAAATTCCCTCTAGGGCATTTCCCGAGAGTGCTCAATCTGAGTTACCAGAATTTTCATAGTACTATATTCACCCATCGTTTATTCAATCCCCCCGTACTGGAAAATCTGAAATGAACATTGTCTCCTATCGTGTTCAATATCAATTACATTTTTGCAGTACTGATTTTCACCTATAATGTAATGAAATTATTCCACGAGAAAATCTGTAATCAACACTCAGACAAGTAGCCAAGGGGGGTCCGGGGTGTTCAGAACCCCCCTTTCGAGATCAGAAATGAAAAATTAAGGAAGGATAAAACAAAATGAATGACGAAAAGAAGGATCAGTTTTAAAAATTAAAAAGAAATCTACAGGAAGTTTTGCTTACTCTCTCTTATGATTAGATTTGTATTAATTGCAATATGGTGGCGAGATAAGCGAGGTATTCCGGAAGAGTCAGGGAATTTGAAAAATCAAGAAAAGTTATGGAATTCTCAGTATTCCTGCTACTAGTCCGGGAGATTTCAAGCTTTCGAAAGCGTAAGTGCCGTTGTGTAACAGCTTGGACATTTTTAATCATAACTTTTAGTCATCGCATCCTTGCAATATCAAACATGTTATTTCAATGACAATTTTCTGTTGCTCCTTTAACCTGTCATTTGGAACCGACAGTAGATGACGGAATAATAATAATAATAATAATAATAATAATAATAATAATAATAATAATAATAATAATAATAATAATAATAATAATAATAATAATAATAAAATGTTGAAAGAAAGTTCTGTTAGCATTTGATTCAACAGAGAAATGAATGCATATATTATAAAACTAGTTGAATATACACATGCTTCGCACAGGGGCTGTATTTGGAAGTCAATGCCTGTGAGAGTATCACCATTGATCTTAGCGACCGCGAAAACTATGGATTTGATACTAATATCGATCATTTTGGGCTATTTTTTACATCTCGGTATCCACCCCCCGCTGACTCCCGGCCCGCATACTTCCAAGTCAACGCTAATGGAAGTGCCACCATTAATTTCAGCGACCGCGGAAACTGTGGATTTGACACTAATATCGGTCATTTTGGATTACTTTTAAATGTCTTGGTATATCACCCCCCTCCGGTGAACCCGGCCCGGAGGCGAATAGCGTGAATTTGGAACTTAATGCGACTCGAGTTTCACCATTGATTTCAGTGACCGCGAAAATATGAATTCGACACTAATAGCTCAAGTGGTACAGCGTTGGCTTCGCATTCGGGACGTCTTGGCTTCGAATGCCGCTGCCTACCATCCTGACTGAATTTTTTAAGGGTTTCCCTCAGTCCTACCAGGAAAATGCCGAGGCATGGCACCTACTAAACAGGCCCTGGGCGATACCTTCCCAAATCCTTTCCATTGTTAATGTTGTTGGATATTCAATGTAAAATGACCTCTGAGCTGCATCTGGTGATTGTTAAATAAATAAATATGGGTCATTTTCTACTACTTTTACATGTCCCGGTAAACGCCCCTGAGACCCCCTGGTTTCAATTTCGACAAAAACGTTTAACTCTGGTCTGGAGCCTGGACCAAGCTATTCGTGACTAAAATTTGGTAACTCTCGGTCAATTTGTTTGGCTCCCAAGCCGGTTTCGGTAAACGCCCCCTGAGACCCCCCTGTTTCGAAATTTGAAAAAAAAACGCTTCGTCTTGATCTGGGGCCTGGGCGAGGGTACCCTTGACCAAAATTTGGTAACTCTCGGTCCACTCGCCTGGTCCCCAGGCCGCACACAGACAGACAAACACACAAACAAACTCTATTTTATTTATATTAGAAGATAGTTTACAAGACATTATTCAGTATGTACTTTTTATAATAATTGAGGTCATAACGAAAGGAAAATTGTTATATTTGAGTAAACAGGAGAAGTAACGTAAATACTTTTTTTACCTGTCTAGTTCTGGCGGTTACTCATTTGGATTGAGGCTGCGTCTCATCCTTCTTAATATTCTTTACTGCGTTGTCCGTTTGATATTTTTTCTCTAGGATACTTGAAACTATGCATTATTTCCTTCATTGTTTTTCACAAAAACGTAGTAACGTTGCATTTTTCTTTATCACTGAACATTATATAAATATAGAGCCCAAACGGTGGTTTCAATTCAAAAAAAAAAAATAAGATTTTAGATTTAAAACACGTGGTTCTCAATTACATTGCTTCAATATCGCTTTGTTGTATCCTCAATAGTTACTTACAGAGAATACTAGAACATGCTGTATATATTTATAACTGATTTATTTTATTCTATTTAGGCTATATAAATATTAATCCATTGGAAAGTATAGTATTGCGTAAAATTTCTACTTAAACGAGAGTTTCACTCATGACATTACGATTAGATGTCTCACATTCTAGAACGCAGTTAACTTGGACATCTGTTTATCTTCTTCTAATGAATTGTATGTGCATTTTTAGACAATACCATTTATATTCGTTGTAAACGTTATTATTTGTTTATTCTTTTTGTTTTAATATGCATGTTATAACTAGTTTCACTCTGTTTCTTTACTTATCTTTCCCGTTGGGAAACATAGGTGTCAAAATCAGTATGTCCGCTTGTAGATATGTATTTGAAATACTATATAATAAGGATATCAACGAATGCAATTTTTTACACTTAAAAACATTTCTACGTGTTTCAATACACTGAAAGAAGAAACAACACATCTGAATACTTTTTAGAAATTCCTATGTTTTGACTCCGCGTCTCGAACCTGGCATCTTTGGTTTAGTATATACGAAGACACGCCAAATTAAACTTCCACGAGAAAGAAACAAATAGGAAGTCTGAGTTTGGGACCCAATATATAACGTTGAGGGAGGATAACGGGCTGAATACGAAATAGAAAATAATTTAAGAAAAAGTAATATGGATGACTAGAAAAAAGAAACAATAGTGACGTTTGCTTAACTGTCCATGTGGTGAAACGTAAAAGTAATCGACGCCGGAACGTGGGGTCCTGTGCTCAAATGTGACAGTCGAATATAATGTACTTTTTCAATGGAAAAATTATTGATGAAAATTACACTATTTATCCATCTAATTGTAAATTTATATTTATTTTAGAAAGAGTGAAAACGTATTAATATATGTTACCGTGCAAACGGGAATACAACTGGTATCATGTTGAAGATACGTCTAACTACATACAGATGGTGTGAAACACGAAACTGTAGGAACACGTACAGAAAAAATATGTTTGATAATGAATATGAGAAGAACCAAAAGATTATTGCATGCAAAGCATGCGTTACAACGAATTCTACACGCAAAAGGGAAAATTACACCTGCAAGCATAATGTCACATTCACCACTTCTTCAAGATACCACAGACACTTCCATTTCAGGATCTGAGCTTACAATTTTTATCATTTACTATCATAGCTTATAGAACGAAGATGTCCCCTAATGATAATTCATCTTCTGAAGACATCATAAAAATTATTAAAAAACTTCCACTTTTGAAGGAGTTAAACCTGATCAAGAAAGTAACGCTACGCATCTACATGCAAAGCGTAAAGCCGCCACACATGTGATCTTCAAATTCACTATCCTCATGGATCCTTCTCTGAGCATTGCCATGACCTCAAGAAACATTTTCAGCACTTCAGGTCTTTGTTGCGTGTTATAAGATGCATTTTTTGTTTTGTTCTGTATTTTTGTAGGATGTAATTTTATGTTGTACCGAGCCCGACGTATCAATAAATAAATAAATCGTAGTACCCATCTCCAAATGAAACTACAACTAAGTGAATACTCAAGACCCAAGACAAGACGTTACCTTCGGCGGCTGGCCCATCTTCAGATTGGAATGGAATTGAATTTTAAAAAATCCACTATGTACATCCTTTTCAAATTCTGGGAACTGCCCAAAGCAAACATTAATGCTACAGTTGTCAGACTAATCTAGTAAAACAAACTAGTTCTTGCACTTCACGTGATCCTTGATGGTATAGCGTTGACTTGCAGTATTTCAAACTTTAAATATATTTTAACTTACTACTGATTCTTACCAGTACAACACTAGAGTCACGAATTACAAGCTTAAGGTTGGACTATATGAGCGCTATGAATGCTGCATTAGCTCAGTGTTACTAATGTGCAAAGGAGAATGTTACGTTTTGGGACTATACGGACACTATAAACGCCGTGTTAGCAATGAACTATGAAAGGAAAATAATTTTTCTTTCTCAGTCGTATATTTTGCAATTTTACAAATATGTTTGTGCCTCTACTAAATAAACATTGCTAAAGACATTGTGCACTCGAAGAAGATCCAGAAGCAAACATCACAGCAAACAACTGATACTAAATGTGTTAAATATCAGTCATAGCAGTTTAACGGAATCTAAACTACATAAAACGAGCAAATATAATTGTTTCATGCTCGTAGTTGTCAAGCGGACGATTGCTATTGCACGAATGTCACCATTGCCATTGTAAAAGTTGCTACCGTTAATGGTTTTGGGTTAGCATGGACACACACGCATGGTTTCAAAAGTACTGTTCAGGAAAGGAACCCGTTTCAATGGCAAATTAGTGCAAGGAGGTACCCTTTTAGCAAATGTGAGAAATTGTCCAAGTGCTCTAACATCGTTTGTTTGTTTAAAACATTAAGTGAAACACGGTTGAATAGATAAAAATAAAGTTCATTTTTTCAGACTAGAGTACGAAACTGGTCAAAGTACCTGAAAACCAAGTATGTCCTTAGAACCGAGTATAATAAGTTTTCTAAATAGCTAATAGTGGACAGGGAAAAATCAGTCAGATACGCCGACTTCTTTCGTATTTCTTTAGTTTGGTTAAATCATTTTAAGAAAATGGATAGGTAAACAGGAACTTAATTCTTTAAGTTCTGAGAGGAAGGTAGTACTATACAACACAAACGAATAGGCTGCCTCGAACTTCATTTGAAAACCTAATTTAAAAAGTACCTAAGATCAAATTACTAATCAGAAATGCGCTTTCTTTCTTCATTTGTTTGTTATGCGACCGTTTATTTGGTTTCACTGCTTTTGTCTGTGACCTCATTTTTTCCGTGCGCTTTTCTTGTCCACCCTCATTACGCATGGGCTTTGTTTGTCCAGTCTGTTTTGATCATGTGCTGCATTTGTTCACATTGTATTTCGATGCGTTGATTTTGTCTACGCTCGGTTTCCGTTCATGTGCTGGTTTTGTCCATGTTGAATTTACACACTCCAATTTCGCTGGTTGTTTGCGCAGTTTTGATCTAGAACCGTACTACCGTCTGATCCCATGCACTGATTTGAGTTTTCACTAATCTTAGAGGTGGTATTGGTCACTCCTCGTGAAATTTGAGAACTGTCAATGTACTCCCTCTTGAATTTAAAGGAAGTGATATTAAATGAGGTAATATCTAATAATATGCTTCCGCGTTGTTCCACAATCAATGATAGCCGGCTAGAAAAAAAATGAAAGCTCGCAAATGCTACTGTTTCATATAGATTCCCAACTTCTGTGCAACTACATGAATTCATCCAGGAGCGTCTCGTTTATTTCATACCGAGTGCCCATCAAAAATTCTTGCAAATTGTTGACTGCGGCGGTCATTTTTCCACGTTGTGTCAATCCAGGAAATTCTACAACTCAGTGGCATTTCACGCAATGATTCACCAAAGGTTGCTCCAAATGCTACTGTGGCTTGATATAAAAAATATTAAACTTTAAATAGTTAATGAAAAATCACTCGATGACTTCTTCATAGCGACAGACCGCAATAGAGTGGAATGCAAAACTCACTTTCTGAACATGAATCAGTTTCCAAGACGCACGTCTAAGGATACCTTTTCATTGTTTGTTATACTGAGGTGATTACTGACAAAACATTTGAAAATTTCAATTGTGCCAACACAATAATCATTTATTATTATCTATTTTTACGAAAACATATTCTGTCAAAATTGAAGATCACTTACACTTTGCCAAAATGGGTTTAATATAAACAATGTACAAGTTAGAAACGAAATATATCTGAAATTCCACTAATATTAATTCAGAAAATAAGATTGAATTATACTTCTTTCTTTTATTCAGCACTTTCTTTTCTTGTGAAAAAGATCCTGTATAAAAGTCTTACCTTGCACGCTCCATAAATAAGAAGAATACAACAGGCTATCATTATTGTTAGGTAAACCATAAGTATGACCAGAGTTATTAACAATCCTGAAAGTACAAAGAAAGGGGATAGATTTTGTAAATATGATGGATGATACTAGGAAATACAAACAGAAGGAAGAGCAAAATAACTGATTGAAATTATACTTAATCTTCATTAATTCCAAACAAGTGTGTGTGTCTGCCTGTGTGTATTACTGTCCAAAGAGAAAGAACTAAACTAGAACACCAAACGTTCTACAGAAGTAGATATTTACCAGGTCTAATCGAATACTAACAAGTAAACCTTACGTTTGGGTGAATCGAGTTGCTGACTGGGACACATATGAGAAAGTAGTACTAAATGTGGTCAGTATTTCAGTGAAGTTTTAGGTGCGAAGCTCCAGGGGTTTAGGAGATACAGCTACCCATCACATGGAAGTACAGAAGTCTTCATACAGTTGGAGGTAAATGCTCTGTAAGACCTCTTGTAACGACAAAAGATGAATAACATATATATATGGGTACATATTAGGACTAGGGGGAAGTCATATAGTAAGGGTATACCTGACGGCGGCCATCTTGAAATCCGCCATTTTGAATTAAGGTTAAGTTTTTAAAATAGGAATAGGGTCATGTGATACATGATTTAAGGCGCAAATTTAATCAGAAGAACAATGGTGACGTTAATTTTGATTTACGCGCAATTGGTAAAAAGTTACAGGGAAATTAAATATTGTTGCAGCATATGTATTAGTCCTTTACCTCACATTGTAAATTTTGTGATAATGATAATAATTAAATAAAAAGCAGGTGGATAAATATTAGGCCTATGGTAAGAGTTGCCTTGATGGCGGCCATGTTCAAATCCGCCATTTTGAATCAGACAAAAGTTTTAAACAAAACGCATAACAGTGACACCTTATTAATAGCAAATTTTACCATAACTCCAACGCTATAACCATTTTTGCTTTATCTTTAACCAGCACAAAATTAAATGGATCGCTCCTTACGACTACTGCTTTGACGGAATTGTTAACGACAAATGTGTCAAGTGTAACTCGATTGCCTTTGTCAGGTGTGCTCACTGTGAGCAGAGCATTTGTGCAAGTCATGGACTCTTTTCTGAACTAAATATTGATTGTACTAATTGAGGTCTTTTCTGGAAGAAAGACCCAAGTTCAATTATGACTCAATTCCACTTTGGTCATTTTTCCTTAAATTAGCAACTTGTTTATGCGATAACAAATGCTGGTTAATGATAAAGCAAAAATGGTTATACCGTTGGATTTATGGTAAAATTTGCTATTAATAAAGTGTCAATGTTATGCGTTTTGTTTAAAACTTTTGTCTGATTCAAAATGGCGGATTTGAACATGGCCGCCATCAAGGCAACTCTTACCATAGACCTAATATTTATCCACCTGCTTTTTATTTAATTATTAACATTATCACAAAATTTACAAGGTGGGGTAAAGGACTAATACATATGCTGCAACAATATTTAATTTCCCTGTAACTTTTTACCAATTGCGCGTAAATCAAAATTAATGTAACCATTGTTCTTCTGATTAAATTTGCGCCTTAAATCATGCATCACATGACCCTATTCCTATTTTAAAAACTTAACCTTAATTCAAAATGGCGGATTTCAAGATGGTCGCCGTCAGGTATACTCTTACTATATGACTTCCCCCTAGTCTTAATATATACCCATATATATGTTATTCACCTTTGGTCGTTACAAGAGGTCTTACAGAGCTTTTACCTCCAACTGTATGAAGACTATTCTGTACTTCCATGTGATGGGTAGCTGTATCTCCTAAACCCCTGGAGCTTCGCACCTAAAACTTCACTGAAATACTGACCACATTTAGTACTACTTTTTCATATGTGTCTCAGCCAGCAACTCGATTCACCGAAACGTAAGGTTTACTTGTAAGCTTTTTTTATCGATAATTGCCTTGGGAAAGTTAGTAGTAGGTAAATTTGTGGACCTTATTGGTTGTTTCCATAAACATCTTCCACATATGCAATCATTAGTTTTTATGCGTTATGCGCGCGTACTTAACTAACGAAGATAAAAATAACAATATTACGTCATATTCCAATGGAAACAAGAATACTGAAGTTGTTAGGAAAGAGGTAAAGATATTTCTTGAACCCTACCTAAGGATAAATTGCCTTATAAGAGATACGTTGGGAGTATTATTGTCCGGAAGGTAAAAAAGGTTAAAACAAGGTGCGAGCTCCTGGGAAGTATGATTATCGAAACTTCGGATTCTGTAACAGAAATTTAGTAGGATTTGTCTTCATCACGATACATGCTAACGCCGTTTCATTGTGGAGCTCCTTCGTGGCTAAGCGGTTAGCGTGGTTCGATTCCCGGCGGGATCTCGTGTAGTTCGGGTTCCACGTTAATCACTAGGTCCACGTCTCATATAGCCTCGCTGCTGAAAGGGACGCTAAACTGAATCCAACCCAAAAAACCGGTTTTTTTGGGTAAAAGACTAGATTATGTATGCGTTATATAGATATTTAATAAAATATGCATACAAACATAAAAGAGAACACATTCTATTTACAAAGTCTGGTTGTATGGATATATGGAACGTGTTGAAAATGGTGAATGAAAATATTATTATTTCTAGTAGGAGCGGAAGAAGTTTGGAACAATTCCCGGATGAAACAATCACGTATCAGACATATTTATAACTCATACTAGGCCCTAAGGATGACCCTTATTTATTCACAAATTGATTCGTAAACACGTTACGCTTACAGACAGTACGATTCAAAGTTTTTGCCATGTGGCGTCCATGTTTGAAACCGTTCGTATAAAACATTCGAATTGAGTTACTTTTCTAATAATGCAGCAAACTCCTGCTGGTATGACCACAGAACAAGTGCATTTCAACTGTTTCTTTTGTCTATAGAGAAACCGCAGGGGCACAGCAAATAACCGAACCAACTTGAGCGATTCACACGTGAATTCACAAAGGAAACTTAACGGGAATTCTTTGGCCCCGACATATAAGTTGGCAAAACGAGTAGTACGGAAGATTTCAAAAGCTAGCCGAAGTAAATGGACAGTGTCAATTTCTTTCAGCATATAGGAGTGAGCAGACACTTAGAGAAAGCTAGAAATAACCCTGCTTGGACAAATTTAGAATACGTTATAAGCGGAGCAGAACAGTACAGTGAGCACATCCCTTGCGGCATTACAGTCTACGAAGGAGTTGAAGTGCACGAAGACAATACTACTTAGCTGAAAGAATGTAAAATGCTCATCTCAATAGACTGTCAAGATCAAATCTAGAAACTGGACCATATCAACGAATGACAAATCGATACCATCCATATGCAAGTCCAGGTCAATAAGGCAAGTGCGTTGGTAGCAAGATTTCCGCATCGATATTAATGAGTCGAAAAGTGAAATCCTGTTTCTTTGACCAGCGAAAAATGCACTGTCGAGTAATTATGTGAAAGCGTTGAGAGGGATTATAAATTTCAAGATCGTGAACATAAGGTACACCTCGAACAGGAGCATTCAACTGTGAAAGGACACTGCTGACAGGGGTAGCAAACTACAAGCCGGTAAAAATACTCACTTGTGGAGCATCATATTCCTGCACTTATAGCTCCAGACGTTTAGATCCTACAAGCACTTAAATGTCACTCATGAAGAAAATTTACAATGAATTGAACCATATAGCCATGAATACCGAAGTTATATAATTGTTTTAATATCTTCCAACGTCAAATGATGCCATACACCTTGTCTCATTGTAGGTCGGAAAAATAGCAATGATATATTCTCCGTTGAGAGAAATGTCATGAATATGACCCTCAAGATGGAATACCTTGAGATGCTAAATTAGAAAGATAAAAAACTGATATTTTTAAAGGGCGAATTACAATTCAAATTTATCATTAGGCGCATATTTAGCATGCGTTGAAGAGTAGCATAAACACAGCTCGCAGGAGCAATGGCTATGTAGCTCATGAAAGTATTTAACATTTTCTTATTCCATGATTGGAGGAATTGAGCGTACACACCCACAGTCGGTAATCTTTTTATTATACAATATTGTATAATACAATATTATACAATTGTAATAACGCAAGCTGAGTATCGCGGGAGAAGTGGTAAATCATTTTCTAGGAGATTCGATCATGTCGTGGGGCCGTCTGCATAGAGAGCAGAATGAAATTGAGCAAGAGCGAAAGAGGTATTATAATGTCACCTTTGAGCAACGCGAGAAGTATACAGTTTTCAGTCTAAAATTGTTCGGAAACAGGCAAAAGCTGCAGATTAGTATTCAGACAAATGTAACTGTGTGTCCCAAAATGTTAGTTATCTGTGATGGGTTACTCGTTAACAGTACGTTACAGACAAATGTGACCAAGCAACATAATGATTATTACCAGTGATAGAGTGAAAAATACCATACACACTATAGACAGTAGAATTTGCCAACCGCATGACGAAAACAGTATTTTTTTTACAGGTTTTGCACTACGAGAGTTTTACAACCCTTGAAACCGAACCAGTAGAACGTGAAGTTATTAAATATTTTCGTAAGTTGGATGACAATTAAGAGTATCAATGCCCAATGCCCGAAGACTAGATAAGATTACGACAGGAATTTCCAGAAACTACCAACGAAAATGGCGGCGGAAACATTCGACACTTCATTCGAAAATGGAACCGCGAGTAGCATTGAGAAGAGTCTGTTAGGAACCCTGTAGTATACTAGCTATAGAAGTAACGAAGCAATATAACTCTGTGAGCGCACGAAAGTTAGGCCGGTCTGTACACTTCAAATCGAAACATTGGATAGACTGATGAGAAAAAACAGGGACACCTTCGCCGAATAACAGAAAATGAGTACTGCCACGATGAACAGGATTAACTCCCCATGTCAAGATGTTCGACAGACAAGCACTGCAAATATAGAGGTCAAACACAGAAGCATCTAGTATGCACTGAGGAGAAATGAGTCGGATAGCTATCATTCAAGATGAGAAACTCACTCTTCAAGAAAGTCCTTAATTTTGCGGGCACGATTTTCATTCTGTATAACCGAACCCAGTGCGGGAGGGTCATTCAGATCTTGAAGAAGGAAGACATATGGTTCAAACTTATGATAGAGCTGAACACATCGATATTCGCAAATGCTTCATATTGAGGAATGTATAAGGAACAATGGTAGCCGAACAAGAAAAAAAAACTCGCACCACACAACTTGCAGTTTGAAAATTATATATATATTTCGACAGTGAAGAGAATCGGATACATATGAAGCCACGCAGCTACCAGCACGAAAACCACCAAGTTTATCTCATGGTTAGACAATATAGCCAGAAATAATAGAGGACTATATAAGTCTGAAATGTATTACATGAAGAGGACCGGTGAGTATTCTTTGCGAGATGTTTTGCAATTGCTCAAGGTGAGTATTAAAACGATTGTGGTTCCACTAAAGAAGGGACACAATTTAAGAGGTTAACGTGTTTTATCCTTCACGTTTCGTTTTTCCTTCTGAGAAATGGTGAACAATGACCAGAGTTTAGAGTTTAAATAATAATGAAAGCTGATATTAATTAAGCCTACTCAATGATAGTGAAAAAGAATATGTGCGGGAGCCGAAAATTCACATCGGTTGGTTTGCAAGATTATTCTCCTGGCTAGCAGTAAAGTACGCACTGACAGTTGAATCAAGTTTTCCCAAAGCGATCAAGTGGAATGGGGATGTAACAAAGTGATTTCCGTCGTATAAATCCATGGTCTCGAAAAACAATTAGATCTAAAGAAACATTGTGTAAGACAACAAAACCAAAAAAAAAAAAGAATAACAAGGCTATAAGAGTAACAATTTGGATCTTTATGTTTTGATATTTCTTTCCCTTTTATGTTTTAATATTTTATTTTCTACATTTGATATTCTTAAATACTACACACCAGGTAACACAAACTTTGGACACAAACAACACGTGATGGAAGAAGAAGTCTACGGAAAATTCAATTTCCAAGATTCCCACCAACCCCCTAGCATACGGTAGCGCTATGCGTGGCTGAGAAGTTGTGCACGAAACTACAAATAAGCAGTGATACACGAACGAGAAGTGATGCTGACCTCATACGCTCCACCGCTCCTACATTTTGACTTTCCCCTACATGGATTGGGTAATGCTATTCAGGAATGAACAATGACTGTATTTCTGTACTTTAGCAAATTATCCCTTTCCCATTCTTAAACAATCCCAGATAATGCCCATACATTTGTTCATTTGTAAATGAAAATTGTGTTGTTTTAGGCGTTACATTAATTGCCACCATTTGGATTTAAAACGAATTGAAATTGATGTGAAAACATTTTCTATGAAACACTCTAGTATTATTTTCAGTTTTGATTATTTTCATGAATAAATACTTTATTATTAGTCATTATATTTGTAAGTCATTTATATAGTCAAAATGCGCAAGATTGTGTTTCAGAAAAGTTTTCGTTCGGATAAAGTTGTCCAGAAGCACAATTAATTATGATTGTGTGTCGCTAATAACGTGTGTGTAATAATTGTAGCTATTAATTGATTTCAGAATTCCATCGAGAAATTTGTGTCATATCCAGTGACTTCAAAATTATTAACTCAAAGCAAAAGGTAGCAACAGCTACAAACAATTGTGTCGAAAAGCCCTTCTTTCCCATATAGACTAAGGTTTCAATAAACCTATTCCGAATATCGTCTTTATCGATGCTCAAGGAAATTTTTCCATTTTTAGTTCTACGCTTATGTTTTATAGTGTAAAGGAGACTATATTTATGGTAATGAAAGCAGCTGTGGAATGAAGGAAGTGGGAAGAAACAGAGAAATTCCGAAAACAGTCATAGACACTTTGTCTCTTCACCATATATATATATATATATATATATATATATATATATATATATATATATATATATATATATATATATATATATATATATATATATATATATATATATATATATATGGGTGTGTTCGTGTGTTTGTGTTGTCCTTGTTGGTAAATACATATGGTTTAACACCTTCCCAATTGGGACCGGAAAAATTGATGGTACATTTTCCGCTTCCAACAATTTTTAAACCTAGAAGCGCTACGAGGCGACCCCCTTGGCTTCCTGGCCGAAATTCGGAAAGTCCCAGTAATTATAGAAGAATATGAGAATGTCTGTGTATGCTTTGCGAAATTAGCAGCTTCATGGTGGTCTCACACTTTTACTAAGAAACGGTGTGTAAATATGACGCATAACCACATATATTGGCACTGCCTTACTTATGGGATGGAGAAACGTAAGGGGAGTGGAAAGAGGAAATGAGTCGTGCGGGGGAATAAACACACAAGTAAATTTACACAGTACTCTTTGGTACCCATACAACCTTGAAATTTTCGCTTGGGCAGTCGCGTCGACTCGCAGTGCCCCGCCTATCAGATGACATAAGTAAAGGTGGAAGTGGGTTGAAATCAGGGGAGGCATTGATCAGAATTTCAGAAACGTGTATGCATATGGTTGCAACTGGTAGTTTCAGAAACGATGGGAACAGAAACAAAGATTTTGATAAATAAATGGAAGGGAGGCTATGGCTCAGTCGTAAAGCGTTCACCTCTGATGCTTGGGGTCCCGGGTTCGATCCCAACCCCCGCCAAGTGAACATTGTGGTAGACAAACACCGTGTGCGTGGGTTTTCCCGAGGTTCTACCTTTTCCTCCCACTTTCTTCATTCCACCATTTCTTTCATTATTCATCATCACCGTCTCCTTTAGTCTAACCGGTATATGCGTGGGACGTAAAACTCAAAGATTTCATTTCATTTTTTCTAATTTCCAAAGAGGCTATATAATAAGTATTAAAGTTCGGCTATATGGTGTGAGCTAGGTGAAAGTAGTAAATGTACTGAGTGTGTCGCGAGTAACAACATTTAGGTGACGGTTAAAGTGATTAAATCCTACAAAGTTTACGGGAAAACAACATCCTCGAAGATGAGCAGTGGTTAAGGGGAAGTCCTCGGTGACAGGTCTCACCTAGAGCTGTTCGATATTTCGATATGTCGATTGATAGACATTTTTAAGTATCCAACACTTTTAAGATCGATGTTTTTAATATTTCGATATTTCAATATTTTTCAATAATTCGATATTTTTCACTATTACGATATTACGATTCTTCGATTTTTTTATTGCTTTAATATGTTCATATTTTGGAATATTTCGATATGTTCTATTTAACCTCTTCAATTCCATAACTTATCTGCAATACTACAAACTTATACATTTGTGCGTTTGTATCGTAGAAAAAGCAAATTTGTATATTTTTAGATTTGAGTGCTATAAAACATGCAAATGAGGTTTTGTAAAAAGAAAGGACTTTGGTATATTTATATTTATAACCCGAATGTGCATAATCAGAAAATAAAGAAAACCGGAGAATTTCAGTATATTTGTTATCTAGTGCAAAATGTGTATTAGTATTGTTCAACTATCAAAGTTCGAGCACAATATGTTAAAGTTGTCTACCAATTGCGCCTTGTGAGATAAATTACGACAGTAAAAAATAAAGTAGTATTGCTTCAAACAACCAGACGTAAAATTTTCTTGTGTTATGACTGTTGAAAGCAAAAAGAACAACACTATGTAACATGTCTTCTCTGTGTTTGATTCAAAGAAAAATTAATTTTTACGGACATGACTTTCCTCTCAAGCCGAGTCTGGTGTCTAAATGGTAATATTTGTTATTATGTGCGTCCTTTCTCCGTCTGTATTTCATACCTCTTTTACTTTGTTGCAAATCATCAGAACAGTTTATATTTTGCTAAACTCACAAAAACATCTTTCACTTAGCGCACTTGAAACTTTTTGATTTCGAGAACCTAACCTTACTCCACCCTTGTTAGATTTTGTCTTCAGCTTTTGTTTCTTTCTTTACATATTTGCATCATATTCATCATTTTCTTCAGATCCTTACGTCAGAGTTGTAGGTTAATTCAGGGCTTAGCATCCATTACATCACCGAGGCTATAGGAATCGTGGTATACAATTTAACGCGGAATCCTAACCACATGAGCTCCCACCAGAAATCGAACCCGGGTTTAACGCACTTAAGACAAGCATGCTAACCTTGTTGCCACTAGGGAATATCAAACCGGAAATCCAGTAAATCTTTTTAAGAGTATCCGAATTTAAAATTATTTTCTATGGGCTATCAACGAATTCACTAAATATACTTCCATTCAATGTCCATATACCCAACACTACAAGGGAACTAAAGAATAAAACTAAAATTATCCAAAATGTTTGCATTGGAAAAAACGCGACCGTAGCTGTGCAAAAAGTAAAACCAAAGAGCCCATAGGGAATGAAACAAACTCTTTCGCAGTTACGTGCCACGGTTATGCCGGCTGGGTTAGAAGAGTCAATATGGTGAGTAATAAGTTAAATGGTGGAATGAAGAAAATAGGAGGAAACTGAAGAATCCTGAGAAAACCCATGCACACGGTGATTGTCCACCACAAAATTTATTTGGCGTAATCGAATCAGGTGTCTCACTCGCCAGAGCTCATAGGGAATAATAGAGAACAAAAGAGCATAACTGGAGACAGAAATTGGTTAAGTGAATCACTGCTGAACAAATTGTATTATGGGAAAGGCAGTAACACATGGAAGGGGAAAAGTTACAAATACTTCAATTTATGAGTTATTGAATCTGAAAATTCGCATATCAGGATGATGCAATTACTGAGAATCGCAATGATGAAAATTCGTTTCAAGTTGTCTACTTGTGGTGGCAAAGAAATATAATGAATTATATAATACTGCAGTAGAGACAACAACACTATTTCTTTTCACAATTTGAATACGGAAAACTTCGAAACTATGCACATTCGATATTAAAACCGATTGCGGAGGACATGTAGCTTTTGATTACAATAGAGGAATGATATTAGAGATAGCATGCTTTTCGGACGCTGAATACATAACAAAACGTTCTATATATTTAGTTTTTTTCTCTATGGAGATCAACAATGAAACCGGAAGTAGTATTCAGTTTTACTAGTTTCGGTTTTAGTGCCAAGATAAGAGTGATAAAAATATATTCTTGGGAAGATGAACCGAATACAGAAAAAAGATTTACGCTATCTATTTCCATATTTGTTGTATGGAGATTCACGTTAAAACCTGAAACTTTTTAACTTAACCACTTCCTATTTAAATTAGTCAGAGATGAGATGGATCTTTGGGACCTTAAATCGATCACAGGAAACCAATTCTCATACATATCTTTCAGTTTTATCTCAGTGGGGATCAATACTGACAATAGAAGAGGTAGTAATTTCTTTACCATTTCCGGTTTAATAGAAAGAGAGAGTGAAGATAGTATATTTTCTTGAGATGCTCAATTAATTCTAGAAGTCTGCCTGTTGCTATATGTTACTGTTTTCGTTGTATGGTAATCAGTGTTGAAACCATAAAAAGTTGATTTCTACTACTTCCGGCTTTAGAATAGAGCCAACGCAAGAAATGAGACGTATCCTTGGGACGACGAATCAATTCCAGAAAACCGCCTCTTGATATACCGTACGGTTTTCTCCCTGTACGGAAATCGATATTGAAACGTTAGTTATAGTATTTTTCAAATGTCAAGATAAAAAGCTTTGAGAAGGTTTCTGAACCTTCAACAGCAGTGAAGCGACCTTGTCATTTTGGGGCACATGACAGTATATAGATAAACGGAATTTCGTACTACGATGTTTTTGTCAATGTCTGTCGAAGTACCTAGAAATATCGCGTATCATTACCTATCTCTCATGTAGGTTCTCAGACAGACACGGGTGATGATATATTTCCTTGGCATTCTCAATCCATTCCAGAAAACAACTTGTTATATATCGCCGCTTTATTCTATGGCGATTAACCTTAAGAGTGGATACGCTTCATTTCTCCTGCTTCCGGCTTGAATAGAAACTTATCAGAGCGGGTTGAATCTATTCTTCAGGCGCATAATATATTCGAGAAATCGCTACTTTCTATATTTTACTTTCGCTCTCTCCCTCTTTTTCTCTCTCTCTCTCTTTCTTTCTTTCTTTCTCTGTCTATGTAGATCAATATTGAGACCTGAAAGTAGCAAAATATTACACTTTCGGATTATAGTATAGAAATACAGATTCTTTTTTGAGACACTGAATCGATTTCCATAAACTATTTGTTAATATCTACTACCTTCGAAATAATATTGTGGAACCGATTTCAGAAGAGATAAGCACTTTTCTTAAAATTCCAAAATTAAAATAGAGTAGGGTAAAGAAAAAAAGAAGTCTCACATTATGGATTTATTACATCACTAAGGTTAAATTCTTTCTTTCCATGGTTGTCTTTAGGCTAAAGGACAGGGTGATTTTGAATTATGAAATTAATGGTAGAATACAGAAGTGGAAAGAATGCTTGGGCATGAATAGTGTTGGGGCTATCCCTTAAGTAGCCAAGTCTTGAAAGATGTAAAAGCAAATCAAACGAAAGCAAACTGTGGATATTGTCAAAAGGTTTTGCCGAACTGTCAATTCTCCAATTAAATAAAACTCATCTTGGTCAGCACTATTTCCATTTCTATATTCTTCCGTCTATTTCATAATTCATAATCACCTGTCCTTTTGCCTAAATGACACAACCGTGGAATATAGAATTGAAGTAGTTCTGTAATAAACCTTCAAAGGGCCACTTTTTCTTCTACCTTCGTGCATTATAGTTTTGCAATGAAAAGTCAAGTGTTTACCTCCTGTGATATCGGTTTCACAGTTTCACGTTTCTAGAGTGGGCCACAGTGTTTTCATGAAGGATTTATTACCATCTCGAATGCTCGTAATTTTGCATAAGTTTAGCATAGAGATTCGAGACTTTTCCCATCTTCTTTCTTTTAGCAATATTTTAGTAATTTATACTACTTAGTTGTTTTTGCCATTCTTAAATTATTAGTTGTACCCTCCTGGGACAATCCGGGCGGCCCCCGGACAAATATATTTAACTCGATACGGGTTAACTTTGGAAAGACGAAACATATGCTTTTCCTTTTTTTTCACAGACGATCCACGATGGCCCCACTTCGATTTTGTAAGTTAAAACACCAGCATCAGAGACATGAATAAACACCAATGAATCATAAAAATACTACCCGAAAATATGTTAAATCGTCTATATGCGTGATTTGTTTATATCCAAGTGAGTCAAACAAACTAAGAAAATACCCTGGAGTGGGCGCAAAACCCAAAGGTTACGGTTACTACGCACGTGTTCTTCCGAGCTCGCCACGGAAGCGATTAAAAAAGTCACTTGTTGAAGGGTAAATCATTAACCTTTTAATTTAGCCAATCAGACAAACCACTATAACTCGATTCTAGGAGGTGGGACTGTGAACCGCTTCATAACTATTGCTTTCTTCTGGGGTAATATATATATGTGAACAATTCGAGGATAATCACCGACGTGCACCTTCGGAGCCTCTTGTATTTAGTAAGACTTTAACCAAAGATGAATGAAAACTTGGCCCACGACCACTGACCCAAAACTTACCGTGACCCACAACTCACCGTGACACGTGACCCATTCTGGCTCACCACCCACTATAAACCACTCTGGTATATTGTTACCAACTTCGAACCACCAACCCCATTGTCATCAACTCTGACTTATGATCCCTGCAATCCTCTCGTTTGACTTGAACGTTACACTTGTAATAAAACAAGACCTTGAAATTGTTACTTATACAGCTTTTCAATTTCAATAATCGCTCAAGCGCCGCTCTGTTATATCAGTGGATCTGATTTCACAACATACAATGGTAAAGTGTTTGTTATCTTCCAAATTAAGATGAATTTAAATTTATCAAATATAATTATTTCTTTGTTACCTTACAGATATCTTTCACTAGTAAACAGAAGTGACTTTGAAAGTCTCAAATCAAGGCAAAATTAACAATTCCCCCCAAAAAACTAAAGTTTCTGTATAATGAAGCATGCCGTACTAATGCTCAAGTAATTAACCATCAAGACAAATTTTACGGTCATTTTTCTCACATCTTTATGCTTTATTATTACCTTATGCTGTGAACGCTTCATATATTAAACACAAGCTTCAGCAAATATAATAATAGAAAGCAGCGGCTACGAAATGCGAAATACTGTGGTTTTTGTTCTCAACTCTACTAATTTCCAATATATAAAAAAGGCTCTCGTTCATAAAAGAAAACGTTCGAAATGAAATGAAAAGTTCTGTTTGTTTTTTATAAAGAGTAAATATACTGAATTTCAGCTCTCTGAGGTGAATTGCTTATGGGGTACTTTAATTTTTCGCAAGAATTCGGACACCCACTCACTCTAAGTTTATGCATTAGAATAAAAGTGATACGCGTATGATAACTTCCAAATTTGAATTTAGGCCTAGTTATATACCAAACGACATTTCATTTGATTTTGAAATTTGATCGTGATGATGTAACCGTAATGAGTTCGGGTCACTGTTCGGGCAAACATTTATTTGTAACCACTCCGTATTCTGTTCGCTGTCCGTGGCTCGTGGTACTACCAATAAGTATACTCCTGATACTTTAACTTACCTGGACAGGACGATGAAGGACCTCTCCAAGAAAGGTTACAAACTGTTTCCAAAAAGCTCGTCGGTCTCAATAATGAGATGAGCATTAGGCGCCGAGAGGTTCGGGTGTCTCGTCTCGAAAACCTCACGGACGATCAGACGGTCATCCAGACCATAACGCACACAAACATCACTCATACAAACAACGAACACACACTGGATTAAATAACACTATACTTATTTATTAGAGCACTAGTATATAAAAAAATAATAAAAAAACGAAGAGAAATGAACACAACACTGAACACTGAGGATGTATAACAATTTTAGTCGCTGAAATCACGCTTTGCCCTTTTCGGGCAATACAGCCCTTTATATATATATGATTATGATTCAGATATCACTACAAATTCTTCTCACACACCCTTGACACACTTGGGGGATTAGCACTGGGGAAAAGTTGTCTGGATCGTCCCACGATGAATCCAGTTGTTACGCTGGACAGTCCTGCAGCGTAAAGGTGAATCTTCAGCAAATAAACGAAAAGAAGGTCTCCACAGTGGAATACTGATATTGGAGGGCGCGTATATAACTTTTTAGCGCACAAGGTTTATGAACCTGGGACTTCACTAGTTGGGGCTAGACGTAAGAAATCGTCCTTCACCGGCTAAATAGCTTGTGCTCCTTCACAAAAAGTCGTATCTGAAGCTCGACACGACATGCGTGGTTACGGTTTCCAGACCTGGAGTCAAACTCTCTGAGCATCCAAGCTCAAGTTACGGGTTGCAATTATCAACTAAAAGTGTTGGCAGATCATTTCAAAAATCACTCAGTTAACTCACCTGTATGCACATACAAACAGAATATAGAAAACAATTTATGTTAATTTTAGTCAACTGCCCATAATGCACTAGACACGGCGATAACACTGGCGTGAGAAAATACAAATAACGAACTGCAAAAATTGTGAGGCTGGTGCAACTTTGGCTACTGGGACATCTGGTCAGCCCGTATTTCTCTAATCTATTGTAATGTTTCCATAAGTGATTAAAGAAAGCACTTAATTCAGTTCCCAATAACTGCAGAATATATACTGTGCATATAATAAGTCAGGGAGAAACACTGAAATGGTTAGTCACTAACTGAAATGATCTCAGCAAAGCAATGTTTTAAATATATATATGAGAAAACGATGAAATACTTCTTTGTCCAATTGTGTGGGCAAGAAGCAATTCCCACCAAAGAAAGAACTTATATGCGTTGCAGAATAAAGTATAAATCTAAAATAATGATTACTGTCTTTACGAAATATACAGACTGTGCACAAAAAATCCTCCTATAACCTGGTAGCGGTTATTCGATTGGGGTCCGAGAGGGAACGACCTGTCAAGAGCACACGTAGACAGTTTGAGAACCCTTGGCCATATGACGAAATATGAATATAATTAGGTTTTTCACGTGAAATTTAAAATTAGTTAGTTGGCAACACTGTCATATGGTGTGAGACTTACGTGCATAGACGATGAATGTTTTTTCACCTGAAAAAGGGCTATTTAAAATAGTTAAAGAACTTGTCCACTCACTACAAAGTGATGAGGTTCCTGCATGAGCAGTATCCAATCCAAGTGTTCCATAAGGCAATAAGATCCTCTTGAACAATGGGTGCAGTTGGGTTTCCTTATCTTTCGTTTCTTAACATATTGAAACCATGCTGTCTTCCTGTGTGAGTATCCTCCATGGTTCTCCAACGATGAGTTGATGAGGGGAGAAGAAGAGATTAAAAAAAAATACTGGTGTGAGAAACGTGGTATGGTTTAAACACCTGTATAATAACTTCACTAAAATGCGCAAAAAGCGTTTGTAGGGCTATTACAATTCTTATTTTTTTAAACACATAAATACTTTTCATAAAATGTTTAAGTGTTCCGTTTCGATCACTATATTTTGTGTAATATGGAGTAAACGCATTATAGGGCTATTTAATTTTTTTTACACATAAATACTTTTTGTAAAATGTTTAAGTGTTCCGTTTCGATCACTTCTTTTTGGGTAATATGAAGTAAATATGCACACACTATGGCTATTCAAGAAAACATCGACTTAAAGAATTATCAAATATTTCAATAAAAATTAGTAAATATACTGATATCTGTATTTAAAATATCAAAATGTGAATGAATAAGCAAATAGCAAAACGTGTTAAAGGTACTAAAATATAAAATTATTGTTAAAGTTTCGACATCACTATAATATGTTTGAAAAATACGAAAATCATTGAAAAAGTAAAATGAATGGAAATGTAAACACATGATAAACTGACAATATGTAAACAAAATAAGGTTTTCACCTGTATGTCCTTTTTTTTAACTGTGCCTCGTGTTGTTTGGCAGAAAAGAACGAAAAATCGTTTTTTCAAAATAAAAAAATAAACGTAAGTGTCAAAAATGACGTCCATAGTGATTCCAAGAAATAAGCATGATTCAGCATACCAAAGAAAAAGATCGTGATTTCGTTGACATGTATGAAGAAAATTTGGCACGCCATAAGATCAAATGCCATCTGCTCGTCGTGAAAATCGAGACTTTAATTCAATAATGCTCATTACAACAAATGGTTTCGTTCTGAAACAAAGTTATTATTAGCTTAGGCCTAGAATAATGGTCGTTGTTCACTTCCAAAAACGTAAACATTGTAGGGTTACCAGAATAGGTGGGTATTATCTGCAAAAAAATTTTTAATATAGCGTTGAAAACTACTCAATATTGATCCAAGTTTTTCAAAGGTCTGAATCAAGGAAGTTGACTCACTAGTCCAAACATTCCTGAAAATAAATGGTCATTACACCATGAATTGACCAAAACCATAGGTGGGGAAAATGTGTAATACTACACGTACTTACTCACGAAATATGCCATCGACACCTGCGAGGCAAAAACTAGAAACGAGGAAACGCCTACAACCATAGGCACTTACAAAGTGTTTCTGCATAAAACTGAAATATAAACATTAATATTCAGTAAACTACGCGAATGTTACCTGGAACATAACATACGCCTTCCACCTAGAAAAATGTGTAAACACACAAGATACAAATGCTTTCATAGCATCGTAAAGATATGTCTCTATAAGACAAAATACATGAGAGCTACTAAAAGAAAAACATGGGATACAAACACAAAAATATAGTCAACGACATTACAACTTTCTGGTCGGTCGGAAACATCCAATTAAATTCAATACAAAACAGTTATGTCACTCCACTACAGTTAAACTTTCTTAGGCATCTTCGCTACAAAATATTCAAAATGGTCTTATTAACACATTAAAATTCAACGTCGTCGAGCATACGAAATAATTGACAAAGTAATTTTCATAAAACACTATGGCTTCATGCTGTTGGAAAGAAAGAAAATAAGTTTATTTTTCGGGATCTATATCGATATTTCTGAGACGGCTGAAACCTCATAAATAATGGGCCATGTCGATTTTTGAAGAAAATCATCCGTCACTCTTAGTATGGCTGAAACCTAAAGATTTATATTCTATAACCTTTGGCCATGTAGATTTTTAAAAAAAAATCCTCCATACTGTTTGTTATGGCTGAAACCTAAAGATTTATATCCCAAAAACCTTTGGCCATGTTGATTTTTTTAAATCCTCTATAACAATAACAATTTTACTACTAAATTCCAAATAGTTTTGGGACATGCTGTGACTAAAATATAATTATCTGAAAATTAATGTATAAACTAAACATTGTAACGCAATAGCATACAAATACACATAATAAAATTACGGTTCATAAACATTACGATTTTCACTAGAATATTACTAGAAAACTATATTCAAAAAATCTAACCTAAGAATACACATGCTTAATTACGGGTTACTATCAAAATGTAAACGAAAATTTAAGATTAACATTGAAAAAGAAATTCGAGATTGATTATAAATGTAGAATTCCATATTCTACGCATGAGATTACGTACTAAGTTTCATTTACAAATACAGAGATATATACATAGCTAACAACTAAAATTTTTCTCATCCTGAGTATCTCGATCATTTTTTTTAAATTCTGAAAAGAAAATTGAACATTAATTCTAAATAACATGTAATAACATATTTAAGATTTTCGAAAGTGGGAAGGAATCGTAAAAGATTTTTTTTTAATTTTAAAACACAACAAAAAATATTATAACGCCAAAACATCTTCCCACTGGCTGATGATACGGAAATCGCGCCAAGATTTCAAATTGCTTTTGAAATGCAATTCCCCTACGTATGTGATTACATACTAAATTTTAATTATAAACATACAACTATATATATATATAAGTAACAACTAAAATTTTTCTGATCCGCGCATCTGGATACATTATTCTTCTTTTTTTCCTAAAAGAAAATTAAAAATTAATTGTAAATAACACATAATAACATATTTAAGAATTTGGAAAGTGGAAAGGGATCCTAAAAAGGAATGTTTTTTAAATGAAAACCAATAGAAATATGTTATAAGGACAAAACATCTTCCCACTAGCTGAGGTACGGATATCTCGCCAAGATATCAAACCGTTTTTGGCTAAATACGGTCCCTCTACGTATATACCGTAATTATTTACTAAAAAGTCTAAATTCAAACATCAAAAATGAAAACAAGAAAAAATTAATGACATTAAACTAATAGTAAGTCAGTGATAAAGTTTGCAACACAAATGCACAGCTGACTGAGGTATGAAGTGCTACACAGAGCAAAGACAAAAAGAGGAAACGAATTAATCAGCTGTATATCACCTGTTATTCGTAACCATAGACACAAGTGGTTCCAGAGTCTGACGACTGCCTTATCAAAACAAGAAAAAGAAAGAAAAACGTGTCATGTTCTCTTTGCTGAACTGTTAAAAGCTAGAAGCAAAAGAAGTTCTTAAAAACAATGCGTAGTTCTCTTTTCGTATCCAGGTGTTTTGATCAAAAACTAAAAGCAAAAAGGAAGAAAAATGAATGAATGTCTATCGCTTAAAAGTTAAAAGAAAGATTAAAAGAAATGCGTTGCTTTTCTAGGAGAAAAATTTGTATCAACACACAAAGTCTTGGTTACTTTTTTTCTTTTTCTATGATTACCGTTTCTACTTTGATAATTATGGTTTCTTCGTCTCTTCCTACAGCAGTTACCTCTATGTACAAATCTATGCTTAATGTTACACAAGTTGCGGTTCCTGTCTAGTATGTGATAACTCAGGTTACGTGGCCGTGATTTACGATTCCTTTTGTTTCTATTACTACCCTTTCGTGTACGATCTTGGTTCTGATTCCCTTTAAATTTCATATTGTTTACGCTCTGATCTTTGTATTTTTGCTTATCACAATAACTATAACCTCGTTTGTGCTTTTTTACTCTGTGGTTTGTGACAGCTATTGTTGTGCGCTTACGACCTCTGTCGTCTACAATCATATGTTCGTAATTTTCACTAGATTCTGAATGAATAAAATCATTGTCAGATTTCTTACGAGGTTGGTTTGGACTACTTGTCTCTGGTTGGAGTTCAGATTCCTGCGTTTCCTTTTCATTAGGAGTATTAGTTTCTAGGTCAGGTTTCAATTCCAATATTTTGTTTACACTAGGAATATCAGTCACTAACTGAGGCTCAAATTCCAGTGTTTTGTATCCAGTAGGAACATCTGACTGTAACTGGGGTTCACATTCTGCTGTTTTGTTTTCGGCATTTACTATTTCCTGATCGTGTTCACAACATTCTTTCGGTACGGTGTCTAAACTCTGACCTGATTCAATATTAGGCTCGACAAAATTCTCTTTATTTTCATTCCTAACTTCTATCAACTGATTATGGTTCTTTCTCCCGTCTTCTACTAATTTGTTAATATCCTCATTTGTTAAACCCATTTTATGTAAGAGTAAATCTAGTTTCTCATTAAATAAAGCTAGTTCTTCTTGTGTGAATGGCATCTTGAACATGAATAAACTTAAAACGTACCGTAAAATATATTATCACTACAGAATATGATTAAAATTACCTGAAAGAGATTTTTTTTTCAGATTACTGGTTCTAAGCTGGAAAAGAAGTGATATATTAAAATATTTATCTTATAAATATTCGAGCACTAACGGTCTCGATTCGGGTCGGTAGTTCGAGCGCCATTTATTTGTAACCGGCTGGGTTGCAGTCGCTGTTCGGGCGGCCATTTATTTGTAACCGTCGTGAGTTCGGGTCACTCTTCGGGCAAACATTTGTTTGTAACCACTCCGTATTCTGTTCGCTGTCCGTGGCTCGTGGTACTACCAATAAGTATACTCCTGATACTTTAACTTACCTGGACAGGACGATGAAGGACCTCTCCAAGAAAGGTTACAAACTGTTTCCAAAAAGCTCGTCGGTCTCAATAATGAGATGAGCATTAGGCGCCGAGAGGTTCGGGTGTCTCGTCTCGAAAACCTCACGGACGATCAGACGGTCATCCAGACCATAACGCACACAAACATCACTCATACAAACAACGAAAACACACTGGATTAAATAACACTATACTTATTTATTAGAGCACTAGTATATAAAAAAAATAATAAAAAAAACGAAGAGAAATGAACACAACACTGAACACTGAGGATGTATAACAATTTTAGTCGCTGAAATCACGCTTTGCCCTTTTCGGGCAATACAGCCCTTTATATATATATGATTATGATTCAGATATCACTACAAATTCTTCTCTCACACCCTTGACACACTTGGGGGATTAGCACTGGGGAAAAGTTGTCTGGATCGTCCCACGATGAATCCAGTTGTTACGCTGGACAGTCCTGCAGCGTAAAGGTGAATCTTCAGCAAATAAACGAAAAGAAGGTCTCCACAGTGGAATACTGATATTGGAGGGCGCGTATATAACTTTTTAGCGCACAAGGTTTATGAACCTGGGACTTCACTAGTTGGGGCTAGACGTAAGAAATCGTCCTTCACCGGCTAAATAGCTTGTGCCCCTTCACAAAAAGTCGTATCTGAAGCTCGACACGACATGCGTGGTTACGGTTTCCAGACCTGGAGTCAAACTCTCTGAGCATCCAAGCTCAAGTTACGGGTTGCAATTATCAACTAAAAGTGTTGGCAGATCATTTCAAAAATCACTCAGTTAACTCACCTGTATGCACATACAAACAGAATATAGAAAACAATTTATGTTAATTTTAGTCAACTGCCCATAATGCACTAGACACGGCGATAACACTGGCGTGAGAAAATACAAATAACGAACTGCAAAAATTGTGAGGCTGGTGCAACTTTGGCTACTGGGACATCTGGTCAGCCCGTATTTCTCTAATCTATTGTAATGTTTCCATAAGTGATTAAAGAAAACACTTAATTCAGTTCCCAATAACTGCAGAATATATACTGTGCATATAATAAGTCAGGGAGAAACACTGAAATGGTTAGTCACTAACTGAAATGATCTCAGCAAAGCAATGTTTTAAATATATATATGAGAAAACGATGAAATACTTCTTTGTCCAATTGTGTGGGAAAAAAGCAATTCCCACCAAAGAAAGAACTTATATGCGTTGCAGAACAAAGTATAAATCGAAAATAATGATTACTGTCTTTACGAAATATACAGACTGTGCACAAAAAATCCTCCTATAACCTGGTAGCGGTTATTCGATTGGGGTCCGAGAGGGAACGACCTGTCAAGAGCACACGTAGACAGTTTGAGAACCCTTGGCCATATGACGAAATATGAATATAATTAGGTTTTTCACGTGAAATTTAAAATTAGTTAGTTGGCAACACTGTCATATGGTGTGAGACTTACGTGCATAGACGATGAATGTTTTTTCACCTGAAAAAGGGCTATTTAAAATAGTTAAAGAACTTGTCCACTCACTACAAAGTGATGAGGTTCCTGCATGAGCAGTATCCAATCCAAGTGTTCCATAAGGCAATAAGATCCTCTTGAACAATGGGTGCAGTTGGGTTTCCTTATCTTTCGTTTCTTAACATATTGAAACCATGCTGTCTTCCTGTGTGAGTATCCTCCATGGTTCTCCAACGATGAGTTGATGAGGGGAGAAGAAGAGATTAAAAAAAAATACTGGTGTGAGAAACGTGGTATGGTTTAAACACCTGTATAATAACTTCACTAAAATGCGCAAAAAGCGTTTGTAGGGCTATTACAATTCTTATTTTTTTAAACACATAAATACTTTTCATAAAATGTTTAAGTGTTCCGTTTCGATCACTATATTTTGTGTAATATGGAGTAAACGCATTATAGGGCTATTTAATTTTTTTTACACATAAATACTTTTTGTAAAATGTTTAAGTGTTCCGTTTCGATCACTTCTTTTTGGGTAATATGAAGTAAATATGCACACACTATGGCTATTCAAGAAAACATCGACTTAAAGAATTATCAAATATTTCAATAAAAATTAGTAAATATACTGATATCTGTATTTAAAATATCAAAATGTGAATGAATAAGCAAATAGCAAAACGTGTTAAAGGTACTAAAATATAAAATTATTGTTAAAGTTTCGACATCACTATAATATGTTTGAAAAATACGAAAATCATTGAAAAAGTAAAATGAATGGAAATGTAAACACATGATAAACTGACAATATGTAAACAAAATAAGGTTTTCACCTGTATGTCCTTTTTTTTAACTGTGCCTCGTGTTGTTTGGCAGAAAAGAACGAAAAATCGTTTTTTCAAAATAAAAAAATAAACGTAAGTGTCAAAAATGACGTCCATAGTGATTCCAAGAAATAAGCATGATTCACCATACCAAAGAAAAAGATCGTGATTTCGTTGACATGTATGAAGAAAATTTGGCACGCCATAAGATCAAATGCCATCTGCTCGTCGTGAAAATCGAGACTTTAATTCAATAATGCTCATTACAACAAATGGTTTCGTTCTGAAACAAAGTTATTATTAGCTTAGGCCTAGAATAATGGTCGTTGTTCACTTCCAAAAACGTAAACATTGTAGGGTTACCAGAATAGGTGGGTATTATCTGCAAAAAAATTTTTAATATAGCGTTGAAAACTATTCAATATTGATCCAAGTTTTTCAAAGGTCTGAATCAAGGAAGTTGACTCACTAGTCCAAACATTCCTGAAAATAAATGGTCATTACACCATGAATTGACCAAAACCATAGGTGGGGAAAATGTGTAATACTACACGTACATACTCACGAAATATGCCATCGACACCTGCGAGGCAAAAACTAGAAACGAGGAAACGCCTACAACCATAGGCACTTACAAAATGTTTCTGCATAAAACTGAAATATAAACATTAATATTCAGTAAACTACGCGAATGTTACCTGGAACATAACATACGCCTTCCACCTAGAAAAATGTGTAAACACACAAGATACAAATGCTTTCATAGCATCGTAAAGATATGTCTCTATAAGACAAAATACATGAGAGCTACTAAAAGAAAAACATGGGATACAAACACAAAAATATAGTCAACGACATTACAACTTTCTGGTCGGTCGGAAACATCCAATTAAATTCAATACAAAACAGTTATGTCACTCCACTACAGTTAAACTTTCTTAGGCATCTTCGCTACAAAATATTCAAAATGGTCTTATTAACACATTAAAATTCAACGTCGTCGAGCATACGAAATAATTGACAAAGTAATTTTCATAAAACACTATGGCTTCATGCTGTTGGAAAGAAAGAAAATAAGTTTATTTTTCGGGATCTATATCGATATTTGTGAGACGGCTGAAACCTCATAAATAATGGGCCATGTCGATTTTGGAAGAAAATCATCCGTCACTCTTAGTATGGCTGAAACCTAAAGATTTATATTCTAAAACCTTTGGCCATGTAGATTTTTTTAAAAAAAATCCTCCATACTGTTTGTTATGGCTGAAACCTAAAGATTTATATCCCAAAAACCTTTGGCCATGTTGATTTTTTTAAATCCTCTATAACAATAACAATTTTACTACTAAATTCCAAATAGTTTTGGGACATGCTGTGACTAAAATATAATTATCTGAAAATTAATGTATAAACTAAACATTGTAACGCAATAGCATACAAATACACATAATAAAATTACGGTTCATAAACATTACGATATTCACTAGAATATTACTAGACAACTATATTCAAAAAATCTAACCTAAGAATACACATGCTTAATTACGGGTTACTATCAAAATGTAAACGAAAATTTAAGATTAACATTGAAAAAGAAATTCGAGATTGATTATAAATGTAGAATTCCATATTCTACGCATGAGATTACGTACTAAGTTTCATTTACAAATACAGAGATATATACATAGCTAACAACTAAAATTTTTCTCATCCTGAGTATCTCGATCATTTTTTTTAATTCTGAAAAGAAAATTGAACATTAATTCTAAATAACATGTAATAACATATTTAAGATTTTCGAAAGTGGGAAGGAATCGTAAAAGATTTTTTTTTTAATTTTAAAACACAACAAAAAATATTATAACGCCAAAACATCTTCCCACTGGCTGATGATACGGAAATCGCGCCAAGATTTCAAATTGCTTTTGAAATGCAATTCCCCTACGTATGTGATTACATACTAAATTTTAATTATAAACATACAACTATATATATATAAGTAACAACTAAAATTTTTCTGATCCGCGCATCTGGATACATTATTCTTCTTTTTTTCCTAAAAGAAAATTAAAAATTAATTGTAAATAACACATAATAACATATTTAAGAATTTGGAAAGTGGAAAGGGATCCTAAAAAGGAATGTTTTTTAAATGAAAACCAATAGAAATATGTTATAAGGACAAAACATCTTCCCACTAGCTGAGGTACGGATATCTCGCCAAGATATCAAACCGTTTTTGGCTAAATACGGTCCCTCTACGTATATACCGTAATTATTTACTAAAAAGTCTAAATTCAAACATCAAAAATGAAAACAAGAAAAAATTAATGACATTAAACTAATAGTAAGTCAGTGATAAAGTTTGCAACACAAATGCACAGCTGACTGAGGTATGAAGTGCTACACAGAGCAAAGACAAAAAGAGGAAACGAATTAATCAGCTGTATATCACCTGTTATTCGTAACCATAGACACAAGTGGTTCCAGAGTCTGACGACTGCCTTATCAAAACAAGAAAAAGAAAGAAAAACGTGTCATGTTCTCTTTGCTGAACTGTTAAAAGCTAGAAGCAAAAGAAGTTCTTAAAAACAATGCGTAGTTCTCTTTTCGTATCCAGGTGTTTTGATCAAAAACTAAAAGCAAAAAGGAAGAAAAATGAATGAATGTCTATCGCTTAAAAGTTAAAAGAAAGATTAAAAGAAATGCGTTGCTTTTCTAGGAGAAAAATTTGTATCAACACACAAAGTCTTGGTTACTTTTTTTCTTTTTCTATGATTACCGTTTCTACTTTGATAATTATGGTTTCTTCGTCTCTTCCTACAGCAGTTACCTCTATGTACAAATCTATGCTTAATGTTACACAAGTTGCGGTTCCTGTCTAGTATGTGATAACTCAGGTTACGTGGCCGTGATTTACGATTCCTTTTGTTTCTATTACTACCCTTTCGTGTACGATCTTGGTTCTGATTCCCTTTAAATTTCATATTGTTTACGCTCTGATCTTTGTATTTTTGCTTATCACAATAACTATAACCTCGTTTGTGCTTTTTTACTCTGTGGTTTGTGACAGCTGTTGTTGTGCGCTTACGACCTCTGTCGTCTACAATCATATGTTCGTAATTTTCACTAGATTCTGAATGAATAAAATCATTGTCAGATTTCTTACGAGGTTGGTTTGGACTACTTGTCTCTGGTTGGAGTTCAGATTCCTGCGTTTCCTTTTCATTAGGAGTATTAGTTTCTAGGTCAGGTTTCAATTCCAATATTTTGTTTACACTAGGAATATCAGTCACTAACTGAGGCTCAAATTCCAGTGTTTTGTATCCAGTAGGAACATCTGACTGTAACTGGGGTTCACATTCTGCTGTTTTGTTTTCGGCATTTACTATTTCCTGATCGTGTTCACAACATTCTTTCGGTACGGTGTCTAAACTCTGACCTGATTCAATATTAGGCTCGACAAAATTCTCTTTATTTTCATTCCTAACTTCTATCAACTGATTATGGTTCTTTCTCCCATCTTCTACTAATTTGTTAATATCCTCATTTGTTAAACCCATTTTATGTAAGAGTAAATCTAGTTTCTCATTAAATAAAGCTAGTTCTTCTTGTGTGAATGGCATCTTGAACATGAATAAACTTAAAACGTACCGTAAAATATATTATCACTACAGAATATGATTAAAATTACCTGAAAGAGATTTTTTTTCAGATTACAGGTTCTAAGCTGGAAAAGAAGTGATATATTAAAATATTTATCTTATAAATATTCGAGCACTAACGGTCTCGATTCGGGTCGGTAGTTCGAGCGCCATTTATTTGTAACCGGCTGGGTTGCAGTCGCTGTTCGGGCGGCCATTTATTTGTAACCGTCGTGAGTTCGGGTCACTCTTCGGGCAAACATTTATTTGTAACCACTCCGTATTCTGTTCGCTGTCCGTGGCTCGTGGTACTACCAATAAGTATACTCCTGATACTTTAACTTACCTGGACAGGACGATGAAGGACCTCTCCAAGAAAGGTTACAAACTGTTTCCAAAAAGCTCGTCGGTCTCAATAATGAGATGAGCATTAGGCGCCGAGAGGTTCGGGTGTCTCGTCTCGAAAACCTCACGGACGATCAGACGGTCATCCAGACCATAATGCACACAAACATCACTCATACAAACAACGAAAACAAACTGGATTAAATAACACTATACTTATTTATTAGAGCACTAGTATATAAAAAAATAATAAAAAAAACAAAGAGAAATGAACACAACACTGAACACTGAGGATGTATAACAATTTTAGTCGCTGAAATCACGCTTTGCCCTTTTCGGGCAATACAGCCCTTTATATATATATGATTATGATTCAGATATCACTACAAATTCTTCTCTCACACCCTTGACACACTTGGGGGATTAGCACTGGGGAAAAGTTGTCTGGATCGTCCCACGATGAATCCAGTTGTTACGCTGGACAGTCCTGCAGCGTAAAGGTGAATCTTCAGCAAATAAACAAAAAGAAGGTCTCCACAGTGGAATACTGATATTGGAGGGCGCGTATATAACTTTTTAGCGCACAAGGTTTATGAACCTGGGACTTCACTAGTTGGGGCTAGACGTAAGAAATCGTCCTTCACCGGCTAAATAGCTTGTGCCCCTTCACAAAAAGTCGTATCTGAAGCTCGACACGACATGCGTGGTTACGGTTTCCAGACCTGGAGTCAAACTCTCTGAGCATCCAAGCTCAAGTTACGGGTTGCAATTATCAACTAAAAGTGTTGGCAGATCATTTCAAAAATCACTCAGTTAACTCACCTGTATGCACATACAAACAGAATATAGAAAACAATTTATGTTAATTTTAGTCAACTGCCCATAATGCACTAGACACGGCGATAACACTGGCGTGAGAAAATACAAATAACGAACTGCAAAAATTGTGAGGCTGGTGCAACTTTGGCTACTGGGACATCTGGTCAGCCCGTATTTCTCTAATCTATTGTAATGTTTCCATAAGTGATTAAAGAAAACACTTAATTCAGTTCCCAATAACTGCAGAATATATACTGTGCATATAATAAGTCAGGGAGAAACACTGAAATGGTTAGTCACTAACTGAAATGATCTCAGCAAAGCAATGTTTTAAATATATATATGAGAAAACGATGAAATACTTCTTTGTCCAATTGTGTGGGAAAAAAGCAATTCCCACCAAAGAAAGAACTTATATGCGTTGCAGAACAAAGTATAAATCGAAAATAATGATTACTGTCTTTACGAAATATACAGACTGTGCACAAAAGAATCCTCCTAAAACCTGTTAGCGGTTATAGTGATCACACAGAGCTAGTATTTTTTAAATATAATAATTCATATATTACAAGTTATTCATTTTTTTCCAACAGCTAACTTTTCTAAAAGCTCACAGAGTGCATCTCAATATCCAACGGCTGTTGCCATTGCTATTAATACAATTGCAAATATCAAATTCCAAAAATGCACGAACTTCTTTTTACTTGCACGAACTTCTACAAAAATGCACAAAACAAATGAAAAAAAGAAGAAAGTCAGGGTCTTGAAAGTAAAACGTGGAAAAACGAACCAGTGTTCAGAAGAGGCTGTCTACAATGCACTGAGCAGAATGAATCGGTGGGTCAGTGGGTCAGTGTTAGTCATGGGAGTGGTGTTTCGCAGTGGGCCACATCTATTTGACCCACGAACCGCTGATCCACTAAACAAATCTTCACCCACTGACCAACAATTTTTGATAGCAATCCTTCTACTGTTTCACCAAAACTTGCTCCAGGTTTTACATAACCAATTACCGACATATGTACACTTTGATTTTGCGCCTTTACCGCTATATTTTATGCCTAACTCTCGCCGACTTTGTAAACTTCACCATTTTTATGTTTTTACTTTTTTTCGGTGTTTCTTTCTTTCTTTAATATTATTATCCATTTTTCATTACTCCGCTTAGGTTTAAAGTTCTCTGTATTCCCTCTTTCTTTATGTCCACCACTGACATCACCAGTAAACTATTCCAACACTTTGAATCTGTTGTTTATATTTACCTTACGTGTATTTTTACTCACTGAATTCCATTTTACATTTTATGTGTTTCCTCTTCTTTGTACAAGTGTCCATTCACCCATCTTCCCTGTATTTATTGCTTCTATGCTGTCTTTAGATGTACCTTGAACTTGAGCATGTTTACGTATGCTTCGTTGTGATTCCGTGGAGCTTCATATTTGCTATAAATCGGATACCGGTAGAAACAAACTCTCGATATAACCACGGTGATCTGTTTTTAAAGAATCGTTGTATACACTTTTCCTTGTGTATGGCCTTACACAGTGTTGCTCAATTTGGATTGAGTTTGTGTTCTACTTACACTTTTCACTGTTAATTTATACAGTGAACCACTTTTTGTATGTTTTAGGTATGTCACTTCCTAGCTTATTATTTCAATAATCTTACACAGATTTGCAATTTCTTCATAAGTCGATTAAAATATTTCCAATATCGTCAGTTGTTTGGTCTACTTTTTCACCTCTCTCACAAGATTGTTTTTTCTTGTATTTATTTTGCTTGTGGACTTCCCGTTCGAAAATTACACTCATTACAATGCCTGAATTTTTTTGTAGTGCAGCCTCTAACTCCCTCCTATGTTGTTGCACAGTGGTATATTCGATTTCCCAAACACTGTCGAAATGAAGTATTTGGTCAATACTATGCATATCGAATCAATAACATCTCCTAAGCACTCCTTTCAACAAAGGCCGACAGTTTGCTGCGGTGGTGTTGTTTGTAAAAAAAAAAAAAAAATAAGTGCTGTATGTACTGTTTCCCTTCACAACCACTTTAAAACACTAACACATATAAACTCCAATAAAGCTCATTGCATAGGAAACGTTCACAAAGAAATGCCCCATGTAAACAATAGCAACTCCCCTTCCACTCTTTATTTAACATGCCATGTTTCCGTTTGTCGATACAGCCCTCGAAGTCTTCTTCTATGTTGGAATGGAAAATGATTACGTAATTGACGTTATTTTACAATAATATCAACCAGATAGAAATCACGTTATAAAATTTACATTTTAAGGCACGTTTTGTAGCCTCCCTGACTGTGGCGCTCCAAGCAGTTGCCCGGGTAGCCCGTCCCTTGTTCCGTCCCTCTATATTCATACTTTCATATACAGTGTAAACATTTTAGTGTAGGATGGTTTATGTCTAGAGATGATAACGGAAATATTACAGAGAAAATTTCCAGAGTTTTGTTTACATAATTGTCTCTGCAATAGTTTGTATTTGGTACGTGCATGAAGGCATGTCAGCGTAGGCAATAGAGATCAATGGAGTTTTGGTTTCATTGCCAACGCTCTCCCCCCACCTTGCTACCACATCGATGACTTAGTTCGAGAAACGTGCTTCCCTCGCAGCAAAGATTTCCTATTCAGTACATAGTATATCTATCTACCTATCTATCTATCTATCTATCTATCTATATAAATATATATATATATATATGTATATATATATATATACATATATATATATATATATATATATATATATATATATATATATATATATATATATATATATACAGGGCTATTGTTTGGTAATGTTTTTCAACACATTTCTTCTGTTGGAAAATTATGAGAACTTAAACGAATGTTTTTAGAATTACTCCACATAACTAGCGGCGCAACCAGCTATGAGTTCAGGGGCCCAGGACCCTCCCGAAACTAACCTGGAATATCTTATAGAGCTGCGTTGCAGACAAATTTTGGTGAAATCCTTCCCCCAGAAAATCATTATTGCTTGTCATTTGCCCAGTAACTTTAGAAATATGAAAACTCACACACACATGGGAAGGTTTTAGATTACTTGTCCCACAAGATAGCTTAGTAGCTAATAGGGTTTCTTTCTGTACCAAAGTTTAATATTTAATTCAAATAGTATTGCGGAACGAGTGTTAGTGAGTGGAGGCGAGTTATATCCACGCAGAGCACGTTTCTTTCTGTCTTTATTACAGCTCAGTGGAAAGGACTAGTAGCCGAGGACCTTGCCCGCATACACACAAATGCACCATTCGTGACTAGAGATGGTGACTTCGTGGTGACATGTCGTGTCTGTTTCTTCACGTATTGCACGACGACGATGACTCAAAGATTCTAGTCTTATGGCCTATAGAGCCCGTACACTGGGGGAGGGGAGTTGAGTTAACACATCCATAAAATCAAACGAGTAGAATTTGCTGAGGAAAATAATAATCGTAACACGGATATAGTAATATTTACAGACAAAATGGTATTTGCATCAGCGAGTCATGGTCCAAGAGTCGTTCTTAGATCTGTAGGAAAACGATATGGTTCGAAGTACATAATTTGCTCACATCGAACGTGCTAAGGGTGATTACGTGAGGATAATCTAATTAGAAGTATATGAATATTTTGTAATATGGGTGCTCTTAGTTGTAAGAAATGCATTTTAAGACTTTATTGTGGAAGTTCAATAAGTTAAAAAAGTCCGTTCAGAGTTCTCGTTTGGTTCAAGCATACTTTTAACAATTACCTAATGTTGAATTAGCTTACTAGGTTCCTATTAACTGACTTGATTTCGATGCAATATGTATAAGTAGAAAATACTAAAGCAATTCAAGAAAACTGCACTGATATCCGCCAAGGAGATCTGATGATTTAGGAGAGATATTTTTAAATTTCGTGGTTAGAAGTTATTGATATGTTGACAGCTTGGATAACTCTTTACCGAGGAGATTAAGAGCACTTATAGTAGTTAATGAGGATTTCATAAGATATTAATCTTGAATGAATCCTTGAACTATTTCGTAGCTAAACTTAAAAATACATTTTTAAACCAGCAGTTCCATCAATTCTCTTCTAACTAGACTTAATAATTGTGATTCCCAAAATATTTCTAGAAAAATATTACATTTATATATCGGAAGATGTTGACTGTTGCTCGTGGACAAGTGATGAGCCGTCTTACTTTCAGTACCTTGGTATCCGCTCGATTTTTCGGGAAAGATTTTTTTTGTATTTTAAACAACGAATAATATTTATTTTTAAATCATTCACTTTCTTATAATGTTTAAAATGAAATATTTAGGGTAAGGATATTTAAAATAATAATGAACTAAACACATCTAGCAATGTTGCCATTTAAAATGTCATTAACATTCATAACATCGAGAATTGTTGTCTTAATACGAGATTTTGAAATTGAGAACCAGAATCGGGTTCTGTTGAGAACACTTGGGTACCTGATTTCACATAAAGATGTAGGATAATTTCTCATATAGAATCGCTGCTTAAAGGATCGCTAAATTGAACATCAAATATTTTACTTGCTTGTTTTCTTACAATTAGTGACCCTTATTAACCCTGAATCTATTTGAGATGTGCTCACATTTCATTGTGGGAAATGAATGAAATTCAATGCATTACGGTGGTTAGAATGATACTTTAATCTGGTGGACTCATTTAGCCTTGTCGTGGGACGTTAAACTTCAATAACGGAACATACAAGATAACTGAATGTAGTTTTATGTGGGAATAGTAATACTTACTAATATCTGCTTTCAATTAGGTACAAGCTTAAAGCTTATAGAAGATAGAAGTTTTCTATGTTCCTCATATCTTTTTTCCAAGAGCCGGTAACATTAGTCAAACATATGTCGAATCTTTTTCGTAGTTTTTAAACTTAGGCCATAGTAATAATATAATAAATTTCCACATCCTTAAAATTTTCAAATTATATCAAATCGCGCAAAAAGTTATATTATTTGTATCTATAAATCTTAATTCTTAAGTTATCGGTGTTTTTTATATCATAATATACTTGGTATTCCAGTATATCGATTTATTCAGCTTATATTCTCTCTGGAACAGACCCAGTGTTGACTAATATGATTTACCAGTTACTTGGTAGTGTTATAAATTGCAGATTAGTATGGCCATCCTACAATGATTAGCTAACTTCTTAAGGTTAATGAATAATTCATATTGAAGTTTACTGAGATATAATCCTTTCAATCAGCTAATTTTCTTACGTTTCTAGCAGACTTTAAATGTATTATCATGATCTTAAAATTGATTATCTTTCAAAAATCAATTTTGGTCTCGTGGCCGGAACAGATTTTCTTGGAACTTTTATTTCACTACCGACTCTGAAACTGTACATTAACTGGTACTTACCGCTTCCAACCGTTTTGCTAGCATCGGGAAGTTTTATCACGCTTCCAAAGAGAGCAATTAACGCAATTGTAAGTCCATCAAAGATTAATACGGAAACCTGCAATGATAATGAAAATATTTCAATGTATATATACACGTAAATTTGATAGTTCGCTGAAATCAGTGAAATGTAAGTTGAAGATGTAATAAAAACGTAAATTTCATTAAAGCATAAAAATAGTACGTTTGGATCTATTGAATGGTTTTTATATATTGAAAACGCTAATCGTATTAAAATTCAAAAGTGAAGCGAAATAGGAGTAGCCTGAAATGTGATAATCTAAAGCCTGAAGAGTGAAATATGATATTGAACCTGCATTTAAGTATTTTTAAGTCCTGAAACCCAGTAACTATTAATTTTCAACGACGTTATTTGTTTGTATTTAGTGCGTGCCAAACAGTGGACTTCCGTATAGACGCACTACCAATGGCATGGGGTGTACAGAACCAAATGAGGGGATTGGTTCTGTATTGAATTGTACCAGGACTGAGTTTCTTGTAGTTATTTACTGTTAGGTGGGGTTGAATTTCTCCTGGCCAGGAAAAAAAATACCCCCACCCCATCGATTTGAAAATTCTCGTGGCTAGAGACTAATGAAATGCAAAATGATTTTTGTAATTATTTTGTGTTTTTAATAGAGATGCAAAAAAGCCGGCAAAATATGGGTTTTTGCACATAAAAAGCCGACTTTTTTTTTAAAAAAAACGAGAATTTGGGAAATTTTGGCTTTTTTCATTTTCATGATTTTTCTATTTGAATAGCTTTCTTATAGTATACTCTAAAGTTAAATAAGATTTCATGACCTAAATACTATATTTCGCTCTGGAATTTATCATCATGATGGATGGAGCACATGTTTTATGAATTAAAGTAAACATACATTACGTAGTATTTGAGGGCAATTATAAAGGATATTTAACATTATTTTAAATCGACATTTTTCTTCTCTACGTAACTCCTTTTTTAGTCATCCGTGTTTTGTTTCTTAGAGATTAGTAGGCGTACTCTAGCTTCTAGCACAAGTTAAACTTATGTTTTTCAATATATCCCTCAGAGCGTACGTTTGTTAGTATATCTCTCAGAGCGTACTTCCACATTTTTGTTATACTGTAGCTGTGCAATGATTTAGCAGTAACCTTCCGGATACAACCCTGAATACAGTTTTATAGAAATAATCAGTAGTAAATTCAGAAAAGTATTTTGGGAAGTGTTTCTCTGCTTAATGTTTGTTGTTTCTAAAATTTCCTAATTTTTATTTGGGAGGAGCTTGAAGTTTGAGTATAGGCATAATAATATTTCGTTTTGTTTGTATTCAGCAATAGTCTTCCGGATACAACCTTGAAAACCATTTCATACTGATAATCAGTGGCGGATTTAGAAAAAGTATTTTGGGAGGGTTTTTCCATATTAATGTTTAGTTTTTCTAAAAATACCTCATTTTTATTTAAGGAGAGCTTGAAGTTTCTGAGTAAAGGCATAACAAATATTTCGATTGTTTCAGAAATTCCTTAATTACGGGATACAGGCTTCTTTCTGTAAGACATCCCCACCCTACCCCCTTTTGCAAATCCGTCACTACTGGTAATTAGTAATAACAACGATTTAAAATCGATAAAGACAGTCGGCCAGGATTCACAGTACATTCACTATCTCTACATTCACAGATGAAATTCAGAAAAATCTTTTGCCAAAATGATCGAATTCGGGGTTGAATCCCGGACTTCCCGATAGAAGTGCAAAAACTAACCACTCACTCATGGTTGTTGTGCAGTTGTGCTTAATTTAAATATATTCTCTCTCTCTCCCTATGGCTTATGAAATCCGAAGGTTCAATGCCGCGTTCTCAAAAGCTCTCCACTTACTTCTATCCAAGTCAACTGGATCCAGTTTTTAATTTGTATTCCTATTTCTGCGAGATCCATCTTAATATTGTCCTCCCATCTGCCCCTAGCTTTTCCTAATGGACGTTTTCCCATTGGATTTCCAGTTAAAACTTTGAAAGCATTCCTACCTTCTTAAATTCTGGCTACATGACCTAACCACCTGAGCCTCCTAGACTTGATGTCCCTAACGATGTAAACCGTATAAATTATGTAGTTCTTCGTTATGAAGATTCCCTGATTCCCGTTCCTCTTGCGTCCGAATATTCGTCACAGGTTATTTTAAAATACTTTCAGTCTGCGTTCTTCTCTCATCGCAAACTACCATGTTTCACAATCATACAGAATAACAGGCATGATTATCGTTTTATATATTTTAAGCTTTAAATTCTTCGACAGAATTTGCGACGACAAAATATTTTGAACTGAATAAAAACACGAATTTCCTGATTTCAGTCGTCATTTAATTTCTTTGTGGATATGATTTTGGTCTGGTAATATTGATCCTAGATATTTGAAAGTGTCCACTTTGTCGATAGTATTATTTGATATTTTAACGCATACACAATTTGCCGTATTACGATCCCGGTGAACTTCCATGTATTTAGTTTTCCCTGCATTTACTTCTAAACCAATGTCGCTGCAAGCGTTTAGTAAGGCCTATGCATTTCTTTCTATTGTTCTCCTATCATCCCCTATTAAATTTACATCATCAGTATACACCATAGCCTGCTGAATACCACTCAGCTCTAGGGCCTGGCTGCTATCTTTAATTTTTCTTATAGCGTACTCCGGGACAATGCTGAATAATAATGACGAACATGCATCTCCTTGTTTCAGACCATTCTCGACGTGGAAGCTCATGGACAAGAATTTTTCTATTCGGACTTTACTTTGGGATTCATTTAAACACATTTTAATTAATCTAACTAGCTTTATCGGTATTCTGAATTCTGTAAGAATGTTGTACAATGTTTCCTTCCTATCCGAGTCTTAAGCCTTTTTAAAACCAATAAACAGCTGATATACTGGGTAATATATTCCCATTTCTTTTCGCGTATGTATCGAATAGTAAATATCTGGTCGATAGTTGATCGGTTTCCATAAATCCGCACTGATAATCTCCAATAATTTCATCTGCGTATGGAATCAATCTTGTTAATGTAATGTTAAGAGAAATGCCTCGCTAATTATTACAATAAGTTTCATTTTTCTTGTGAATTGAAACAGTGATTGATTATTTCCACTCTTCTTAAATGCATTCCATAGTTGTTTTTTTAACAAAAAATGAATTCCTGTCCTTAAAAAATCATAAACTTTCAGAGCTGGGTAAACCCTGATGGTGGTTATAAGCCTAGAAAACCACACAAACAGGGAAATGGTCTATTACGCATATGATCCATGAACAGAAAATTCGGTACTTGTCCGATTATAAACAAGCTTAAGGAACAGTCAGTGGATTATATTATTCGGAATTTTACCGAGTTTGCAGATCCGAAGCACCGAATAGGTGATAACAGGTTATTACGTATGTGATCAATGAATGAAAAATTTGTTCGAAATATCCATACAATGTATATGAAAGTTCAAACTTAAAAAGTTTCAGGAATGTGCAGAACCACCCGAAACCAAGCTCTTGATGTGCAGCCTTTAATATTATCATATAAATGTATTTTGAAGTAAAAATACTACATACAATTTTGCTAGTTATTTGTGTATCATTTTTTAAACAAAAGTACTTACTTTTCTGTATAAGAGGTTTAACAATTATTACATCTATTGGTTAATCCTTAGAAATTTATAATGTAAATATGTTAAAAATTTTTAAAAAATCTTTTCGAAATTCATGGTTTATTTTAGGTTTTATATTATTACTAGAGCAACCCAAAAGCATAAAAAGCATAAAAAGCATAAGAGCAATTTACTCATATTTTTGGTACCTTGGACTTGGTTTGGCTGTCTAAGGGCCCAGAAGAAACTAATTTTTAAAGCATAATTTTATAAAATAAAGCATAAAGCATAATTTTAAATATACAGCACAATTCTTGGAAAATTCTGTTAAATATTTTTTAAACCAATATTTGCAATGCAAAATCATTGAGAATACACTATAACAATGAAACAAAGAAAAGCTTACTTTTATTTGTGTAAACTTTCCGATGTAATCCTTTGAAGTGCAGAAAAGAAAAAGAAAAACTTTCCTTTAACAAATGAACAAACAATAGTTTTCTTCTATGTGTAACTGCGCAGTTATGTATGGTGATTCGAAATTACAAAAAGTGCACAAAAACTTCACACTATATTGTTGTGTACCTCTTGAATTTGAGCACTTTCTGTACTTTTGGTGGCGTCTTTTACTTTCCCTTTATGTATATATGCACCTCTACGAAGCACACAAGTGATTAATAATCTGACTCGAGTAAATCATAACTCTTTACAGTGCATTAAGTAGAAAGTTCATTAAATATGAAAGAAACTGGTTACATAAAACATTAATAAATATATCAAAATATTTAATACATAGTAAATATTATACATTATACACGATTAATACAAATCAATGATTGAAATTAACAATAAAGCATAATACAGCATAATCTGAAAAAATATAGCATAATTAAACAAAAACAAAATAAAGCATAATGTGGGTTGCTCTAATTATTATCTACATCAACCCCTAATTAAATGAGTTTTGTGCTGTAGAGAAGTGAAACAAAGACTGCTTTATCAATTTAAAGAAAAACTTTGAAAAAAGCCCAATATTTCCCAAGCAAAAAAAAACGAAGGAGACAAAACCGAGTTTTTTTCTCAAAAAGGTCCGTTTTTTCCGAGCCCTTGCATCTCTAGTTTTTAGATGGGGTTGTTTTTACCTGGTGAAGAAAATTAGACCACTATATGTACATTTTAAATTCGTATTCGGGAAATTTATGCCCCCGGGGGTGACGATTTTCTTGGCAAAATTAACACCCAAGTAGAGAGTTTCACAGGAAAAGTATGACACCGTGTTAACATGATTCCTGGGGTCATATTTTCTTCTGTATAATAGCACACCGGGGTGACAATTTCCTGGAATGTGATTTTCCTGCTACACCCGGCAATACAAGGTGAGTGGTGAGGCGCAGTGATCGCCGAAGACCACTATTAATTGTAAGGCATGGTGTTTCGTTGGGTTCACTAGTCGATGCGACTGAAGTCGGATTTTCGGGCTCTTGTCGAGAAAAAGAAGTTTAGGTGGAAACATCTTACATTTCGGTTGCCTCAGATTTACGAGAAGCTTTAACTATAGTAGCAGACGGAACAGAATTCTGTGGAGGTTTGTTTTCTTTTAAGCGACGCTTCGCATTCAGTAGCAGAGATTTCCTCAACAACCATTAGGTACGGGACATATTTCTCAAGGTGAAACGTTAGACAGTTCTCAAACCAAGCAGAATGCTCGCATATTCTTTTGACGCAAAAAGGCATGGTCGCTGCACAGTTTTCCACGCAATGATTATCCTCTCAATAATTTTTAACAAAAAGCAGCAGTCGCGTTACACGACATGCTGGAGTGCCTGAAGTGTTTACACTTGCACCAAATAGAGAATTGGGAATATAGGGACATAACGTAACTACATAATACATGTCTTCACGTAGTCCTTAAGTGTAGCTAAGGTAAAACTAGGATTTAGTGACATAATAGCAGTGAGGTCGAAAGACTTCTTGCGATTGATGAAAGCTTTTTGTGCACAATGTTGGAGAACCACCTCCGATTTTATCTCCTTGTCCGTGGCATTTAGGAGGTCCTAAGATGATGTCACCCCTAGATACGTTCAGTCAGTGGCGGCGATTCGACGTTAAAAGTGGGGGGGGCAAGACTTGACGGAAGGTTGTATAACTAATAGGATACTATCTTTTTTGGTTAAAATACCGTATATAGTATTTCATATTTTATTAAGTAAATTGACAAGACCAACGCAAGTAGGTACCAGCACTTTGTACCTTTAAACAGAGATTTGATTCCTTGCTTATGAACTTCTTAAAATTCAAAGCGGCTGATTAATATATTGAATCCCTGTAAGAAGTGAAAGTATGCTGGAATTGTTGTGTTCCAATAGGTTAATTTTTGGGTTATTTTCCGTGGCAATTAAAACGCAATTTCTGCAGCTTTCTTAACTCCACGGAAGGACAACCATCACGTACTCACGCAACGCCGAATATTATATGGCACCATTTTTTTTCTATGAACCACTAATACATACAAAAACTTTACATTTCCAAATAAAACCATATACATTAATGGGTTACTTCAAAAAAGCGGGGCAATTGCCCACCTTTGCCCCCCCCTAATCGCCGCCCATGCGTTCAGTAGAAGACGGTGTTCTGCCAACACATTAACTGATGCAATAGTGAATTTAACTTTGCAATTTAAATAGTTTTAGTGTTTTATTATCGTCGATCGTTTTCACCAAGAAAGTACAATTTCGTATCTGTTGATACCTTTAACCTGTACAGTGCAATAAAAATATATTTATTAATGACAAAATGAGACAAGCCCATAACAGCACTATGACTATTTTCTTTAGCATTGGCGCCATCAGCATTTTTTTATTAAATTTCAAAACATCGGCTACTGGGATCACGATACTTGTCTTTTCTACAGTATTCACAAGTTTATATCTCGTCTCGTTCACGTTTGGTTTGGGCTTTCCTCGAGAGGGTAAACATGGATCAATGTTTATATTTTGGTTCTGACACAAATTGGTATTACATCTTCATCTATACATATTAATATGTACGAACGTCGGACATTCATACCGGGGCTCATGCAATGAGAACTCACCCTACTTCCTTAGCTATCTCATAAGCATATTCTCACTGTAGAATCAACGTGGGGCCAACGAGGTGAAGGGAAATAGAGTGCAAGAAAACTATTCCAGTCGACAGAACCTAAGTATATAGAGTAGAAACAGAAAATAAAATACAACAAGATACAGTAGTAATTAATTTTATCTTAAATCGGTATTCTAAGTAGTCAATTATTCCACATCTTCTGGATTTATGCACCATTAAAAACGTTCATGACTAGTATAATACCGATAACCCAAATATGAAAGCAACCAAAATTTTGTAATGGTGAAAATAGTCCCCGAAGAAACATAGTATCAAAGATTCTGTAGAAACATTAACCGCTGTGCTACAACTTCAAATACGTGACTTAGAATTTTTAAAATAGATTTAAGATCCATATAAAAAAGATACAAGATAACTTTGGTCCCCGTTTATAGAATGACTTATATTTTTTGAAATTTGCAATCCTTGTGTATTTCCTTTGAATCTGAGAGAAATACTTTCAAAACGGATTTAGTAATTTTTGTACACTTATGCGATCTATAAAGTAAGGAAATAACAATAATGATCTAATCATAAAATGCGTTTGATATGTTTGCTTTCTTAAAAGATTTGTCTCATTATCTGTGCATTATTTCTCTTCTTGGTCATAGTCTCTGGTCATAGTTCTTCTTCATTTTCGCGTTGATGTTAAATGATTAAAAGATGAGGATGAAATGTTGAGCTTTTTTATACCTCTATAATAATAATAAGATATTTAAAGTGTTTCGTTTTTTGTAAAAATGATATTTGTTTTTCTCATTTTCTGAAGAAAGGCTTCCTTGCAAGGGGGATTATCAATGACACTATCATTAATAACGTTTGCTGTAAATTTTAATAAATCTTTTAAATGTAGGGGGCAAGACGAGTTAGTACTTACCTTATATCTGTTCTGATTTCTTCGAAGTTAATCTCTTTTATAGGTGCATAATCTGAAGGACAAAATATTCTACTACATTACTTTAAAAAGTATTCACAGAATCCATGTCTATTACACATAATAACAGCTATCTCATGAGATTACAAGTAGGTAATTTCACAATGAAAGTTCATTGCCGAATGAATCCATTAGGTTCATTTGGATAAAATGTAATGTTGCATGACTTTAAATTTGCATTTCGTTCAAATCCCAATGTCGTAGTAAAACTAAGTGAAACAACAATTATCAAATTTGTATCATTTTCTACGTCTCAGGAAACGAACATCATTTTCATTATTATATGAAATATGTATTATTGTAATTTATTGGCGGTGGATTGCAAAGTGACGTAACTCAGTTTTTTTTTCAAAAATGAGATTATTTCTGTAGAGGGTTGAAATCATAACCTGTTGAATGATATCTCATAGTTAAAAATGGGGCAAGAGATGGTAGCACAAAAACGTTGTAAATTTGAATTCACGATTATCCTGCTATGCAAAGTGCCGTATTTCAGACAACATTCGACAAGAACCACTTTATCAAGAGCCTAGAGTCATCCGCAAACTAAAGAAGACTGACGTAATTAATTGTTGCCATTCATGCCACCTATCCGTCACCACTACTTCTTTTTTTTAAAGGACAGTGACAAGCATGCAGATGAAGATGACATCTATTGACAGTAATGATTATGAATTATGTTCCAGTATGATTTCCTTAGTCATGTTTCTGTTTACATTGGTGTTTCCACTTGTTCCTATGACTTATTTTTACGTTCATTTACTGCTATGAATTACTTTTGTTCTGTCACAAAAGGGTTGGATCGCAAAGTGGTGTAAGTCAATATTACTTGCCATTTTAGATATTGAGATATTGATGTGTTTATTAGAGTAATTACAGGTAATTCCGAAAATTTATGAACGTATACCTTCAAAACGAGTCTTCAGAATTAAACGTCTAGTTATAAAGGAAAAAAATTGTAATCATTGTAGAACTCCATGCATTAATTTTAATATGTATCTTTATATCTAGAAAAGAGCGGCACCACTTTTCCTTCCAATCCCAAAATTAAGGTATATTCTATTTCACTGAAAATACAAGAAGTCTATGTATATGTTCTGACACTCTGCACTTTTCCGCAACTTCGTTCGTTCGCAAGTTTTCATAAGTTCGCAACTTAACTTAGCAACATAAAGGATTCATAACAAACATTAGTACTTTTTTCTGATTTTTCTCTATCGATTCTACCGAAAGTCTCAAAAATGACTCACGCCACTTTGCCACTCAAGGCCTCAAACGTCGTTATGATTTCCTCCTAAGCACTTAATCAAGTAGTTCTTTATTTGTGTTCTCTGTTTCTTAAATAGTTGGATTTCTATACCAAGGTATTTTACCTTTTTCACTTGAAAACGTGCGTACCCAATACTGTATATACCCTTTACCAAACTTAATTTCTTTTCTACTAATGTACCAATCTTTAACTTTCTTTCAATCCTTATTATGACACAGAAGTAATTTTAAAAAATATTTACATATAGAATATTAATGCTTGGATGACACAATTTATAACATGTCTTCAGAAGTTGTAAAACAGTCGAGGAATCACATATTTGATATTCTGTAAGGTATTTCCTCATTTTATCTTCGAGATTTATGTTCATACTTCGAAAATGATACCCGCACACTGGATATTTTGTTGTAACATATGTAATTTTGAAAGCGTCTGGATTATTGTGTTATTTTACTAATTTCCTTTATCAATTCCTAATATAATTGCATTCCTATCTTGGAAAATAATATGAATTACTTTTATCACATCAATCATATTGTTAGATTTTAGCGAAAGAGACTGATCAAATTTGATCATGACATCTTCATTGTTAGTATATAACTTCAAGCATAGTACAATTTAAGAGCTGACTAAAGTTAGTTATAATCACTTTCGGATTGGTCGTCAATATCGTTCACAAAAGGGCATACTGAAAGTTGTGGACAACATGTTTTCAAATCGTAATCTTTTGCTGTAAGTGAAACCAAGTGTATCATCTCAATGTACAGACCTTTCTTTCTTTCCAGACTTTGACGCTTTTTGTTTACTAGCACCTGACCACAGGCTGAATTTCAAAAATGGTGGGCAGCGATGTTTCGTTTCGACAGCGTGCTGTGACGAATTACTTGTTAAAGAGGACCAATCTGCTTCTGAAATTCACCGCAGACTGCAGCGTGCCTATGGATATGCGAGCATGAGTGCTAGTAGTGTTAGGAGGTAGATGAAAAATGTTAAGTATTTAAATATTTTATCGCACTGTTTTGTGTAACATATATATAGATCTTTTAGTAACATTTGTTAAAAGGTAACGATTATTCACTCCATACCTTTCTATAATTTCTCAGCTGTAGAAAAGTAAGTAGGATGTGAAAGACTGCAGTAACTTTAACTGCTTATTCATGATATGTACATTGGTCACAGTGACATATTTTGCATATATGTTCATTTTACTTTGAACATTTGAGATATTTTATATTGCTTACTCCTCTTCTTCCAACAAAATAGAATGCACACTATGTTTTGTACGAAAGATGATGAGGATAATTTCTTATTCTTCTGCAAAATACATATAGAAAACTTTTGGATCAAGAATAACGTCATGAGTTGGGATATTACAATATAAATTATTAGATTGCATTTCACATCTGATTACATTTGTTTGAATCCTCGCTTGAGCCACATCACAAATTAAGTTACTAATGTGAGATTCTTCTAGTTTATAATATTTGATGTAAACATTTTCTCTGTTATAACACTTGAGTTACCATCCTGTTTCCATCGATTTACTAATTATCCTTCTCTTTTAGTATTAGGTTCTGATTAAAAAAAACTATAATTTATACTTTAATTTTACACACTTGAAATATTTCAGGACTTACTGAGGTAAAGAAAAGTGATTAAGGTTCTAGTTGTTTTCTCCTTAAATAAACACCTTAACGTAACTATTACTTCTGGAAAAGTGTTTCTACTTTCATAGAATATATTTAATGCTAAATTCTAACAATCACTTAGGGACAAATCTAATGACAACATTGGTATTATTCATAAACACGGGACCAATGATGTACGTGACCCTAAAATCTACCTTTATTAAAACCGCCCTTTATTTACTTCAGTTTTCCGTGAAAAATGTTGTCACTGATTCTTTAGCATTTTACATTACTACAAAGAAAAGCAGCGCTAAAAATGAATGATTTTTTACCAAAATAACTCTGATATGTAGATGAGAGATCACTGAAAGTGAGTTTTGTATGTTTGTGGGAGTGCGATATGCTACAAAGCATGGTCAATGCACAAAGCTACACCGTATTCTGTAAACATGCATCTTAAACCATATTTTATTCCTTCCCACCTCACTTACGAGGAAGGTCCATAAACCGTGAGAGTTGAATGTTGATGAAAATTTGTGACAAGATTCAGTTCGAGTTGCTAAGTAATGTAGTAATAGTCACTCGATGTGCAAATGTGGCGTTGAGCTGCTACACAAACGCCATCTTGAAATACAGTAGGCAATGTCCAAGAATACCCTTTTGACACAAAAATGAAAAAGCTTTTGATATATCTGACTTGAGTATTGTAAACCAGGGCAAAGCATCTATATGTGGGAATGCTTCCAGTGCATGATCGCCATTTTGAAAGGCGCCATATTGAACCGCGGTCAAATATGATAAATACAAAGGGGGTCATGTGGGGTATCAAATAGCACTGGAATTTACTCCTGAATTTATTTCCGTAACCAAACTTTACATATCTGTTTTCACTTCAGAGTTAAGAGCTCTCTCGCTCACAGGAACATATAAAACTGTGCAATTATAATTTGTGTTATGAAATGCAGTCGTGGGAGCACTTGCAGAGTTTTAACTAATGCAGTAGTTAATGCAGTGAAATAGCCACTATACTAAACAGATCTTGAGACTAATGACAGAAATCGTTAATTAAATTAAAATTCCTGTAGTGAAAAATGGAATAGTAGCATGCTACAAGTTATACGTATTTCAAAGTGCGATGGAATAGGCTGCTCGTAGATGAAACACATGCCTAATAGTACTGACGAGCAGAGAATACCAAAGGGATTGTTTCGATATATATTAGAAAAATAATATAAACTGGTGAATATTACTTGAATGACCAAAATGGTTCGGATTCCACTATAATCAGTAGGTCCGCGTCTCCTTTAGCGTAGCAGACATAAGTGTGAAACGTTGGACTGAATCAAACCAAAATCTATTTTAGGTAATTTTACGTGGTCCGTTATAGTGTGTTAAGTTTTCTTCTCCAATCTTAAAACCTTAGGCAAAGACCATCATTGTTGCAGAATATTACGTTCTTTACCAATACTCATACTTGACAACCTATAATTTACCGTGTATATTACGAAGTTTGCCAGTTTGTCTAAATACAATCGATTTTTTGCTGACGCATTGAACAATGAAGTGGATTTAAATTATCAGTTCACAGCCCATTCTTAGAAGAAGATACACCTCGAAACTCAGAATTCAGTTCTCTTGTGTCTGTTATGCTATTAGTGATAGGGGAATGCATTCACACCTGCTAAGAATAGATGGCAATAAAGATTATTACAAGAGTGAATACCAAGTTGCAATCCATAAAACAAGCCTGTTTCTTGCTTTTTCCTTCAATATTAAATAATTAAATATCTGGATCTTTCCAGTGTTAAATTCAACGATGAAACACTTGCTTATAATAAGGGCAAGACTAGTTTTCATATCAAAACTGTGATAAATAACTAATTGTAGCAGGTGTTCACTTGTTCGGTGTACAAGTTATATTGCAGAATTTTCATAATCCAAATGCATTCTGTTGTGTATCATCAATTTTGTGCGCCAGTCCTCAAGGACGTGCTTGCATATGCATGGCAGAAATGTGAGTACGTCACAGGAGCAATAGTTGGTTCATTTACAAATGTTCTGCAGCAGTGCCGGATTTACGTATGAGCTAAACAAGCTATAGCTTAGGGCCCAATACTCATGGTGGCCCAAAAAAGTCATGGAAAAATTTATATGTACATTTTCAAAATATAAGAAAAACAATAAATAAAGTAACATGTACATATAGCAACAGTGCTTCGTTTGTGTAGGCCCCTATGATGTAAGTAATGGGGCCCCTTCTGCTAAAATATCACTGGTTTCTTCATTTCTGTATATAGGGTCCTACGTTCATTTGGACACATAAAGGGTCCCACTATCTTCAGTAGCTTATGGCCGCACTGAACCTAAATCCAGCTCTGTTCTGGAGACTAGTATAAAATAGTGTGTGTGGTCATGAAGATTGTGACGAAAAAGCATTTGTTAAGTGTTTGTAGTGCTCCACGATACTGTGTGCTAATCACTTCGTTTTGGATCTCCATCATCAGAACTGAAGAGCAAAAGGTTAGTAGGTTAATATTTGCTTATGTGCATCAGTTTATATTATTTTTCTATTAATTTTCTAATAACTTCAAGATATATTCTTGTAAACTCATATGTGCCGTTGCACCTAACTTATATTACAGCATTTAAATGCCATGCATAATCGCAACACACATAGACTCATATATATATATATATATATATATATATATATAGCACACTTTGAAATATGTATAATTTGACGACCCGCTCGGGAAAGTAACACTCCCGGAAGTACGTTTTTCCGCGCGCTACTCTAGACAGCTGTTTTACGCGCTATCCTAGCCACTTGTTTTAAGTTTGTCACAAAATTTATATCATGAATTACAAGGGGAACAAAACGACCCTATATCGTGGAGTACAAGGACATAAGTACTACAGCTACTTATCTGCATAAAAATAAATAAATCACTTTTTTAAGTATTATTTTCATATTATTTTAATTTAATAAGTGTTATAAAAATGTAAAAAAAGTAAAAAAAACTTCTCGGGCGGGGTTTGAACTCACGCCAAAAGAGGATTTTATTACTAGCATATAGCCCTAGCCCACACGGCTACTGAGGCTGACCACAGTACGCGTTTGTTTTCTGCTATTTGAATGCAACGTGGCAAGAAGTGGATAACGCCAACCAATCGGAAATGTGTTTCTCGTTTCTACTTCCGGGAGCATTACTCTCCCGAGCTAGTCCTATAATTTGTTACAGTGCTGCTATTCCATTTTTCACCACAGGAATTTCAAGTTAATTAACAATTTCTCTCACTAGTCTCAAGATCTGATTGGTATAGTGGCTATTGTATATCAAGTGACTACTACTGCATTAGCTAAAATCCTGCAAGTGCTCGCACGACTGCATTTCATAATACAAATTTTAATTGCACAGTTTTTATATGTTCCTTTGAGCGAGAGAGCTCTTAACTCTGAAGTGAAAACAGATATGTAAAGTTTGGTTACGGAAATGGATTCAGGAGTAAATTCCAGTGCTATTTGATACCCCACATGACCCCCTTTCCGTTTATCATATTTGACCGCGATTCAATATGGCGCATTTCAAAATGGCGATCATGCACTGGAAGTACTCCCACATGTAGATGCTCTACCTTGGTTTACAATACTCAAGTCAAATCTATCAAAAAGTTTTTCATTTTTGTGTCAATAGGGTATTCTTGGATATTGCCTACTGTATTTGAAGATGGCGTCTGTGTAGCAGCTGAACGAAGCATTTGCGCATCATTTGCGAAGCATTTGACTTTGCTACGAACAGATCAAAAATAATTATTGGTATGGTATATTTGAAGACTTTAAATTGATTATAGATAAGAGTACAGGATACTTTAATGCTACTAAATTATGGCATAGTGGTGGTAAAATATTTAATAACTAGTTAAAGAATAAGAAATGAAAACAATTACTAGCTAACTCTAAAAGTAGGAGGATAAATTCAACATATTATAAAGAACCAAAAGGCACAAACGAGAAAGACCTATTACTTTCTGTGGCGTATAAATATAAGAAAATATTTCTCGCTATTGCTTTATGGATGTCTCAAATATTTCATGATAAGTGTTGTGATATTATTGAAGACTATTTCGCTCAAGATTTTAAGCAATATAAAAACAACATCAAACTACTCCAAACATAAATGAAGGAAATAGATAGAAAAAAGGAAGACTTTTTTATTAAGAAAAAAGAGTTAAAAGCTAAGAATATATATCTTAAAACAATAAAAGCAACAGAAGATTCTGGAAAGAGACATAAGTTATTCATTATCAAAAGAACGTTACTTAAGAACAAATTGAAAGGATAATTCTTTACTATAACGAAGAGAAGGTAATCCATGGTTTAAAGGCAAAGATGTCGCAATTATGCTTGGATGCACAGATGCTGATTATGCAGTTAGTACATACATAAATGAAGAAGATTAAATTAAAAGAGGTTAAATCATACCTGGGGAAATCACTGCCATCACACATAATGAGAGAGAAAATCATTTAATATGTGTAGGCAGCATCTTAGAAAAATGAAATTATATAACAAAGAATTTCCATGTAATGAAGAAGAGAAATGTTACGGAAATGAAATGCAAAACTTTTTTATATATATAATAAAGGTGATGAAGTTTGTGATCAGCTTAATATATACTTAATGCTTCGTTTGAGACCTATTTTCTACAATATTTTTGATCATTTAGATTTTAAAGACAATATCAGTTTTAGTATGTCCTTAGGTATGTTAGATCATTTGTTCAAGAAACCAATTGTAGAAAATAATAAAGACCTAGAGTCTTTTATATTAGAGTATAATGCTATGATTCTTTCTCCTTATATGCTATAAACTTTAACTGAAGAGCAGTGGGATACAATTTGTACAGGTAATTTGTCTGGAGATTCAATGAGAAGATACGATAATAAAATTAACTTTAACCTAATACCAAAATATCAAAGGCTTTCAGATAATTTTATAAGAGTTTATAACGATAGATTTGACTTTTATGCTTTATCATATTTTGAAGAGTTATCAGTAGCTATATGAGGAAATATGCTGATAAAAAAGATTGTGTAATAATAGAATACTTTGATAACAGAATTAAAAAATTATCTGAATCATTCACTATAGAATTTATAGACAAAGCTCCTTGGGAAGTGTAAATTGTAAACATTAACTTTATGAACTAACAATCGTTAAATATGTAACATACAGAAAATCATCATACATACAATTACCTAAACGTATTCAAAACAAAAATTCAGTAATTAATGTAAAGAATGAAGCTAAAAAATGCTTTTAATACTCATTATACAGAGTTTTATATAGAGCTAAGTCATACCCTGAACAAGTACCAGAAAATAATGAATTACTGTCAAACTTAGAATCTAAACTAACATATATAACCATTTTCTTGTAAAACTAAGCGATATTTCAAAAGTCAAAAAATACTTAATATTTCTATAAATGTTTATGCGTATGATAAAGACTATTTAATCTATGTATTACATCACACAGATAACAAAAAAGAAAAATAAGTAAATTTATTATCTGTAAAAAACTTGTTGATGAGACAGTTAAAATACATTATTGTTGGATTAAAAACTTGGGTAGATTAGTTATTTCTAAGATAACAAAAAAGAGAACTTGAAAATATATATGTGATCGCAAATTATACTTTATAATTTTATTATACTTTAACTCACTAATTTGATTAGATAAACACGAACAACACTGTTTATCAAATAATGCAGTAAAAATAATAATGCCTAAAGGAAGGCACATATTTAATATTAAATAACTATCAATATGAAATGAGAATGCCATTTGTAATCTACGCCGATTTTGAATGCTTAAGGTTGTGGGATGTGAAGAATGTTACCCAGAAAATAAACAATACACAAAAATATCAACAACACAAACCTTCTTGACTTTTTATTACATTGTAATAACTGATGGAACTAAAACTGAATCTATTCTGTTTAGAGGTAAAAATGCAGCTAAAAAGTTCATAAACAAATCGCAGAAAGAAACTGAAATGTTATCAAACATTTATAAGCAAAATAATGAGTTGCCCTTAACAAAGAAACAGACAAGAGAGTATAATAATTCCGAACTTTGTTATTACTGCAAATAAAAATACACTGAAAAGAATTATAAAGTTAAACATCATGATCATATAAGAGGAGAGTTTATGGCTCTTTTATGTACTAATTGCAATTTAAAAGTTAAAGTTCCAAAGTTTGTTCCAGTCGTTATATATAACAGGATACGACTTGCATTTATTCATTGAAGTGCTTAGATTCAATAAAGAAACAATTGATTTAAAACCTAGTAACGAAGAACCCTACATTCCATTCAGTGAAACGTTTGGAAGTATCGAATTAAAATTCATAGATTCGCTTAGACTTATGGCATGTAGTTTAGGCAAATTATCATCAAACCAAACGAGAGAGCAAATGACTCACACAGAACTCCTGACGAAAAGGAATTCAAACTTGTAACAAGAAAAAGTGTTTACCCATATAATTATGTTAATGATTGGAATAGGTTTAGACAAAAAAATTCCCGCGAAAGAATCATTCTTCAATAAGCTTATTAATACACATATAAGTGAGGAAGATTATGAATATGCAAAGATAATATGGAAACGTTTGACATTAAGGATCTGGGACAATACCATGACCTTTGTCTAAAAACAGATGTATTATTGTTAGCAGATATGTTCGAGAATTTTAGAGAAACATGTCTTGATAATGCTTGGTACAAGACAGCATCTGGTTTATTTTAGGATGCAATGTTAAAGATGACAAATATAGAATTAGAATTATTAAAAGATTCCGATATATTATGATGATAGAGAAAGGCATAAGAAGGGAAATTTCACAATGTAGTAAAATATAAGTAAAATCAAACAACAATTTTTTGTAAAATTATATTGAAAATGAAGAAGATTCTTACTTAATGTACTTGGATGCTAACAACTTATATGGATGGGCAGTGAATCAATTCTTACGATTTAAGGGATTTAATTGGCTAAATGAAAAAGAAATAAAACAAACAGGTTTTGCAAATGTTCCTGATATTTGTGAAGAAGGTTGCATTGTTGAATGTATTCTTGAATATCTGCAAGCATTGCATCAGTATCACAAAGACTATCAATTAACTTTTCCAAACATGTGCCCACCTTGTTCAAACAATCAAAACTGTTAACAATTATATACGATAAAGAAACAATATACTTAATTCACTATCGAAACTTATAACAATGTTTATCACTTGGACTAAAACTTAAGAAAATTCATCGAGTAATAGAATGTGAACAATCAGATTGGTTAAAGAATTATACAGATTTAAACATACAGATAAGAACTAGAGCAACAAGTGATTTGAGAAAGACTTTTATAAACTAATGAACAATTCAATTTTTGGAAAAACTATTTAAAATATTAGAAAGAGAGCTAACATTAAACTAGTAAGTGATGAGAAAAAAAATTGTGAAGCTTGTAAAAAAACCAAACTATAAAAGCACTAAAATTTTTACGAAAAATTTAGTACCTGTTCACATGAATAAATATAAAGTGCAATTTAACAAACAGGTTTATGTGGGTATGCCGATTGTGGATTTGTCAATACATTTATTGTACGATTTTTATTCTAAATGTTATGGAACCTAAGTATCAAGACAAAATAGAAATTTGCTACACAGATACACATAGTTACATTTATCAAATTCAAACTAAAAATATATATACGAAGATTTTAAAAATTTTATTGATTACTTCGATACAAATGATTATCCAAAAATAAATAATACGGGATACCACAAATAAATTAGAAAGTACTGGGTAAAATGAAAGATGAACCTAAAGGAAAAATCATAAAAGATTAAAAATGTAAATATAATTATTTTTTGGTTTAAGATTAAAAATGTATTCAATCAATTTCGACAAAGATAAATGTTGTAAAAAAGCAAAAGGAGTTAAGAAAAATGTTATAAGCAAAGAACTTTCATTTAACAATTATAACGATTATAAAGACTGTTTGTTCAGTCAAAAAGAATATTTTGAAAAGATAAAATTAATCAGAAGTTATAAGCATGATTTGTACAGTGTACAAGTAAATGAACCAGCATTAAGTTTTGTTGATGATAAGTGTTTTAAAAGATGGAATAAACACGCTCCTATGTGAAATTTTATGATAGAAGAGTTAAATATGTAAGATTAGCTTTAGTTAGATATAAACTCTTTATGGTTATTATGCCATAAAGGTTAAATTGATTTTCATTAGCTTAAGGTTTATCTTTTTTCAGTGTAGATAAAAAAAATAATTGTAGTTATAAGATGTAGATGTAATGTAATTATAGTTCTTAGATATACTGTTTTATGGATGTAAATATAAAGTTTATGCTCTTGCGCTACGTAACTTAGTGTAGTTAGTTGTAACATTTTATGGAAAATTTTATAAATGCTATATATTATCCTTCTGTGCTGGTCAAAGATATGTCTGTAATGGGTTCGACTGGAATTTTGGCCAAGTTACCAATACATACTAATAGTAACCCAAAAATCAGCTCCACAGCAATTCAGAACATTAATAATTTTTAGTAACCAAGACGAATATTTACGTGTTTAAATTCTGATTTGACATTTAATAATCAAGGTATTATGTCTCGATGATTTCAAACATAATTTTATGCTTATTCGTCTTCCCATAACTAAAGCAATAAGTAAGTTTGAACACAATCAACACTATAAGTTTTAACAAACCACTACTTGGGCTCAATGGCAACTTTTGTACTCTACAAAACATCTGTTATCGGTTTGCTGGCTCAAAGTTTGACGATCTCGCATTAGAAAACACACAGCTTATATGCTATGAAATTTCCGAGCATTTATACTCTTATAGACTTTGTTGCTATCTTTAAATAGAATTTTCCATGAGTAGAAGCTTTGCTTTGTATATAATTAGTTACACGCTAATTATTTGCTGATCAAATTATATACTTTCGTTAAAAGTTAAATACGTATTACTGTTTCAGCAACTAAATCTTTGGATTCATCAGACACTATGAGGTACAGGATATCTGCAAAATCTTATATATACACAAAAACTGAGACATTTTTATTCTGATTGGCTCTAGGCAGCAGAGAGTCCCCTACAAATATACGTATTTGAAAACTCCTATATAGATGTTGCTAATAATCCAAAATGACAATCTCAACTAAACTTATTTAAACTAATAATTAACACAAATAATTAAGTAAATAATTGTATATATACGGTGTTCAATAAGAACGTACCAGGCCTATATCGCAGCTAATACTGCAGAGTCTTCAAATGAAAAAATGCATTACCGAATTGTATGTGTAGAATGCATTAAAAATAGTAGCGAGAGCAGTGGCGTCTCGTGAATATCTCCAACGGGGGGCAACCTAAAATTGAAATGGAAAGTGGTATAACTGTTGGAATCGTTCGAGAGGACATTAAATGTCATGCAACTTTTAGAGGACGAACATTGTCATATACTTTTCCATTTAGTCGCTACAGGTGTTGTTGCAGATTTGTATCTGACTACATGTAGCAGGCCTTTACCTCAGCTAATAATACACATAGAGCCATCAAACAAACCGTTGAACTACAAAACCGTATGTGTAGAGTGCAAAAAAATAGTATCGAGACCAGTGGCGTATCGTGAATATCTCCAACGGGATTCATCTGCAAAATTTGAAATGGGAACAGGGGTTGATTGTGCCTCTATTGAAACAAGCGGAGATTGAGAGAAACGTCGAGAGAAAACACGTTGGCATATTTCTTCCACGTTGGCAGCAACACGGTGGCAGTGCGAGGTGAAAGTCAGATGGTGCGAGGGTGTCCCCAGTCACACCAGGCGAATGTCGGGAGGGTACGTGAAACCATGTCCAGGCAAACAACCGCTGACGCCTTTGCAGGATTAACTCGCGGCCTAAGCCAATGGTGGACCAGAACTACAACGACGTGGACGCTCTTTGTATCTTGTGTGCGTGCGTACAATATGAAATATGTCCCAAATCCTGGAGCATGTGTTGTGGGCTTGTTTATCGTTTTTCGAACACCACACTTATTTATCGTTGCCAGTGATGGTATGGTGGTATACTTGTAGATCCAGTAGCTAACACGTATATGATATTACTCAAGACATAGTCTATGCGGCCTCTAGCAGGCGATTGCTGCTATGTCAGACAGATAGCAGAAGGAGCGATGCTGTAGCCAAAACAGGTAACACAAGCGTGTAGAGTCCGAGAGTGATTAACCTCTTCAGTGAGTTAAAGTGGTCCGTGTACTGGACAAGGTATCGTGCATTGAGTTCTACTACTCCTGTGCATTACAAGCTTGTGACGGGACGAATACGAAACTTCCACAAGCAGTGAAATCTCTTTCATTGTGTAATGTTTGAGATATTGTAGTAGGAGGTGTCGATAGTAAATAACATTCATGCGGTATACAAATTTGAAGGCATTCCAAATACTCATGATTTTAGGGAAATACTGGGAAAATTATAGGGCTGAAGCTTGATTATACTCTGAACACTATCCACAGCGACAAACTTTTACCCACAATCTGCTGCGGAGATTAGCCTTCTAGCTGTAGCCAAAGATTTAGTTAGTGAAACTGTACCATGTATTTAATTTTTAATGAAAATATATCTGGTTTTGTTCAGCGAACAATTAGTGTGTATTTAATTCAGGAGAATGTTTTGATGCATACAGAATCAGAGATTAAGACATGAAGGCAAATACTGATTTTATTAACAAAGAGGAGAGAGTTCAAAATTTAATTTATGAGAATAAATGTTTAGACGACGAACCCAACATAAATGAGAAAATAGTTTATTGTTCCGGGATTATAATATTTAGCCGAATGGAAAAAGAATGTTATGAAAGTAAATGGTGATTTTCCATCTGCACAAATACCAGGATTACTCAAAGAATATACACACTAGATTCTTGACTAGCGAAGAAGTTAAAGAATAGATTAAGTCTTCTACCAATTCTCCATGTGTATGATGATATTCCGTTTTTCCGAGTCAGCCTAGGTCATAGCGGATCTCAGGATTGACTGCTTCCAAGTCAAGAAATTCTAAAATGATTCCTAACTGCTGCAGAATACTAACCATAATAAAACAACAGATTCAACCCCAAGGAGTGTGTCATAGAGTGTCAAACCAGGAAAGTGCTATCTTTGTCATCTTTTGAGGAATGATAGTGTTGGTCAAGCCCAAAAATCGATCGATAAATAGACGAAATGACCACTTTATTTTGTACGCATTGCTTCCAAGATACATGTTTCGATCACTAGTGAAGACATTCGAGTAATTCAAAAACGGTTGCATATAGGTAACACACGTAATTGGCATTAGGGGCCGTTCACATATTAGCCTACGTAACGCTGTTTCTGATCAACTTTACCCCCTCCTTCTCCCTTGTCACAAACCGTAATGCAAATGTGAGCCCATCCCCCTTTCATTTGATTCTTTTCAACAATTATGATTTTTTTGGGAGTTACCACAATAAAAATACTAACTTTAATGACAGAATTTTCTTTAGAAAATCATATTTTAAATATATTTGCAGTGTTTTCTCGCCAACATATTAAAAAATTAGAAAATGGTAGTACCGTGATAATATTTTAAACCAATAAGATTGTTTATTAACCAGTCTTATTTCTTCGAAATTTCGTACTGTCGTTTTACGAAGGAGATCGCACCCAATATCTTACGACACCGATGATTGGCTAGGAGGAAATGCTGCAGGAAGATACAAGTGAACCAGGATCTAGACAATTGCAATTGACTTTTTTTTTGAATCCAGAACACTTTCTGTGTTTGAAGTTTTCCATGTCGACGATATAATGAAGTTCTCTTTCCCGCACATCACAGATTCGTCTTGGCTGCACACGCAAAGGAGCAGAGACATATCATTTGTGAACAAGCTTTCAGCCATCTTCTTTGAATTTCAATTTACACCTTCTAGTTTTTATTTCTGGTCTAAATCTGTGCAAGAATGCAAATAAACTCGATTTCTCTTAGAAAATCCAAATCTAAAATAAACTATTCAATATGAGATGAATATCCGATGAATCTGGTTTTAATATCTTATTTTGCTTTGATCGTTCTGTGGTGGAAAATATTATTTAACGAAAAAGAGTTTCTTCTGTTTCACATGCGAATTCCCTTGGAAGAAGAGAGTGGGTAATAATTCAAATCAAAAGTTTTAAAACAACACAAGTGGGAACATGAAGGCATTTTCAAGCGGTATTTACGGTCGCTGATATGTAACTCCAGAAAAACGTGTATCTTAATTGCATTGCGGCTGTATTGTAATACAGGAAGGTTTCGTCGCCAGCCATACTGGTGTCTAATAGCGTCTTCAATTCCCTTCTGCATCATTCAATTTATACAGGCTGTATATTCTAAATTTCCCAAAACAATATAAATACTTATTTATAAAAATGAAAAGAACTGAATAAAACTATTTGTTTAAAAGATTGCATATAAACCTGAGAATAAAAATAAAGGTTACAGAAATAAAACTTTACGTAACGAATATGTTAACTCCCTCCTCCCTCGTGTCATACTTCGTAACGCAAGGCCTAATCCCCTCACCCACTCGTCCCCTTTGCCGGGATACGTAATATGTTGACGACTCCTTAGATGCCTATGGCATTCATTATACTTACAGATCCCAGTATCTTAGACAAAATTCCAGTATTCGTATTCACATTTCAATCTGCCCATTTAACTTTCTGTCTGCCCATTGAATTGAAACAATTGGATTGTTTTGGTTTTCACAACAATACAAGCGAGAGGAAAAGTACAGAAGTGTTTTCTCTAATTTGTTTGGTTTATTTCTTTCATTCTAGCTCAGGTCAGGTCTGTGCTTTTTTCTGGATATAACAAAAGGTTCTGCGAACTGGAAACATTTTAGCAAACCGGTTCTAGCAAGCCGGTGCGAACCGGTTGAATAGCAGCATTGCATCTGGTAAAAACATAATTAGTTATGCTGATTTATAAAAAAAAATAGCGATAGAAGTGATACGTATTTCAGTGAGCCACACCATAAATTATGGAAAACTCAATCACCTAAAGTAAACAATATTATATCAATGGAACGTAAAATTTAACCTTATGATGCACACCTAGGGTCCGTGCATACCAGCCTGATAAAAGTTCATATATTTTCTCTGTTTCATATTCTTGTCGACGACTCACGACATTTCTTTTTTAGAAATAATAAGAGCATATAAGAACCAAAATGTATTTAGCACACCTGTGGTCCATTCGGGCCGGACTGATTCACAAATTCTAATATGCTGTAGGCTGATAAATGAAGTTTGTTGGTCGCTACTAACAGTACCAACCAAAATAAAAGAAAATGATAACCCATATCACAATAAATTTTTACTCTTCTGTGTTGTATTGATTTGAAAATTTTCAGACGATGGCAGCACGACTTTTGTCCTGCTATTCTATTACAACTCTTCTTCCTTCGATGTTAACCCTAGGAGCGCAAAAGGAGGTAGTCCCCCGAAGCCCATTAATAAGTTTTTTTTACATTTTAAAACAATTTTATTTCGATAAAAAATCCCAAGAAATTGATATTGCGAAGCTTGACCTCATTCATCATAAAACAGACTTTTTCAATTGTAGTGTTTTTTTATAAATAAAAAAAATGTTTCGGGCCTCAGAGGCCCACGTAGAACTAAGAGGCTATTCACCTGAAACGGTAACTGTTACACTACAGTGTTTTTATTTATTTTATTTTCCTTTGAAACAATTTTGGTATTTCATCTTATATACCTTTGATATTTTCATGTACTTTCAAGCATTTTCTGATTCATGCGTAGTCGGTGTCTTCTTTTAACATACAGTATATAATGAAATAATACATTGTTTACACAGCAATGTTCATATTAATATAATATGCTGTAATTGGACAAAACGATCTGAACAATACATATTGATCGTCGAATGGAGACCTCTTTTGTTACTAACCTACTCTAAAAATTTACCTGGATAAACACCTGGTTCATTCCTAACTGTTCCTGTCATTGCTGTGGAAAGTTTCGTGTATGAAGGGTTGCATCTATACACAAACGCTAGTGTCAAGTGAATACAATTAAAGCAGTTATTTGAGTAGAAAGTAATGTTGGTGGCTGTAGGGTAGTGGGCCCAGTAATTCACGCGCACCCAGTAATTGACAAATAGGATGATTGTACTATAAAATAAGGAAGTGCAGTTGAATACCACCTTTTGCTGACATCTGTTGTCGTCTTTAGGAGTTTCGTAGGTGTTCATTTGTCTGCTTCCGTTCAGCAGACGCCGTAGTAGTCATTGTATGTGAAAACGTGTTACCTTTGTTTTACAACGGGCTATCTCATCCGAAAGTTTAACAAGGGAAGATAAGGTAAGAAGGTTTTGAATCCATTTATTTTTCATATATTCTTAATGTGATACCCACTATAACATTTATATGACACTTTCAGGGATGTAGGAACACAACTGCGTTCTTAGAATGTCCTCGTGAAACAAAAGCGTGACGTACTGGGGGGTGTCAATTATTGGGTCTCGAAATTTTAATCTAACCCATTAATTGACAAAGGTGGCAATTAATAGGTTTTTATGTGAGTGCGCACTAGCGCAGTAAAATTCGCTTCGTGATGGCATTCTGAGAACGACATATAATTGTAGATAGTCGGAGTTGCATTCTCTCACGATTTCCCAGTAATTGACATGAGGTGGCAATCTTTGGGTCTTAGGTGTCAATTACTAGTTTTGCGTTGATTTCGTATTGGATTTGCTAAGTGTGGAATGTATATTGTTTCAGGATTGAGCAAAGCCCAAAATGGGGAAGAAGTGTGACGTGAATTTGATAAGGAAGAAACCCTTTTTCAAGTATTCTGAAGAAGATATGAAGAAGGCTATTGAAGACGTAAAACTAATGGTGTATCTTTCGCAGAAGCGAGAAGGCGATACAAGGTTCCACGAAGTACACTAATGAACAAAGTGAAAGGAAGAACACCAGAACATGGAAAAATAGGACCCTCGACCATTTTAACGGATAAAGAAGAAAATATGTTGGAAAATGGATAATTGATATAGCTAGAGCAGGGTTTCCCTTAGTGAAAGAAGATCTATTGACTACCGTACAGAAAATTATGGTGTGAACAGAAAGGAAGAATCCGTTTTCTAACAACAAACCAGCTAAACACTGGTTTGAAGCGTTTTTGCGTCGCCATCCAGAAATAAGCAAACGAACTCCTGAAGCTTTGACCAAAAGTCGTGCAGTAGTGTCCGGGAACATGATACGCAAATGGTTTGATGAAGTTTACGAGTATTTACAAGCAAAAGGACTTACCGAAGCTTTGGAAGACCCATCGCGGATTTTCAATGCCGACGAAACTTCGTTTCAGCTTAGCCCAAAAACTGGAAAAGTATTGGGGCCAAGAGGCGACAGAAACGTGTATGAAGTCATAGCAGGTGCTGAAAAAGATTGCTTGACAGTTCTTATTACTGTCTGTGCTAATGGTGAAATACTTCCCCCATTTATTGTATACCCCTATGTTCGCCTACCAAGTGAAATTGCTGAGAAGGTTCCAGACTCATGCGCACTTGGTAAGAGTGAAAGTGGATGGATGAATGGTGAGACTTTCTACGAATATATCACCAATGTGTTTCATCCATGGGTCCTAAAACAAAATGTGAAGCTACCTGTTATACTTTTCATTGATGGACACAAATCCCACTTAACACATCATTTAGGTGAGTTTTGTTCAGATCATGGCATTGAGTTAGTAGCGTTATGTCCCAACACCACACATATAACTCAGCCATGTGACGTTAGTGTATTTAAGCCTATAAAACAGAGTTGGAAGATGATTATACATAAGTGAAAGTTAGAAAACCCGAACCAAGTATTAAGTAAGGGAAACTTTGCCCCAGTATTCGAAACTGTTCTTTCGTCTGTGACTCAGGAAACTGTGATTAATGGGTTTAGACGATCTGGTATTTCACCTTTCGATAAAAATGCGGTTGATTACACCAAATGTTCCATCACATCTAAGGAAGTTCATCACAAGGTTAAGCCAAAAACACACGACACAAGAAAGCATTTGGAATATTTGGGATCTTTTATTGATGACGAAAAACTTCATCTGTTTCGTAAGGCATAAGAAGAAAATTTAGAATGGCAAGGTCCTGAACGATCAACAGATCTCTTTCTTGTGTGGCGAAACATGGTGGAACAAACAAAACTATCAGCTCAAACAACTATTCAGCAGCCAACATTTTCTGATTCAGCAGAATTATCTATCCTAGAGACAAGCAGCAGAAACTATTCTGAACCGTCAACATCCGCAATGGAGAATTTGACAAAACCGTTGCAACCTGAATCATCAGGTCCAGTCGATGTAAATATTATAGAAGACACCACAAATTCATCAGTGAGTTCTCCCTTTAAAAGAGCTCTATTTTGTCCAGAGCCCAAAGTCATAAAGAAGAGAAAAGCGACTGAGTAGGTACCCTCAGTCGTCACTTCGTCCGAGTGGAAAAAGTACTTCCAGAGGAAGAAAGAAGAAAAAATGAAAAAGGAACAGCAGAAGGAAGAGAAAAAGAAAGAAAGGGAACAGAAGCGCCAAGCAGCATTGTTGAAGAAACAGAAAGCCAACAAGAATACAAAAAAGTCGCACACACAAGTAAATGATTCTTCTTCAAGTGAATCAGATGTATCAACTGATGATCTCTGTCAAGACTCAACGGATGATTGTGTGCTTTCTGAGGTAGATCAATCCGAAAATGAGCTAGTTTCGGCAGAGGACTTGAGTACGTTAAACATTTGTAGGATACGTGCTGAGAGCTACTACGCAGTGTTTTATCAAGAGCAGTATTTCATTGGACGGGTTTTCTCTACAGACGGGAAGAAATCAAGCATAAAGTTCTTAAAAGAAACTACAGAGAATTCCTTCATATGGCCTATTCTGGAAGACAAAGATGAAGTCTCTAATTCTCGCATATTTTTCGGACCCGTTTCCCTCAAAGGCAATTGTCCATTTCAAGTTGAACCAAATCAAGTTCGTAAAATCAAGTTTGCATATCGTCGAATAAAAGCTACAAAAAGATTCTAGGTTAGCCTGGCCTGCACTGGAGCCTTCACATAAGACATGAACGTTTTGGTATATTCAAACGTCAGCTGTTTTTGTGTTTGTGACCAGGCATTCTGACTGGAGTTTCCCTCAAACGCACCAGGCGACCTGGGACGGTACTTGAATAAAACAAAGATCCTGATCGAAGCTTTTCCACATTTTAGTCAAGACTTTGGTCTACAATTTAATACTTATTTACGAAAGTCGGCTTTAATCATCTACTCAGGAGTGTTCGTTAAGAAATAATATAGTTCCTACCTATTGGTTTTGTATTAATGTACTATTTCTTGTAGATTAGTTAATAATCTCATGTTAATTACTGGTTCGCAAATGTCAATTATTGGGGTAAACAAAAGAAGTGTACTGTCAATTACTAGTCCCATCACATCCTATATTATTATCGTTTCTACATTTCCTAAAATATATGTATTTGCAAGAATATTATGCTGTCTTAGTCACTTATAGTCTCCTTGATGGAATGCAACCTTCATAATGCTAGTTGGAAGCTAGATTACGTAAATATACAGTACAATGTTCAAGTGCCCTCTTAACATGTCAATTACTAGGTCCACTACCCTACGTTGATAAATAGTGTCTCCACGTGATGGAACATATTTATTTCTATACAAGAGAACGGATCAACAGACTGAAAAACAGACATTCAAACATCCATTTCGCGAGATACAAGGGCAAGGAAACTTGTAAATCCGTTAAAATTTGCATTCTATTTTCTTTATACTTCACCATTTCTCCTAACTTCTATCTTATGTTAGAACTTTAAAGTGTTTGTCACTTCAGCAACACTTCTGTTGTGTTGGCGACAGTATTGTATTAAAGTTCGTTTTCTTCATATCTATCTATCTATCTATCTATATATATATATATATAGCTATCTAACTATCTATCTATCTACCTATCTATCTATCTATATCTATATATCTATATATATATATATCTATCTATCTATATATATATATATATATATATATATATATATATATATATATATATATATATATATATATCAATCTATCTATTAATTAAGTATACCGACAAACTGGAAGAGTTGATTCCTCACATCAAAATAAAAGAAAAAGTTCCTATAGACCTATGGCGAAAAGTTCATAGTTTCAAACAAAAATCGCGAAAAAGCCAAATTTCAAAGGGTCCTATTTCGAATTCCAGAGACTGTGAATGGTGGTTCTTATCAGCGTAAAGGAAGCCACGTATACACAATCCAAAAGTGCATATTTGGTCAATTTTCAATACGTGTACAGGGCATTCCGTACAGGGTGTAATTCTCAAATATGCTCTTAATAGTTTTCATGTATACCCTGATTTCAAGGAAGGACAAAAGTAGGCAGAAGGGAGTAATATACAACAATGGACATCCAATGCTTCCGAGGGAAATCTGAAGTGTTAGGAACGAACAGCTTCATGTTTCTTTGTGTTCGGAATAACATATGGTGCGATGTATTTCTTCATGTTATATTTCACGATTTCTTCACCTATAAGCGTTAAAGAAAACATTGCGGCATGCGTTGTAAAGAGTACGATACACTTTCATACTGATGATCCTTAAGACTTACGACATCACGCGAATGGATCCCATCTTCACTGCTATCAAGGCTTATCGTTTGCCTAATTTGGACCAATGTTAGAGCATATCTCAAAATTCGGTTGATGGCATATCTGGAAATTTTAATTAATATGGAATACTCTGTACATCTATTGAACATTAATGAAATATACATTTTTAGATTTAACATGCGTGACTTGCTTTACGGTGATAAGGACCACCATGCAAAGTTTATCGAATTCGAACTAGAGCCTCTCGAATTATGTTTCTTTTTACAATTTGGCACAGCAGACGATTACATCGGAGCAGCAGCACCACTGTCACCCGAGAACCGCTATAAAATTGGTGTACGACAGCAACTAGTTACCAGTTTACTGGTGTCCCTCCTATATTTTGCCACGGAACATTACGAGTAACCTAACCCAAGGTCTCTAGACTGTTTCGGGACTACGCCTAACTTTTCTCCTGCAGCTACACCAGCTCTACACCGGCAGCTTCACAAAGCTCATCTGCTTATTTTTCTATTATACATTTATTTTGATAATCTACCGTATTTGGTTTGATTTCGCAACTTGTGTTTTTAAATCCTATGGCAGCGACGGTTGCATGTGCTAACATTTTGTACCTTTGTTCTTAATTGTGACGATATCACGTTTTGCCTTGCATATTGATTGGTATTAATAACATGCTGTCTCAAATTACCTTGTACTCTTGGCATACGTACATGATGATAGTTCACGATGCAATTTTCATTTATAAGAAAATCCGCAATATTTTGTATTACTTTTCCATAACTCGCCCATAGTACTTCTGCTGAGAGGTTTCTAAAATCTCTGAACGATAACCAAAAAGTGCGATGTCCTTTGTTTCATTGTTATTCCTAAAAAATTATGTTGGATTACAATACGAAATTAATAATATATTAAAGACTGTAAACTTGTTTCAATTGCCGTAAAAGGATTTTCATCTGCACGTACGGGCGCTAAACAGATAATTATCATTAACCCTCCATATTGTATCTTCTATAATGTCTTCTACGTTCTTGTATTATATAAAATCTATTGTTATCATGATGACATCTATTATTTCCTAATACCACTTTTACATTTCTGTTCGTTCTGCTTGAAATTCAGATAGTAATTCATCCATTCTTCTCTATCAACTTCTCTAAATTAACTTCAATTTCTTCATGTTTAGTATTAGCCCCTGCTAATATTTTCATAAAAGATGGATATTTTTTTCCTTCTTTTTGCTTTTCCAGAATTTGCAAATAAATCGTTAAGATAATTTTGTTGTTTAATTTCCTAAAACTCTTCGTCTATATTCTTCTCTTCCTCTTTAAAATTCTTTTCTATTATCTGCGAAAACCTAAGATCTAGCACCTGTTTATCATTTCCCAATCCATCGACTTCTTCCTCTTCTGCTTCTTCTTCTTGTAACTTTTTTATTTTTTTCAATACACACGGTTACTTTCCTTTCCTCTTCATCTTTCACCATTCTATTAACTTCATTTTCTAATATTTCTAATAGTTCTTTATGTTTCTCTTCTTCCTCATGTTCTACAGCTTTGTTTAACATCTCTTTGTCTTCTCTTCTGCTATTTCAATATTATTAATTACATCTCTTTCTTCTTCCTCTTGAGTAATTGCGTCTGTTGGAAATTTTACTTCTTCTTTATGCGTTCCTTTCTTCTTCTTCCTTTCATAATCTTCTTCCTATTCTTTATGGACTCCTTCCTCTCATGACGGTCATCCTCTTCTTCTTCTAGAATATATCATCATTCGTTTCTATTAGAAGAACTTCCGTCTCTTTATTTTGTACGTACTCTTCTTCTTCTTTATAATCATCTAGGTTGTTAATCAAGTGTGTGTGTGTGTGTGTGTGTGTGTGTGTGTGTAAGTATTTAAACCGAATATAAGTATTTAACAAAGGAATTACAATATCGATAAGGATAAGGAAAGACGTATACATTTGTCTTTGTTTATTTGTGTTCAACCTTAAGTAAAAAGAAATCCATGTCGTTAATTCATACACATGTGTACTAAATTAATAATTACTTCTTCCACAAAATATTTCACGTGTGAAAAACAAATGTATATTCACAGTTTGCTTCAAGTATTTTTTCTGATGAACAAACACTCTGTGCGTTTTTTAATACTTTTGGTTTCTTTTCGCGATTTTCCGTTCTTTTCTATTTTTTCCAAAACTCACTTTCTAATACTAATTCTGTCATCTTAATGGCTATTTCGTAAGTTAAAATTTCATTATTTTACTTCATCTTTTGCCGTTCTCCAAACATGGAGTCCTGAATTTTCCAAATTTTTGGCACTTTGTCTACCCAATGCTCTTAGAAACTTGAAATTCTATACACTTATTCTTTATGCTGAAAGTCGAAAAGACGTCTCAGTTTGGGTGTTTTGAAATCATTTTCCGGTATCTCTAACCGTTTTCGAGATATGCGGTCCTGAAAACATTTTTGGCAGTTGTCCCACCCACCGGATTTTCCGAAAGTGAATATCTTATACTAATTCTGTAATTTTAATGCCTACTGTGCAGGTTAAATTTTTGATTATTTATGCTCTATTGCTTACCGTTTTTCAAATATGGAGTCCTGAAATTTTCAAATTTTTTATACTTGCCCCACCCCATACTGTTAAAGACTTGAAATTCTATACTTATTCTTTATGCTGAAAATAAACAACGGTCTCAGGTTTTTTTTAAAATTATTTTCCCTATATCTCTTAGCGTCTTTTTTAGATATGTGGCCCTGAACATATTTTTCGCAATTAGCTCACCAACCAGCTCTTCCGGAAGTGACTTTCTTATGCTAATTCTGAAATTATGATGCATACTTTGTAGGTTCTGGATGTATTCTCTCTTCTTCCACATTATATTCCATCGTCATTCACTTGGGATCACGGTAGATTAGTTGTAGTTTTCACGTTCGGTCCTTCGGGTCTTTGGTTCGATCACAGCTCGCGCCGTGTGGACTTTGTAATATACAAACACTGTTCTTGTGGGTTTTCTCGGGTTTCTCTGGTTTACTCCCACTTTTTTATTACACCTTTTCTCCCATTTTTCATTATCAGCGTCTACTTTAGCCTAACCGTCGCACGTTAGACTTAAAGATTTCATTTCACTTCATTTTTTCATAAACTTCTCTTATCGCTGAATTAAATGTACAACGAGGGGTAAGAGCACGAAACAAACATTCACAACTCATTCAGGTTCGCTTATATGTATATTTGCCTTTTTTAAACGTTAGAATTTATTGTCATTGAAAAGTACGAAACTGCTATGAGTAAATATACTTTATTCCTTTAATCTTTAAGCTCCTTTTCAAGTAAACGAATATATATAGTTTTAATACTTCAAGACATGTTCATGGGAGGTGCAACTTAAATATTATTATTATTTATTTATAGTTAATATTTCTAACATTTTTACTTACCTATTTTAACCATAGACATGTATTTTACCACCTAATGTATACAAGCTGAACCTCTAAACCTCATGATAATTTGTGTAGTTGTTTCAGTATTTTTGCTTTTGAAAGTATAATATTATATTTTCTTCGAAAAATTTGTATAAATAAGAATTTTCCTTATTTAATTACATTTTATAAATATACATTTTCAATCTATGCATTACAACACAACTTTTAATGCATTACTCTTTTTGAGAAAGCTTTACATATGTGACGGAAGACTAGAATAATGTTAGTCTTGATCATTATATGAAGGTTAAACATTTAAAATTTGGAGTTATGCACACTTGATAGTAACACTTCTCACGTTCTCTTTTGAGTCACATAGGAAACAGCATGACTTGTCTTGTGAAACAAAGATTGAAGAGATATTGGTCGAGATATTGGTGGTCGATATAAACGACTCCATAATATCTTTGTTCTTGAGTGATTGCTTTTTACATGTGCAGCCCCGATAAATATCCCAACTTGAGTTTTGTTTCAGGACAGTCTCATGGCTTCCAAAGAACTAGAATACTTTGCAAAGCACAATGTTTCTCAGCCATAGCATTTGTATATTTCACTATTATATTTATGATGTGGTCCGTAATTAACAGTTCAAGAGAATCAGCCGGAATTTTAACAAATTTTGAAAGGAGGCAATTTTATATTATTCATTTGTGATTTTAAAATATTATATTTAGGCACTTTTCCTTGCAATGGAGTTTTTTACCTCCCTACACTAATGCCTTTTCCAACAAAAAACATTACCTAGCTTAGATAGTTCAGAACTTTCGTCGTCATTGCCACTTTCGTCACTGTCAAGGCCTATTCTGTTGGGCTCTTGATTTCAGACATTAACGTGATCCACTTCACTTTCTATCTCAATACAGTTACTATCACAGTTAAAATTCACACGATTTGCAAGGTTATAGTGTGACGCTGGTTCCAGAAATATGGTTACATTGCTTTTATTGAAAGAACTGAAAAGGTTATTTTGGATTAATGTGCAATTTACAAGACAGTTTTCTCTTCAACTTTTGCTCAAGCTGACATTTATACAAATCATCAGGAAATGCTCTAGAAATCATTTGCTTTAATTCTCGAAACTGCAATTGTTGGATGACATTGTTATGACATAAGAACCAATCAAGGGCCGAGTTTTGAGACAGGCCGCTAAATAAATACATTGCTCCTGGTCAAGCCAATTGAGGGCACGAGCTATTGTCTGATATTCATCAAAGAATCTAGTAACCGATTCTTTTGGGCTTCGTTTAAATTTCAGCAATTTTAATACCGGGACACTGGCTACTCGATTTTCTGTTTCTTTCCTTGCACTTGATTCATCAGGATCTTGTCTATTTTCCGTTTAGGGTACTTTCGGAGGGGGTAAATTAACATTTATTGCCTTATTCTTGTCCAAGGGTAATGAATCCTCTGAGTAAGTCTTCAGTTAATGATTATATAAAATTTCTTGCCTAATATTCTTATATAATATTAGCGCATATATAATAGCGCACATGCGTTATCAGCAGTGGGGGAATATTTCACTTGAGGAGGGTGAGAAGCAATTTGCGGATATTTAGGAAAACGTAAATTCTCAATACAAGATTCTTCATTTACAAACTCCTTGAGTTCTTCACCTGAATCATATGAAAAGGACTTGGTGTTAGTACGTCGCGTGCAGTCCTCTCCTGATGGAGCTTCTTCTTTGCAGGTTGTTTAATTTTGTCATCGGAATCATATTTACTTGATTCAGGTGGTGATTTTTCTGGGAGTTTACCTTTCAATGGTTCGCCCACTTGAGGTGGTATATGAAATAGAAAGTAAACCTCATCATTTTCGACCGCTTTGAAAGCTACTACTTGCTGTTGTTTTTCTTTCTTTAAAGGTGTTGACGCTAACTTGGGATCGAACTCAAAATCACTTGTCATAATACCAGGAGATTCTTCGGAAGACTAACTGCACCTTCATTAGAAGGGTTAGTCAGTTGTTCTGGCTTAAGAAAAATTGTGTGTTTCGCGAACCATTGGTTTATATTGTGTACTGTCCAAAGGAGTCAAGGATGACATTTTATTACAAGTTTCTTCAAACTTAGCTGAATTTTCCTTATAACGCTGCTGTTATCGGTTGCCTATCCACAGGATCCGGTAAACTATACTGCTGTGGATGATTTATCCGCGGTTCAAATGAAGTAGGCGAATTGGCTACTGGCAAACTGGCCTGCTGCGCCGGCAAATCTGTTGCTTCCTTTGCAATGGGACATAACTCGGAACGTAAGGCCTTCGTGAGCGCGGTTTCCTGAGCAAGAGATTTAATACAATATTTGCAACTTGCTTCACCCGATTTTGCAATATACCAAGCATGAAACTTTGGTGGAGATGTCTTAGGTTTGAAAAAGAAGGACCAATGGGAAGCTATTTAGAATTACTTCATAAAATCTTGTTTTTACTAATCGGAAAAAAATATGTGGGGTGTATTTCACTATGAGCATATAATCAATCACTAATTGCAATTATAATCCACAATAACACAATTGCAATAATGCGACAACTTACATAATTCACTTAAATTAACATGCACCATGAACATAATACGAAAACATAACATAAGGCACAAAACAGAAACGGAAGGATGTCATAGAAGCACCACAAAACGTTTCGATCCGAAAAATGAAAAGGGAAGAAAAGCTTTGGACGAGCCTCCATTTGTGACGATGTGCAGGTCTCCTGTTTACTTTGCTCGTTCTATTCCACAATAATGTAGAGATCTGCTCAAACTAATTCTGTAGCGGATGTCACAAAAAAATATACGCAAATTACACCATGATTTTCATGGGAAAAGTGGTTTAATCTAGCGGAATGACAACATTAATTCTAAAATATTTGAGTTTATTACATAACTAAAATTGTATTATACAACTACACTTAATTTAGTGATTCAACAAAAGTAATGGAATATCAGATAGCGCATTTGATAGTTAAATATCTAAATATAAATCGATTAACAGGCAAGATATACAAATATTTAAGTTATTGGAGAATGGAAGATGAAATACGAATATGCGACTTCAGTTCTCAATCATGAAAGTTTTACAATAGTCTGACAAATCATTTCATAGTACTGCATGATATCTCTTAACTTGAAGTTAATGCAACAATTGCTTGTACATACTTTGACAAGTAGAATTTTCTGACACTTAGCAACTTGATAACCGACGTCCCGAAATGCTGGATCTCGAAGCTACGTATCTCCGAATCTCTGCGTCTCTGAGTGTCCGAATCAATCATTGAGACCTAGAGGTCCCTTTTTATTATTTTACAAGGGACACCCCCAAACCTAATATCAGTCATCATATCCTTTTCGTCAGATCCACAAATATGCAAACTTGTTGCTCTTTTGCATTCTGATTGGCTATTAGCAAGGAACCGCACCCAGAATACATGGCATGATTCTGTACACATGTGGACAGCGTGACTGTTACCGCCGGAAGATTTCAATGACAGGATGTCTAGACTTATCCACATCTATCTACGACTTGTCCATAGATTCCTAACTATTAACCAAATATCCGTATTTAATGCGAGGTCACGTTGTCAAAATCGTGATGGTGTGTCCTGTTAGTAACCAAACACAAGCTTCAACAAGTAAACATCCTACGAAATTTGTGCAGTAAAAGCAACCACAGTCAACTTCGACGTTTTGCGTACTTCCTTTTTCTGTTGCTAGCTTGTGACAAGCTAAGGGAGAAAACTGTCTTGTAAATTGCACATTAATCCAAAATAGCCTTCACAATTCCTTCCATAAAGATCAATGTAACCATATTTTGGACCCAGCATCACAATAGCATATATATATATATGGATGACATTGTTATGACATAAGAACCAATCATATATATCTTCATCTGACACTTTCTGTGAAGCCATCTTACATAATAATATTATGTTACTACAATACACGACAGAGATTTATGCACAGAATACTTCAGGAAACTTGTCATCAGTACATCTGTATGTTCAACATCCAGAGTATATCAATAAAGTGGAACAATTCATTTGAGGGGATATGTCATTATTAGTAGAACAACAAGCAAATCGTGTACAACTAATAATAACTAGATACGGTTGGTAAACTAGATAAGTCTATATATAAAAACTCAATAGTAACAAAATAATATAGAAATAAAGCTTCTATATGCAAGTTTCGTATACATTGGATACATGTGACGTCCCTTTACAATATTGTAACTTAATGTATGTAGTACAATCACATGACTTATTCCATCTTCAAAATATAAACTGATATCAAACACATTCTAAACGTATTACATAAAGAAATGAAATGACACATAATAATAGAATCATTTTTTGTGCCTCTGAATCTCACCTTGCGTCAATTGAGGAGCCAAATTTTCTATTCTAATTTTACGTCACATAAACCGCGCGACAAACTTGAAAGGCTTATATCAAGTGTAAAACAAGTGTCTCGAGTAATATATAAAGTCTCGCTCCTCTTGACATAAAAATTTTCCTCCCAGTCACACCTTGCGTACCATGGGGTTAATAAAACCAAGAAGTGAACTCAGATATTGACTTCACCTGAAGACGAGGCACTGCACACATATACACAGTATCACTTACCAATTACAATAGTTTTTCCCGTCCTATACAAGCTTTCGTCACACATACACACAGACATACACACACACGTGAAGACAAAACATGTCATGACATGAATCGGAGGCTTTATTCTATGGAATGTACTCACAGAGTAATTTCAAATGTAATTCAGAGAAAGAAATGGTGGCTATGAAATATTCGTCAAATCATTATTCATTTTTCAAACATGTCTTCAAATATTTAGGGACACATTAACCACGTTCCATTTCTCGTGTTACCTCAAGGCCATACTAACTTTCAATTTGTTGACGTAATGGATTCTTGAGGTATCTGCAAAAGTGACTTTGAATACTAGTCATGACATCATCATTTTCTATGGGCATGTAATTCGAAAAATATCTCATCACTTCTTCAATATAGGCACCATCATAATATATTAAATTTTATCGTTGATGTAGTTCTTCAAATAACTCAAGGCCTCTGGGGACTTGAATATACGACTTTTCGTCCTACGTTGTCAAAATATTATGCAATGCTATGAGAAGCTCTCATCATCCAATATCTCACCTTCCGTTCTTCACTGATGCTGAACGGAATCCAAATAACAAATTATTCACCAAAAACCTTAGAAAAGCGATGTTTCACCTGGTTTTACAGGTATCTAATCCGAATAGGACCAAGGCTAAATTTCGATACACTGACGTTGCAACAACTTGGACTTGGAAGCCAAGTCCATTAACGTCTATGGGGGCACTTGCTTTAACGGATTATCATACTTCTTTTCATGAAATACGATATTCACCTTAGAAACTAAGACCAATTCGATCAAATTACACTTTCATATGGTCTCCTCCCATAGACATTCAAGATCTAGACGGGGGCGGATGGGTCAGAAATAAGAACCCACTTAACAACGAGAGGAAGAAGAGAATAACAACATATTTCTACAGCTGGTAGCTTTCCAAGAGCATGTAAATACATTTACTGCCTTATTACTGCATAGCAATATGCTAGTTTCGACTGGTTTAGGCCGAGCCTAAAGGTCAAATGTCAAAATCTGCTATTCGCCCGCACCTCTACTGTAACCATCCCTCTGCTTGCCACAGAGTATTGGGTCCATAACGCCGCTCTGCTTTGCTGCTTTGGAGCACTCAGGAGATCCTGTCTGAGAACTCTCTGTCAAATACCACCTATATCTAACCTTGCAAACTTAGATAAATAATATGTATAGTATTTTTGTAAAATACTTTTTATAGTGGAAATTTTGTAATAAAAAGCTGGTAGTGGGAGTCGATTCCAGACAGACCTTTTATTAACGCTCTACCTACAACCTATATGGGACTAAGTTTTACATAGTCGAGGCTTTGACCGGCTCAGGTTTGATATGAATACTCCCCTACCGGACAGTATTATCTGGAACTGAACTTTTCCCCTTACGTATGTGATTTTCTTATTTGTGAAATTAGTAAGTTGGACTTGAATTTATTTTAGTGTATGCCTCATACTAGGTCAGGTAAAATCACTTTTCCGGACTACGGTGCAAACATGGAACAGATTCTCGCCCTTCTTTCAATATCCTGAACCTTACTAAACACTCGGGACACGTTAAGGCGCACCCTGATAATTTTTGCGGTATTATCATCTTGCGGTATAACATTCTTGGAATGCAGAAAAAAGAAAGAACTGTTATCTTTGTACCTTCAGGACGTTGCTCTTCATTTAGTGTTACAGTTGAAAGCAAAGATCCAATTGGGTTTATTTAATTATAAACAATTAAATGTTAAGTTTGTCGATTCGAATAGACCAATATTACCTGAGTATAGAGCTGAATTTGAAATTTATGCATATTTTTTAAAGAAAATTACGTGTTATACGACAAATTTTGCCTCAGAACACCGAGGAACAGAATGTAAATTACTTATCATTAGGATTAATGATTTTTTTTACAAAACATCGCATTAGAAATATTTTCAACAGTTTAAAATTTACAGTCACACTTACATAACTTGTAAAAGGCACAGGACCTAATTGAAAACGTGATTAGGTAGAGTTACAGTAGGCAATCTATTCGCTTCACGATCAAAGTCCACGAGTCAGTAGTTTAAACTTTCGGCAGTTGCTTGCGCTTCCTTTCCCGCACACCACCAACTACCAACTTATTCGTTATGTAATTCGACACCTAATTGGCATCAATACCAACAACCTTAACCAGTATTTCCTGTATCTTCATGAAAACAGCTACAGTCTACCTCACAAACTAAATTACCTTCAAATCCTCCCTCCCAAGTTAGTAATACTCAATCCTATTCTCCCCCCTGCGTAGAGCAGATTGGTATAGCAAGCGACAATAATTTATTAGACTTCATAATCTAGCTAATCAAAAGGATTAATTATAACGTCTGGTACCCAAAATGCTATTAACCTTATGACGCCAACCTTTCAAAATTACGTTAATGCCAACCTGGGGTCCATGCGGACCCCAACCAATAACATTGTTAGTAGGCACTTTTTGTTAGGTTTTATTTTTATTATATTGTTAAATACAGTGCCTTAGTTTTATTTACCATAATATAGTATATATATATATATTCTTACTAGAAGAATATATTATACACAAACCATTTTTATTCTCCTACTTATGAATTTTTGCTTTCCGACCACACGCACACACACACACACGCGCGCGCGTTATATATTCATGTATGTGTTTGTGTGTGTAGTGCAATATTTGTGTACTACAATACATTTTACTGGAATTTTACATATACTACATTTTCTTTATTTCTATGTATTTTCTGATCGCTCTCGGCTTTCAACCATTTCCATATGGATATCCCTTTTGCACCTTCTCATTGTACCAAGAACTGTTGTTATGAATAGACACAACTCCCGGCAACCCCGGTGTTTCTGAAATAAATATCCATTGTTATATTTCCTCGCTTATCTAACCATGGCTTTACAAGTCATTTCACCAGGTGTTTTACATTCCCTCGTTCATGCCCTAGAACTGACAAACATATATATTTTGTTTCTGAATCATTATGATGTTTCAGTATTGCACACAGTAAATTTTTATACGCATTTTCCGGTTACACTTGGAATGTAAACATACAAAAAGAAATCTTTCACATGTAGGTACAAGTCCATAGCTTACAAATTTCGAGATCTGTACAAGTCATGGAAATTCAGAATAAATATTTCCCCGAGTTCACGGAATGCTGGTAACTTGTCTGTTTCCAGTTTCTGTTGACTAGTTTGAATATTATGAAATCAACAAAAGCTAAGGAGACAGTTGAAACGATTCAGCGACGTCGTTGCTTCAAATATTGGACGTCCATTTTCATTTGGCCACAATTCATTCAAGCCTTCTTCTGCCGATTTAAATAATGAAGTCTATGAACACATATATTTCAGTTTCTTCGTTTCCTGAGGTTTACACCTTTGCTTTCTCAACATAGATTCGAGCTTCTGTTTCCTGCACAATTAGATTTACTGATTCTGGAGGTTGAAAACTTGGAAGGCAGGTAGTTCATTCTGAATACCTAATTCCGCTGGTTTGAATTCCTTGACGACATTTTCTGCCAATGTCTGGTGTTCTGATGGGTCCTGTGCAGTTGATGTTTTTCCACGTGGAGGTGTAAATTCTGTAGTCTTTGTTCCGTGCTCTGTTGACATGTCTAAAATTCGGCCAGAGCGCTTCGGAGGGTCATAATCAGAAAATAGGTCCATGTCACGGTCATTAGAGCTATCGGTAGTTTAGTCTCCTTCCCTTCCTCAGACAATTTACGTTCATACTCTTAATGACTGTCGCCCAATTCAAACCTCAGTTGCTTTACTATTAGTTACTTCTAACATCCGCAGAACGCTTTCTTTAGGCAGTCTTAGACGAGACACTGCAACTAAATAAGAGAACATTATCTTTATAATTTTGCCTGAAACGCGTCGTTTTCTGTATATTTGAGTAGTAATATACTCCGACAACATTGAAATACAAATAAAATTGAACAATTTCCTCACAAATATTATACAGGAAGTACCCTTTTTGTTAAAGAGAATTTATTTGTTTCAAAAATATGTGTATACTAACATCCAGTAAGGTATCCAAATACTAATAGAATAATAACCCAAAGATAGTCCTGCTATCTATGACAATTTTTAAAACAACACAACTCACTTGTAAGAGGAATAAATATTTACTTTTATTAATGTTGTCGTTGTTAGGAACTACCAATTAGCAAGCTTTATTTATATATCTGCGAATATGGAAGCATGGAAAACCATGGGGTCCGTATGGACCCCAGATGTGCTAAATACGTTTTGGTTCTTAAATATGTTTATAATTTGTAAATACAAAAGCGTACAATAACTAAATTGTTATTAGTGAATTGAAAACATATTAGAAAGAGATGTCCTAAGTCACGGATAAGAAATTGAAACAAACAGAGAAAATATATGAACATAATGAAGCCTGGGGTCCGCATGGACCTCAGGTTGGCGTCATAAGGTTAAACATTCACAATTTAAACGGGGCGGCCGTAATAATTACAAGTCAGACTTTTTTATTAAAAACTTATTCTGAGGGACGAAAGAGAGAAATTAAAGGAACAACATTAAGTCCCAAGTACTAGCTCTAATAAACAGTTAAAGACATCACTTTATACTGTTGCTCCACTAGCCTACAGGAGAAAAATATTAAGTTCTTAAATTAAGAACATAAATTGTTAATTAATGTAATAATTAAGAAAGAAAAATATTATGTAATAATTGACAGAGGGAGCACATTGATCCCATAGCCGAAATATATGATTTCGCCAACACAAAATTGATTCCTTTTAACACTAATCTTTGAGGAAATTAGAATTCTATCGTAAATTTGCGCTTAATTAAGTTAAGAATTACCTCAACAACATTTCCTCACTACTTCCGAATTTTAGAGCACGGAGAATTTTTGCCATTATTTAGAGAAGACATCCTAAATCGTTTACAGGCCAAAATTGACTTCCAAAGCAATTTAACATCAGTACACAAGAAACCAGAGCCACTGCCCTATCCAATTGAAGTTGTCGCTCAGGAAGAGTTATCAGCAAGTACAATTCATTTAATAAAACAGCATAAATCGGCTGGTGTATTTACTACTCGAAAGGTTACCATATATATTTCTTTTTATCTAGTAATGTCATGACTCGAAAAAGGGATACTGAGTATTTTATTATCTCTCTATTAGAAAATTTATTGGGTAAATACCTGTTCCAGAATTTACCTACTAAAGTACCTAGAAATAATTTCACACTATTAATATGGAATCCGACTAAGAAGCCCGTGACATTAGCAAAAATACACCGATCGCATATGTCGAGGAGGACTTGGAAGAAATAGACATACAAGGTTATCACCAAATAGACGAATAAAATTATGAAACTTTCTATAGATCTGAACAGGAAATTCAGTATTGGCGGAACAAAAGCAAATCACTTTTTGTTATTACACTATTTGACATAAACGCGGACTTTTTGGACAAACAGAAAAAGGCTATATAATCTGCTTTTTTAATACAGGGATGTTTTTTCATATTCACGAACAGACATAGGTTACTTTCGTGATTACGTACAGTCTGTCAGGAAAGTAAATGTATACCTGTTTTTTAAGTCTGGCATTCCTGCGCTCCAACCATGGAGAATATGAGAATAAAATCAATCAAATGTTTACTGAGGGGCAAGAAGAAATGTTTAATCTGAATAATACATTGTAGAGGGGCACAAGCTGTTATTACGAATAGTAGTGCATCGTGTAAATAAAGAACGACAAGGAAAGAGAAAGCCAGAAGCAGCTGCTAAACGGAGATAAAAATTGTGGAAGTGGTAACATAAAATAAAGATACAAGAAAATGCACCGACGACTAAACGTTTACCAAACAATAACCTTGGTGTAGTGGTTAAGGTGCTGACTTACAAATGCAAAGGACGTCAGTTCTAATCCATGTACTTGTATTTTTTAAAAATTGTATTAATAATCCATACATCTCATAAGAGATGGTAAAAGAGTTTGTATTTAGTCTTTCGTAGCAATTATTATTGGTAATGTTTAGTACTGATAATAGTTCTTGTCTTTGCATATTGATTTTATTATTGTCTTAATTTCGAAAGAGAAGAATATCCGAAAAATGCCACCAAAATTCCTCTTATTTTGAATGTAGACACCATTTGCAGTCAATGAAGAATAAAAATTGAACCTTCCCACTTGAATGAAAATGATATAAAAAATGGAAGTGGATGGGTTCGAACCCATCCTTATAGTCATTAAAAGTACAATCACTATATACTTTAAACTTATGGACTACGATTGCTACGTTGAGTGTTTAGGTTAGGCTGGTCAAGACGTTTTGCAAAGTTTCTGGTTTAGCTCTGACGCAGGACGGGTGCGAGAAGAGAGAAGGGTGCGAGGCACTTTTGCCGATCATTACCCTCTGCGGCGAAAAAACACTTATGCCATAACCAGCGTTATTTTCAGTGGATTGAGACCAAACTTGGCATAAACATTAATTGTTGAAAAATCTTGATTGAATTCGTTAGCTAGAATAATCAGCTGAAAACGTTCAAATTGGCGATCCTTCAAACTCTTAAAAGTTTCAAGGAAACACAATTTCGCCCATAAATGGGTATTCACAGTGTTTGAGTGACTTTTCCTCTTTTACTGAAATATTTGTGTAGAGGGACTTATCCTATTGTATTGAATTGTTGGACGCGATTAATCACCTAAGGAAGGTAGACGCCCTTTTACCACGGTCAGGTTTTTCTGAAGAGAAGGGATGTTTTCCTTTCGAAACAAGACGATTGTAACTTGAGAAAAGACGATTGAAAGTGATGTAACTTGTGAAACATGTTATTTGAAAGAGAAGATCCATCATTCGTAGAAGGAATAAGAATAGACAGTTACTTTAACTCTGAGGGATGAAAAAAACACGAAAATAGTTTATACCTGTAGCAAAAAGGAAACAACGTACTCTCTGAAATGAAAAAAATAAACCAAAAGTGGATTCGAACTTGGTTCGAATGGCGCCAGGGAGGAGAAGAAAGTGCTTTGTCCAATCAACAACTGTGTTGTTAGGGTTTATAACCACTGTATTAACAGAAATCACTTCCGTGTTTTGTATATTATCATCAGGTGTTCCTTCTTTGCTGGAAGTCGATAATGTTGTTACATGTAGTAGCTAACCCTAAATGCTGCGTAATACATGAGATATTTAGACCTACATGCTCTCCATATAATGTAATAAAAGGGTCATGCTAGGAATAAGAAACAATACATTGCTTGCACAAACGGAAATGATTGGCATCAGAAGCAATATTTATCTACGAGACATACGTGGTAACATAATTCAGAAAAGATACTGTTTAGTTCACTAAACTAGGTAAGTGGTATAGAAAACAAATATGCCGCGTCAACGAGATCGACCAAAGTAGACAGAGGCGGAAGCAGATGTGTAGTAATACAACAACTTTGGTTAAATTGATAATTCGTTCTGTATCCGTGTAATAGATCGTATCACAACTTTACTCGAGAGCAGACAAGACTTACTAGCCCTGTCGGTTTACAAATGTACTACCCGATCATATAGACAAAAATCGATGAAACTGTGAGTACTATAATTTGGAATTAACGAAAGTCGTTTAGACATTCAGTGGTTTGCAAAGTTGAATATTCACTAAATGATACGACACAATACAATTCTTCATACCTCAACTTCCAGCAGCTAGATACATGCAATTTCTGGTTAGATAATGAAACTGCTGTCGGATTTTAATATATGACGTAATGCAGGATACAAAATGCTTTGCATTACTTGTTTGTTTGTAGACTTCTAATGGTTTACTGTTCTCAAAGGGTGTGTAAACTTTGGATGGCCAGTTACGGAATTTTTACTTTTCGGACTCCCGAAACTAAAACCGGCCAAATTAAGGAATTCGCAAAATTATGGAAGTCAGAATAAATCGATTTTGGAAAAATTTCGGAGTTGGGAAAAATCCAGAATTTAGAAAAATCTGGTTTCGTAAACATTCCGAAATTCGAAAAATCCGATTCCTTTCAATTCCTGGACTTTTCTGAATTCTGGAACTCACTAAATTGCAGATTCTTTCCGAATTCTGAAATTTTTAAGAATTACGGAATTTTACCCACTTCCATAATTTACCGAAATCCGGAAAGTGAACTTCTCTCGGTTAATATTTATCGAGGCAAATTAGGTCTTTCCTAAGATTACTCACTTATATCATCGAAATATAACATACAACTTTGTAAGCGGAGGCAAAGAAACCTAACGTAACCAGGCTAAAGACAAATCGTTTACCGAGTAGTGATCGCTGCTCACTCGTCAAGGCGCTTGAGTACTAATCTGGAGGTTCTTGATTCGAATCCACGTTGGAAATTTTTCTACTTTAGGAATTTCGATGTCGATTGATCGGCGATGGCATGTTTTATTATATTTAGATATTTGAATACTCGAATGTTTTGATACTCGAACTATCAATTCCTCAGGAAGAAGAGTAGTTATAATAATAAACTAATAATAATTATTATTATCTCGTAGAAGATTAAAAGCTAGAAGGTAAATATCGCTCGCGTCATAACATTACAAGCAGAAACGTGATATTTGGATATAATGTTTCGGTCTTGTTTAATGTTGGAAACGAGAAGAGGAATTTCTCATCTCGTTTCAAAAAGAAACCAAATAACATGATAATTAACATTCGAGACGGGACAAGGCTAAATCAAATTATAATCTCGCTCTGTAGATTAGAATCGAGACGAGGCAAAGAATATCGTGAACATTTATCCTCTAGTCTCTATTCTCGAAATAGTGTCCAATTTTTAAATAACAATTGCTCTGTAGTCTGAATCTTATAGGGTATGTTGTTACTTTGTATTTCAAGGCTCATTAAATTATGGTCAGTGTAGATATTTTTGTAGCAAAACTTTTATCTGTGCATATCCTAAATATTAGTTTATTATATGCCGTACTATTGCGTGATATTCATCTATTTTTAATACAATTATCTTCCTTAAAACATACAGTAAAATACTCTCTACATGAAACTTTAGTGGAAGGCTATAATTTGAAATTTGGTTAGTTGCAGAGGTGTGCCTTTAAGGTATGGAACCCCTACCTCGAAATCTTTACTCTTAAGTAAGTTTTTAGGGCAACTTTTAACAAAACATTTAATAGGATTATTATTATTATTATTATTATTATTATTATTATTATTATTATTATTATTATTATTATTATTATTATTATTATTATTATTATTACTGAAGTGTTCACCGTCTTCCACCCAGTTCCTGCTTAGTAAGCATTGTGCTGGACAAACACCGTGTGTGTAGGTTTTCTTCGGATTCCCCTTCCTCACACATTCTTTATTCCAAAATTTCTTTCATTCTCATCATCGACGTCTTCTGTAGCTTAACCGACGTAACCATTACATAAAAGCAATTTTTCTTAGGTGAGTTCAGTAGCCCTACTTTCTAAAAGAAATTTGCCTGCAAACATTCCGTTTAACATTTAGCTAGTTGTGGTGACATATGAAAAGGGTATGTCCTGCTGATCCTAACCTTTGCCTAACGCTAGGGAAGATTTCATAAAATTTAGTTCAATCTGCCCTCAAACGGAATTTATCTTCTATATTATTATTATTATTATTATTGTTAGGATACTCATTTTATTATTATTATTATTATTATTATTATTACCATTATTATTACTATTACTGAATATTTGAGACCTCAATATTACGTCGTATTAAAATGCAAATAAGCATACTGAAGATAAAAAAAGATAAATACATTTTTGGACCTCTATAAAGATAAATTCCCTTATAAGAGATACTTTCAAATGAAAAGAAGGGGGAAAAGGTGTGTTTGCTTAAAAGACTTTTTATTATGTATGCGTTATATTGACATTTTAACAAAATATTGATATGAATATTAAAAAAGAATAGTTCCTATTTACAAATTATTGTTGAACAGATATATGGAACGTGTTGGAAATTTATAAGGAAAATATTATTATTTCTAATAAGAGTGAAAGAACTTAGAAACAATTCCACAATGGAAAATAATATTGTTTCAGACATATTTATGGCTCTTACTTTATGTATTCAAGAATTGTTTGCTAAACACGCTAAGATCTTAGATAGTACTAATTGAGATTGTATCATTGGCTGTGACGTCATGTTAGAATATCCCCTGTGAAGGTAGTAGTTTCAACTAACTTGTAAGAACGAGAGAAATTAATTATTTTACATGTTAATATGCTTCAGAAATATCAATATTGTAAAGATAAAATGTTTTCTTAACTTCCTCACAAGGAATCGATCCGCGAACCCCCAAGTTACGAAACGAATGCTTAAGCCATTACCTAAGACTGCTGTGTTAAATAAGAGTCAAGAAAAAGTGGTCAATGTTGCAAATTGCACACGTTGAAGATTCTAAAATTTTATTAACGATCAAACAATAATTTTGTTCATGATAAAATATTATAGTCCTGAGAATTCAAATTTAAATTAAAAAGAGACAAACACGAAAGAACATAAAGGAAAAAGTGGTCTTAAGAGGAATCTGAAATTTTAACGTGGAGTCTCAGAACACTCTTTTTTTCTGATTCACTGAAAGTATCTCCGTAACTTGTCTGTATTAAATTCGGTTATTCTCGTTTTACAGTTATTTCTTGTAGCCTTGAACTACAGGGACACAAACACGGATATATCAAGGACATTTAATATTAAGAAGACTCTCCCACCGGAAATCGAAAGGAAGACCCCGCCTACTAAACTATCTGTTCGGGTGTACAAGATTTGTTTCGAAGGCAAGTAAGCCTGAGGCAAAGAACATCGTGCCCCTGGGTTTTCTCGGGACACTATCACCTTCTCCTCCACCAATGGTTACCTCACAATTCACTTGTTTTAATCATATTCTTCCTCAAAATAACAGGCATAATCGACGGACATTAAATGTAAAGAATACATTTTCAACCTGTTATTCCAAACCAATCCGAACCGGAAAACAGTTATATTTTCTTTTGCGCATTAACGTGTTTTCACAATATATATAGGGAAACATGAGGAATCGTAATTCCATTCAAAAGTGAAACATCAGTCCCATAATATCTTAACCTAAAACGAAATCTTTACATATCGTTTGAAACTTTTATAAAATATATACGGATGTTCTGAAAAGTGCAATATGGTGTGTGTTTCCAAACAATACTGAAGACAATTATGGTTCGTTTTCTGGAATGAACAGACGCATTCTGTTTCACGTTTTAACCGAAGCCAAACCAGTAAACCGGTCGTGAGTCAATGAAAATTTGACCAACGACCCACTGACCCACCACCCACCCTGATCCACTCTCAGCCACGACCCACCATGACCCAACACCCACCGTGACCTACTCTGACCAAACATCCACCATGATTCAACCAGATCCACCACTAACCATGAACCACTGACTCACGAAAACACATCGTCATCAACACTGACACATGATCTACGTAATTTCTCTACCTACTAGAGAGTTTACACTTATAATAAAACCAGTTTGTGAAATTCTAACTAATCTGAGTTTGAATTTCTATGCTCAATCGCTCAAGCACCGCTGCGTTACAATAACTGGATATGACTTTTACGATATAGAATGGTAAAGTGTTTGTCATTGGTAAAATTCGATGAATTTCAATTATCATGGTCTAATTATTTCTTTGTTGAATTATCGATACTTTTCAGTGGAAAAATAAATGCAATTTTTAAAGACCAAAATCAAGGTAAGTAGACAACTTACACAAGCTTACATTACACATTTTATATCTATTTTTGTCACAACTTATGGAGTGATTGCCCTGTGCTCGAAGCGCTCCATATAAAAAGAAACTTCAGCAATTATTATAGTAGAAATCGCATCGTAAGCATATATGGATATATGATACGAAGCACTGTATTGTTTGTTTCTCAACTATTTTCTACGAACGAACTCACTATCAATTTACCATATGTATCAAGTGCCGCCCCTCTCCGTAAAGAAGAAGCTTTTAAAATACTAGAAAACATTCAGTTCATTTTTAACAAAGAGTTAATGTACTGAATTCCAGCCCCGTAAATTGAACGGCTTGTGAGATACTCATTTTTTTCCGCAAAAATTCGTATCCTCACTATCCCATTGGAATATATTATAATGAAACCAATATGGTAACATCCCAGTTTGGATTAAGGCCTAACTATATACGAAACTTAATTTCATTTGACTGCGATTTGGCCGTGATGATTAGGTACACATAGTTATATTCAACTTTTTTATAAAATGATATATTACAGTGATTCAAAAATGTATTTTTTCCAGTAGTTAGCTAATTTAAAAACTCACAAGTTGTGTATTTCGAAAGCCAAATAGTAGTATAAGTCCTACTGATCATTACAATTACAAATATCAATATCCAAAAATAACTCAAGTTTTATTTTCTCACTTGGAGATACTCATCTTAGGTAAGTAAACAGAAACAAAAAAGGGAAATGGAGGCCTTGAAAGTAAAACAAGTTCAGCAGTGCACAGAAGTATAACTTTAAACCACGCTCGGCCCTACTTATAAGAGCTAAATACACGGTGCTGGTTAGTTAGAGTTACCAGTTTCTCACCACGTACCATGAATATAGCAGAAATCATTTTTTTATACTGATGGTCTTCGTGGGCGAGCGTACTAACGCAATGAGCATGGAATTATAATTGCTTTTGGTGTGGGTTCATACCTGGGCCAAGATTTTTTAATTTTTATAAACAAGTAAAACTAAAAAATATGATTTACTTACCTTAAGTGTGCAGTTTTGCTATACGAGTCCACTGTATAAGCAGTAGTAATACTAAAAGTAGTAAAAGTACTAGTAGTAACAAAAATTTGTTAGAAGTCCCGCGGGGCTCGTTTTGTTCCACCTTGACTGCCATGATAAATTTAACCTCAGCTGCTTCTTAAATATTCTTATTTTGCAATTCCAACAAAGTGACAATTTTCTTCCATTGATACTATAATACACAATACGTACACCAGAAGATTTGTACAATCGCAAACTGCAACCTATCAGAAAAATCAGAACTGTATCAGAAATGTCTTTTACTTTCTAGGGTAGAGGGTGAAGAAAAAAATGCTGTTCAGAAGATGTCTACAATTTAGATTTGGAGATAAAACCCCTATTGTTCGCTCTTGTCGCGCGCACACACACACGCACACACACACACACACACACACACACACATATATATATATATATATATATATATATATATATATATATATATATATATATATATATATATATAGGGTGTTAATTAACCAGACCTACAAGCTGTAAGTGGTGATTCTTCCCATCAAAATAAGTCAAAATGTTCCTACACTGTAAATCCTATGGTGTAATGAAACACCCCAAAGTACCCTTTTTAGGTGTGATGTAGCACCTATGAGGTGTTTTTGTAAATAAAACTCCCTTAGGTGTCACGTATACACCCTTTCGGTGTTAAAGTTCCACATACAGGTGTAAGGCAACCATAAGGTTTTACTTTACACACTTTGAAAAGGGTGTAAAGTTAGTAGGCTAGGGTTAAACGATTACGCAGAGGTGTAAACTGCTCAATCAGGAAGTTCACATTAGTCGTTTTATTACTCTGGTAAGTATATATTATAGTCAGGTATGCAAATATAGTATTCTTTTCAAATATAAACATTTTTAACGTTGGTCTTCAAACGAAATATACGACAAGTGTAAATAATAGAGTGAGGTGTAAAAAAATAGTATGACAGGTTGATTCACGTAGTGCCGGAAACTGACTTGAATTACATATTTTTTGCGTGTATCATACGCGCTTTTGGAAAGAAATACAACATTACAGGTAAAGTATAGCATTTCATAATGTTAGTACCATTGTGATTAATATTTTTATTATTTAAGATTGTAACCAATGAAGAAATGTTTAAGAACGTTATATTGAAACAACTCTTGCATGGTGCATTCAAAGCTGGAATAGACGTTGTTATATTTAATTTGCAAAGCTTGGAACACGAGATGCACTTTTCTCTACTACAACTTTGAACCTCGAGCACATCGACTACAATGAGATGGTTCTATATTGCTGTTAATCCAACATCTTTCATACATGACTTCGCTTGGCAATACTGCCAAATAACATATCCGTAACACTGGGTAGGACATTGTCACAGGTAGCCTTATTATTTCAGGTAGCAAGTTTAGTAAGCAAGGTTCTAGAACACAGATCCCCCTTCCCACTGAGATGTAATAAAGACAAAAAACAACGTATCCTGCGGGGCTCTAACCTGCCTTCACTCGCTGACGCTCGCTCGGCAACCTACTTGTGTGTTAGTGTATAGCAAGAAATGCGTATTTTTTCGATCATTTTCTGTGAATTTCTGCGTCGATAAAAACAGTGGTGACGAAACTAAATACCGGGAGGGAAGAGCTTCACTCTGCAGTGTATATCTATTTTTAAAGGTTGCAGTTTAAGCCTACATGTTATAAGTAGCCCAATCTGTTTGCGTTTAATAAAGATCGCCACAAATTATATAGTTGTTATTAAATGGAGGAATGGTTCATCATTCCTGTAGGAATGCAGAACTATTGTCTATGATGACATATGCATGGAAATTACCAATTTAAGAACAACGTAAAACTTACGTAAGTGAGATACTACTATGTATTAAGCACCTTGCGGGTTTACGCACCAATCGAAATAGTTGTTGAAAAATTATAATTCTTTCACCAATTTCCTTCCTATCGTTTTCTAAAATATTTGTGCTGGGCAACATGAAAATATCTCAATTTGCGCAGATAAAATTCAAAGAGGCCACCAGAAATAATTGTTGAAACATTACAATTCTTTTTCGATTTGCTTATAAATACAGTTTCCGGATGTATGGCGCAAGAACTACAGTGCAAAAGCATAAACCAACCTGTGATAGGTGGTCACTAAAAAGCACGAATGCTATGTAACCGAGTCAGAGTAGGGCAAAGCTGTTGTGCCTGCGCAGGTGTGTACGAAGGGAGCAGGCGCGTCAGTGCTGGTGTGTATAAGCATAAGCGAAGATGGTGAAAAAGAAATGGATTTTGGCAATTATATGAATTTCAATAGCAATTATTATGGTTTCATACTAGTAACGATCCACTTGCAAACATAAAATACTGCTTCTGTACATTGAGCAGAATACACCGCCAGTGGAAAATAACATTTAATGGAGCAATCTCTCATATGCACTCACTTATTTTATCCACCTTAATGCCCTTGTAATGATTGTACACTAGTACCCCTACATTTGTAAAAATAAAATACAGCTGTATTACTTTGCATAAAATTTTGTCGCCTGCAGAAATATGTTCCTTATAAAAATATCTTTTCATGCAAAGTATTACATTTTACCTGTAAATCTTTCAAAATGTGGTGCGCCAAAACTACACCACTATCTAAAGCAGATTGGGTAAAAAAAATCGTCTTATTCGAGTTAATTATAAAACAGGAGCAACCCGTAAAGCACAGCACTGACGATATCAATGACTAAAAGATTGCTTTAGTGTTGGATAACTTAGTGACTTACACAATATATTGTAACTGTAAGTTTAAATCAATTTAAGGCTCACTATGCTTGAGTTTGTTTTAAGTATACATTTATCGGTTAACAAATTATTTTCTCTTGTTTTAGCCAGGGAAGAATTCAGATACGTTTCCACTCGAGAACTGTGGAAGTCCTCGCCGTTGGTCTATCGGCTAGCGCATGTACATTTGCTGTACGTGGTTTTGGGTTGAATTCCAAGTGAGAACCAAAACTTAATTTTAGAATCCTTTACCTGCTAAACATCTGCCTTCTCCATCATAAAGAGCATAAGCATGGGAAGTTAAACTAACGAATTTTCATTTCATTTTTTTTCTATGAATGTGAATTCTTTGGGGGAAAAGGAGGTGAAGAAGAAATTTTCCTTTATTTTTTTTTAAAAAAGGCTCTGGGATTGGATAGCTTGTCTTTCGGGATTGACTAGTGACACTTGATTATAGTACATCTTTCTTTTTAGGATTATTATTGAAATCCAGCATTTTGGTAAATATGAAATAAAAGTATTGATAAAACATCAGAGTGTGGATAATTTAAGGGTAAGTGTAGTTGCTTCAACACATAATAAATTTAAATTTCTTTCACATTCTGTGTCTCAAATGGAAAGAATTAATTTTATCGTTTTAACATACAATATAATTTTTAAACTTGGGAACCTAATGTTATCTTTGTGTCTGTAATACGTATTAATTTGTCGATTGACTTCAGAGGACTGAGTGTAACCCATAAGCACAATTTGGCTATAGTTCAAAAATATCAGACGTACGATCGTCTTTAATAAAATCTGACCCTCTTCCTCCTCTACCTGAAAAGCCCTGTATTGTTATCCACATATGAAATTGAAAGACAAAGGCAATCGTCATCAACCAGTTGTATGTTTTTCAAGTCTAAGTATTAAACTGTGCTTCGTATGGTTGTAAAAGGTTGGGTGCCTTTGTTTTTTTGTTTTTTTGTTAATCTTAAACTTAGGAACCTAATGTTGGCACTCATCTTCTTCACGAATTGATGTAAGAAGAGTCCTCGTGATTTTTGGCAAATGGTTTCATCACCGGTATCTTTGAGCACTGAGGTAAGAGTGGAAGACAAACTTCGTTCTTCTCAAGCTTGATACTTTAAAAACTTATGCAAGCGGTTTTGTTATAGAAATACTATAATAGAATGAAGAAATTAAAATCGAGTCTCAACGTTATCCTTTATGCAAAATAGATGAGTTCGCGGTGGCTCAGTGGTAATGCGTTTACTTCCGGTACTTGGAGTCCCTGGTTCGATCCCAGGTCGCGCCTTGTAGACTTTGTGGTGGACAAACACCGTGCTCGTGGGTTTTCTCGGAGTTGTGCCGTCTCCTCCCACTTTCTTCACTCCACCATGTCATTCATTTCTCATAATCACCATCTCCTTTAGCCTAACCAGTATAATGGTGGAACGTAAAACTGAAAGATTTCGTTTCTATGCAAAATGGAGTTAGGTAAAACTATCTCCACAGTTTTAATTCAAAAAATATATGGCTACTCCAAGAAATCTGAAATGGTTTCGAAACCTACGGGGGACGCTCTTGCAAAACTTCTTACCTCCATACGTTGTATTTTGCTTTTTAATGATGATACACTTTGTTTCTGTTTTTCTATCCGTTTCACTGTTTCGCATTTAGAGGATTGGCCATAGACTTTACCGAAAACTGTCTTGAGATTTTGATATTCCACCAGTTGGCTACAGGATTAGCGTAGAGACTCGAGGCGGTATTTAGATACTGGAAACAAGTTAGTTGTTCTGAGATTTTTCCTCTGGTTTTAAAATAGCCGCAGTTACCTTCGCCGTGGCTTTTTCTTTCATCCTGTAGTCTTCGCAGTTTTTCCTCAAATTCTCTAACATTGCATTAATTTTGATTTTAGATTCCGGGAATTGTTCCATCTTCTTTCTTTTAACAATACCTTGTAAACGATGGCTCCTCTTGTCATTTGAAAATTCTATAGTTGAACCTTGCCTGGGACAATCCGCGAAACTCTGGGGCAAAGCTTGTTACCTCGATGCGTTTTACGGTATAGAAATGAAGAAATGTGTATATTCGCGTTTTGACATCTCTTTTACGGGATGCCAGCGGACTTCATTCCCACTCTGTACATTTAAGCACAGTTAGCTTTGGCTTCTTTCTTAAATAATGCGCATTTAGGCATGCAGATATATATAGTCTGATATCGATTGGTTCGTTTATGCTTAACACCCTTATTTGACCGCGCGTTGTGGAAAGGGAACAGCCGCAGCCCTGTTTCAGTTTTTAGTATCTTTTTTATTTAGTTCCTCAAATAAATAAGGGAATCACTTTTGATTGCGGTGGTTGAACAAACTATTTGCAGCGGTGTAAGGCTTTCTTTGGTAATAAAAGAAGCCGTGTCGGCTTTCAGTAACCTCGGGAAAAAATAGAAGATATACCAGGTTAAAATACCTTGCTGGTTTCGTCAAGAATTCAAGCTGGAATTATTATGAAAGCTTGCTGGGTTTTGCTGAATATGCTCGATGCAGCAACGGCTTTCAAAGCCGACAGACATCCTGGAAAATTTACTGTATTAAGCAGGTTCAGCAAAGATTTTCCAGCATATACTTAAACCTGTATAGTTAATAAAATGACAAATGCTAAATCTCTAAAATTGTCAGAGATAATAAAAATGTTAAAAAGCTCCATAAGTTAATATATATGCAGGGTTCCTAGAGGCCAAAAAAGTCAGGGAAAATTACTTGAAATCAGGGAAAGTTAGGGAAATTTTATAAAACATATTTTTTCTAACTTTAGTTGTAGCTACGCCAATTTCAACTTAACAACCATTAATGATCACAGTATGGGACGTTACTCATGTTTATATGGGTGGTAAGTGGAATGTAAGTATGAGCAATTGATTACTATTTGTCTCCAACTGTTCTCATATATAAATATTCACCGTTATTTATTTCTTATTTATGTATCGTCATCCAAAACTTGTCATGAAAGTCAGGGAGTTTTCTACAAAATGTCAGGAAGGTCACGGAGAAGTAGTACTATTTATTTGAAGTACTATTTATCCAGGGCAGAAAGTGTGGCTTATTAAATCTCTTAAGAAGGCATATATATATATGTTCCTTTTTTAGGGGTGGCCTCGCCATGCCCGCCATTTTGTTTTCCGTTCTGTGTGTACCGTCTATATTTATAAAGTTCAAAGAATTTCTCGATAGCTTCGGCAATTTGTTTGCAATGTAAGTACTATTTTACCTGAATTTGAACCTATTCTGTTTAAGAAATGGATGTTTCGAAGTTGTGAGGTACGTGCTCAAGGAAAGAGCTTGACGAACCAACAGTAAATTTCATTGGTTCATCATAGCTCTGGGGAATCCCTTGCGCACGCATCGCACAGTTTTGAAACGCATTTTTAAAATAAAACATTTATGATTTCGTAAGTGATTTGTTATGCTGCACTTCCTTCTACGTTGGATAATATTTGAAATATATTCTTCTTAAATTCATTTCCCAGCCTTTTATAAGCATATATCTCTGAAACGTAGATTTTGTTCAAAGTTCAAGAACAGTTTTTATTTATTTATTTATTTATTTATTTATTTTATTTATTTTGTTTTGCTTGTTTTCACATCCAGTATCTAACATTCATTTTTTGTATACATATTAATCTAACACCCTGTATACACCTGAAAACTTTTAAATTGTGACAAGGAACGGGCAGAAAATTTTCGGTCGCAACAAAAGTGGGAATCCTGTCATATTTTCTTGTAGGTTACTAATATATTTTTTCTATAGTTTGTATTCCATGTATGTAAATGTAATGTTTAGTTAAGTGAAATAAACGAAATAACTTTATGTATAACAAAATTTTTTCTTGACTTTGTTAAAAGTGCACAACTTGTAGAATAGTAAATGATGTACGTTCATTGCATGTATTTTCACTTCTAGTGAAGACTTTGTCAAAGTGTAATGGAATATGCTCCCACTGAAGGTGTAAGATATCACCTTTCAGGTGCTTCACCTTCCCGCAGGTATGTGCTATTTTCATAACGTTACCTGCAGTGTATTGTGTTGATTTGTATATTGCTTTACATGCAGTGCACACTATAAGGCGTGGAGGCCTGTAGTCTCTAAAAATTGGGTGCAACTGGCAGCTTTAATCAAGAGTAGTATACGTGAAAGGTCATGCAACTTCTCATATGTACCAGCTGACTATGTGATTTCGCATGGTGGACTAATGCTTCAAATTTTGTTTTCTTCTTCGTGTTTGAGGAAAAACACACCAACTAATAAAGACAAAGTGAGAACAGCCCATCATGAGAAATGATGTAGTCAGTAGTTACACTTGAAAAGTTGCATAAGCTTTCATGTATGCTACTCTTAATTCAATCTGCCAATTGAACCCAATTTTTAGAGACTACAGGCCTCCACGCCTTATCATGTGCACTGCATGTAAAGCAATATACAGATCAACACAATACATTGCAGGTAACATTATGCAACCAGCATTCACCTGTACGAAGGGGTGCACCTCAAAAGGTGATTTCTTACACCTTCGGTGGGAGAATATTCCATTACACCTTTCGCGTGGAAGCATTTACACCCTAAGGTGTAACTCAAACGTTACACCATAACCCTAATTTTCCACCCTAAGGTGTAACTAGAGTGAAAGAAGAAAAATTGTTTCACCCTAAGGTGTAACGTTACATCTTTCTTTTCAGTTACACCTTCCAACTTGTCAATTACACCTCAAAGGTGGCAGCATTTAGGTTCCACCTAAGGGTGTAAGTGAAATCAGTGAAGTTACACCTCAAAGGTGTTTGTTTACACCCAAGGGGTGATAGTTTGGCGGCAAAATTTGCAGGTTCGTTACACTTATAAAGTGTTAGGTAGCACCTTACAAGTGTTAGTTAACACTTTTGGGTGCAACCTTACACCTCGTGGGTATAGTTGTGCGAACTCGATACTGTACACCTTTGGGGTGTAACAAATCAGCCGGTGGAAACTTTACACCCTTCACTTACACCTTGAGGTGGAACCTAAATGCTGCGACCTTTTTGGTGTAAAGTTACATTTTTTGATTTACAGTGTATGGACATGCAGTAAAATTGCATAGTTTGAGAGCTATGGCTGTTCAAAATCGCGAGAAAAGATTTAAGAGGCCCTATTTGGAATTCGAGAAATCGTGCAGTGGCAGTTCGTATCAGCGTAAAGGAAGTCAATCCTACACAATCCAAAAATATACATTTCATTAATCTTCAATTGGCGTGATGAATATTTCCTGCAGGATGAAAATCGAAGACATGTCATCAACCAATTTTCAGATATGCTCTGACATTATGATTTGTCCAAAGTAGGCAAACGAAGAGCCTTGGCAGCCGTAACACGGAATATTGATATTTCTGAAGTATATTAACATGAAAAATAGTCAATTTCTCCCGTTCTTACATGTTAGACTTGAAACGAGTTCCTTCACAGTGGTATACTGACAACATGAAATCACAGTCTATCTCGATTCGTACTCTCTGAAAACTTAGCTTGTTAAGCAAGCAATTGAAAACTTTGGGGCAAAAACAGGTTAAGTCCGAAAAATGACAAGGTAAAAGGAGGCAGCTTCACATGGTTTCCACTTATCCGATTTTCTTCAAACTTGATACATATATAGTAAATCGATAATAAATTGACCCATAGTTTTTTGTTTCTTTCGGAAAGAGGTTAAGAGAGCAGAGGCCCCTTTTGAAAAATTGACCCTCTTGATTAACGGGAACACATAAAAGAAGGGTAATTCTGTTGATGCAAAGATGACTTCAAAGTAGGAAATACGTTTTTTTTTTTGTTTTTTTGCGAGAAAAGCTTTGCAGGGACTATGACTCCCTTCGAAATGACAAACCACCCCGCACAATCGTTATGGAAATTTGATTTCGGTGGAATTGCTTAAAACAATGTTATGTTGTAGAAATGGTGTTCCTGAGGGACAGTCTCAAATAAAACAGCCACAAATAATTTAACGTTTGGCCGCTACAGGGCCACATTTTTGAAAACAACCGAAGATAACGATATTCTGCATTTCGGTAATAATGATTAAAACCGTTATATGTTGTTGATTTTGTGATACTGAGAAGAAGTCTTAATGGGAATAACATCCTATCACTGTTCGTTTAGCCACTAGGAGGCCACTTTTATGAAAGTAACAAGATAGTGATGTTGTGGATTTCAGTGAAAATGTCTGAAACCGTGATAAGTTGTAGACATTGTCATCCTGAGAAAAAGACTCAATGGACACAATCATAAATCACTATTCGTTTGGTCACTACAGAGCTACTTTCTTGGTAAAAGCAGAGTAAAACGATGTTCTGTATTTCGGTACGATTGAGTAAAACTAAGATATGTTGAAGATCTTTTCATCATGAGAAAAAGTCTTAATAGACACAACCATCGAATTATGATTGTTTGGTTAGTACAGGTCCAGGCTTTTTAAAACAGCAGTGTATAACGATATCTTTGATTTCGCTGTAAATGAATAAAACTGTGATATGTAGTAGATGTCATGACCCTCAAAATATTGTCTGGGTCTTTCCAAGGTTTTCTTTTGTCCTGTAAGATGAACATCTGAATGTTGTCTGTGCCTAAATGATGTTGGCAGCTACTCTTCACATCTAATTTTACGGTTGTGGGATCGGACGTTTCAGGGTTTCGTACAATTCCACCAAAATTCCGCAGTATCCTTATCGTCTGCTGTTTTAAAAGTGTAGCCCCGTAGTTATTAAATCGTAACGGATTGGTGGTTATGTCCATTGAGTTTTTTCTCAGGATCACATCATCTACAACATATCACAGTTTCAAGCAATCTCACCGAAGTCCAGAAAAACATTACCTCTTGTTCGATTTAAAAGAATGGCCAAACGCTCATTGATGAATGGTCGTGATTATTCAGACTTTTTTCAGGACCACAATATCTACAACATATAACGGTTTTAAGCAATTCTACCGAAATGCATAATGACGCTACTATGTGCTGTTTTCAAAACTGTGGCCTAGTAGTGGCCAAATGGTAAGTGATTGGTGGTGGTGCCTGTTGAGACTTTTTCTTAGGATCAGAAAATCTATAACATATCAAAGTTTCAGTCAATTTCATCGAAATCCAGAATAACACTATCTTCAGCTGCTTTCGAAAACGTGGACCTGTAGTGGATAAACGACCAGTGATTGGTGGTTATCCTCATTAAGACTTCTTATCTGGATCACATCATCTACACCATGTAAATATTTTAGTCATTTTTACGAAAATTTAGAATATTATCTTCGGCTGTTTAAAGAAAGTGGCCCTGTAATTGCCGAACGGTCAGTGATTTGTGGTTATTCCTGTTGAAACTTTTTCTCTGGATCAGAACATCTAAAGCATATCACAGTCTCAATAATTTTCATCAAAATTTATAATACCACTATATTCGGCTGCTTTCAAAAATGTGGCCCTGTAGTGGCCAAACAATCAGTGATTGTTGGTTGTCCCCATTAAGAAGAATTTTTCTGAGGATAACAATCTCTACAACAAATAACAGTTTTAGTCATTTTTACCGAAATGCAGAATATGGTTATCCTCGACCGTTTTCAAAAAAGTGGGCCTGTAGCGGCTAAACTGTCAGTGATTTGTGGTTGTGATCATTGAGATTTTTTCTCAGGAACACCATATCTACAACATAACATGTTTTTTTTTAAGCAATTCCACCGAAATCCAATTTCCAGAAAGATTATGCGGGGTCCTTTGTCATATCGAAGGAACACACAGCGTCTGCAACCATTTTCTTGCAAAAAACGACAAATCCCGTATTTCCTACTTAGTACAGTAAAATTAGGCAGAAAAACACCTAAACCCGGGCATCCAAAAAAACAAAGGTTTGGCTGTTCCAAATTATTTATTACCCTTTACTCTAAGTGTGGTAAAAAGTCTCCGCAGAAATAGTGTGGGGTTTGGGAGAGGGAAGGGGTAGAAGGAGAGAGATTAGAAAATTATTTTTTCTCTTTGTTAAAGACACAGTTATATTTTTGTTCCGCAGATGTCTCTAAATTACAAAATCTCGATATTTCCTCTGCGTATTGTTATTTTTAAATCAACATGCATAGTTATTATTTTAAGATTAATGTTTAAAAAAATGTAAACTACATTCTCTTGTGTATCTACTTTACCTTTTACGTTTAAAACCTATTTCTGATAATTTACTATGTCTTCCTATCCTGTCCAAACAAAGGCACACTGATCAAGTATAACAAGTGGTATCACCGGTATTTGTTTCATAACAGTTTTGATTTCCTTTGTGGACGCTAAAACGATATTATTCAGGTAAACGCGCCTGAATTCGACAGGCACCCGAATTCGACATACCTGTGCTTAAATGTTGTGAAATAAGCGTAAGATGTCATCCCTGCGATCGTGAATAGAAGTGGCAACATTATGGGAGTGTCTTTTCTCGTGTTTAAAGTGCGGTTACAGTAGATAAGTCATACGCATGGAGAAAAGATGGGCATTGTTGTGTGTGTGATACACTCTTCGAGAAGAAACACATAATCTTAAGAAAATCATAAGACGGCAGGTTATTTTCATAAGACTTTTATTAAAGTTAGGTTTGCTTCAAGCAAATAGTGGTACTTTAACGTTGTAAAGGAGATTCAATCAGTGCGTTTTGTTTTCTTCTGTGAGGACAAAGGTTGTGATGTAACATGAACGGGGGGTTGTCGAAAACACGAGCCTTTATTTGTAACGTAAACCGGATTTCGACAAGGTTGTCGAATTCATACTCAGTAGTGCAAATATAATTTTAACTGAATATCTAAACGTACAAGTATGTTCAAAGTCTTTCATAAAGCTATTTGTTGTATAATTCTCCGATAGTTGTAACCTCAGTTCGATATGGAATGTCGAAATCAGGTTCCTGCATGTCGAATTGAGGATCATCGAAGTAACTACTCAGTTCAGAAAATTTAAGTTGTGTTCTTTTGCCCGTCTGATAATTTCTGCAAAATAATAAAACAATATTTGAAGCTGAGAAGAGATTACTACTACTAATAATGCCGACTTAATGTTTTACATGGATAAAATTGAAGGTGTCGAATTCAGATACCGCAACTGTCGAAACCAGGTGAAGTGTGTTGAATTCGTGTTCCATTGGCGAGTTCCAGTTTCATAAAAAAATTTAACATTTGCATTTGAGCCATGAAGTGACTTTTAGTATTAGTAGAGACTGTATATTTCAAGGAAAAAAATGGGCCAACACCGACCAATATTATGGCCACAATAGCAATTGATTTTAAAAAGGTCCTTAACCTGTCGAAATCCGGCGCGTTTACCTTATCATTGACACCTGTGTACCTCGGAGGAATGTCAGAACAAAAGAAATTGAACACAGTGGGTTAACAGAATTACAAATACACAAATGTCCAGATACGTCTGGGTATACACGTATAACAGTTTTAAATTGGAAAGTAATGCAAATTAAACCTTTATCAGCTATTGTCACCCACACTTTTAATATGTTTTTGTTGTCTGGTATTTGGCTTAATGGTTCGTGTACCGATAGTAGGCCTAGTTGGAGTGGTTGTATGGAAAGGCTGCATGCTGGACAACCGTATGAAACATCAGCAGTTTTGGCTCTTCCATTTGTGAATTTAGCATCCTCAAACCCTTCGACTATTTACACCATTTTCCTTTATGCTGCTCACGAAGGTGCTAAGCAGGGTCAGGCTTGCACGATGGTTACGTTCGATCAACCATTATATGCTAAGGCTCGGGAAATTGTAGCTGCAGCCCCCCTCAGTAGCCCTCTAAACTCACTATTCATTCGCCTTGGAGGGTTTCACTTTCTCCTTTCTTTTATAGGATCAGTAGGTCACATAATGGCTGGAAGTGGTTTGGAAGAGGTGTGGAGTGAAGTATACGCAAAAACAGCATTCCGCAAATGATGCAGGGGAAAGCATATTCCAGATCTATTCGTGCTTTGTTCCTAACCCAAGAAGTCCTTATAACAGTTTTCCTTGAGACACACGATCCTGATGTTAACAAGGAAGATTTAAAGGCATTCTATTCGCAATTAACTTCTTGGACAATAGGTGCTGATGAGATAGTGAGGTCTACTGCAGTCAAGAATTTAGCAAATACTTTAGATGAGCAGCTGCAGAATTTCAAGGAACATGGTAGAACACAAAAATTGTTGATTCAATTCATAGAAATGGTACATCTTATCAAGATGTTCATAAAAGCAGAGAGAACTGGAGATTTTTACCTCCATCTTCACTGTGTGCAGTAAATACTGCCTTTTCTCCATGCCACATGACACTTGAATTATGCAAAATCGGCGCATGTGTATTTGCAAGATTGCCTACATCTACTGAGTATATTACCCAAAGAAGAGTTCGACAAATTTATCACCAGAGGGTTCTTCACCATTTGCCGAAGTAACAAATTTTGGTGCGCGGTGTTTGGACCGATATGACAATCGAACAAGTGTTAATGCGAGCGATGAAAAGCAGCGGAGGGTTGACTGGTGGCAGAGGAATCACTGCATTAACTATCGCTACATGGGTGAAGTCGATGGCTGCAAGCTCCAGAATCGTAGAGGCAGCTGAGAGATTTGCATCTATTAATTATGCTTCCTCAGAGCAACACGTAGAGTTACGTGATGCAAACCAGAAGCTATATGACAAGCACATAAAAGTTTTAACAACTTGGTTTCGACTGCACAACCCTTTTACAAAACCTCCTCAGCTGTCTTCTCTCTCTACAGGTGTATTGGCTGACTCTACTAGAAATTGTGACGAGACCAGTGTTATTGGTCTTTCTGCAATAAAAGAGATCGAAGGGCTGAAATTCAGTGAAATCCATTTAAAAAGAAAGTATACATTCAAAACGTTAGCAGTCGTGACAAAATCTGTCACCATCCGAAATGACACCACTCACGTCAACCCCAACCAGTTGTTCCATCGCATGGTTTGTAGTGTGAGAACAGAAGAAAATTTAAGAGAAATATTTAAATAATTCAATTTAATTTAAGGGCATCTTCTACATCGTGTTGCTTGGCAACGATCTGCAACGTTTCAAGTAATATGCCGACAATATAGCGACTATGTTCTCTCCCATTACGGAAGAGCTACTGTCGTGTTCGATGGTTATAGGGAAGAACTCAACACAAAAGATGAAGAACATCTGCGAAGGTCTCGCTCAGCTAGCAACATAGATGTGAAAGTAGAAGACCACATTCACGTCACCTTTGAGCAGAGTGATTTCGTTGCCAACCAGAACAACAAGGAACAGTTAATATCCCTTCTGACATTACACTTGAAGGAAAGAGGGTGTCATGTGCTTCAAGCATATGGGGATGCAGACACTTTGATTGTTTCGACAGCAATCGCAGAGGATCAAAATGGGATGGAGGTGCGAGTAATAGGTGATGATACTGATCTGTTGGTTTTGTTAATTACTCTTGCTCCCCCATACTGCAGCTTACGCTTAAAGATGATTGTGCCTGGTAAAGGAAATCAGTCAAATAAAATTTACAATATTCAAGAAATGCAGCATGAAATAGGGGACATGAAGGAAGTTCTGTTGTGTGTTTATGACTTTATAGGCTGTGACTCTGTGTCCTCAATATATAGGAAAGGTAAGACAGCCCCATTTAAAAAAGTTAAAAGTGATTGTTAAAAGTTAAAAGTTAAAAAGGCCCAACAATTTCTTTGTATTTTCCTTAACTTTAGTAATGTTTTTTTTGCATTTTAATACAACGTAATATTGGGGTTTCAAACATTACGTAATAATAATAATAATAATAATAATAATAATAATAGTAATAAAGAATATTAATTCCGTATGAGGACAGATTGAATTAAAATATGTAAAATCGCCCCTAGCGTTAGGCAAAAGTTACAAAATTGTCGGGATTGGAGAGATTTGTCAGTATCATCAGAACACACTTCCGGATACGTCCCTACGATTAGGTAAATGTTAAAAGGAATGTCTCCAGACAAAATTCACGTAGAAAGGAGGGCTTCTGAATTCACAAGAGTCCGAAGAAAATTTGTTTTTAAGTAATGGTTATGCCGGCTAAGCTACAGAGGACGTCGATGAAGAGAATTAAAGGAATTTTGAAATAAAGAAAGTGGAAGGAAGCGGAATCCGGAGAAAACCTACGCACACAGTGTTTCTTCAGTACAATGCCCACTAGGTGGAAGCTTGGTAGAACAGGGTGAACCATTAACTTAAACCTTCATAATAATAATAATAATAATAATAATAATAATAATAATAATAATAATAATAATATAATAATAATAATAATAATAATAATAATGGTATTAAAAGTTTTAAAAGTTGCCCTAAAATTTGGAAAAACTTACCTAAAAGTAGTAATGGGATTTTTACCGGTAAATATTTTTTGGGTGTTTACCTTGGGTAAATACCCAGGTATTTACCCAAATTGGGTAAATATAAGAGTATATAAACTAATGAAAAGGTAACATTAGATCCAGTAGAAGCCAGACCAATTGTCGAAAAGCATTAAATTTATTATTTTCATAATAGAAATGAGTTATGTGGTCATTCCTGTTTTGATATTTCTCCACAGACCATAGTTTTAAGAACTGATCACTCTGATAAATACTACATTTATTTTTCTACAAATAAAGAAACTAAGCAAGTACATGGAACGCTGATCAATGCTTTTCTTTTAATTTACATTCTGTAAGTGACTACGGGCGACAAGCCATTACAACTGACATGACTTAAAATATATATTCTGTTATACCATACATGCTTTAATAACTACAAATTGAACACAGCGAGAGTAGGAATATATTCTAAGACTTTCACACTTCAC